>NW_024425563.1:17294877-17336864 GCF_017311325.1 Ursus maritimus | reverse complement strand
CCCCCCCCCCCCCCGCCGCACTCCCCCCCCTTGTCCTTACTGGGAGGCCTCCCTGCTCTCCAGCTCCCTCACAGAGAGCTGGTCACATGGTGACCCAGTTAAGCCCAGCCCAGCAGCGTGTCCTTCTGCTCAGGGGCACAGCGCGTGGCCCCCGCGCCGTTCCGGCGGCCCGAGGCCGGTGTAGCACCCCTCAGCTGGTTCAGCCGCCCCGCCAACCTCACCCCTGGCTGGGGGGCCACCCGGTCGGGGGCCCCGGGAGAGGGGCGGAGGGACGAAAGCGGCAGTGTGGGGAAAGAAAGCATTGGAGCCTCCCCCAGAAAGATCTGTCCATGTCTTGAGCCCGGGAGCAAAGCCTGTGGAGGAGCTGCCCTGCACCCCATCCCTCGGCCCCCCTGCCCTCCCTGCCCTCGCGCCCGACGGCCGGCCTGGCCGGCCCGCAGGGACAGGAAGGGACGAGCGGTACTCACGCTGCTGGGGTGGAGCACGGGCAGCGGCAGCAGCAGGAGAGGCACGAAGATGACTAGCAGCAGGTTTCTTGCCCGGAGGAGGCCCTTGAGCAGGCCCATGGTGGCCCTCGGCGCCCCCCTCCCGCCTCCCGCCGGCCGCCAGGGGCCTTCACTCCTCACCACGCTCGGCTCAGTCCAGAAAGACTTCTGCAACCCTTCTCGGCTTCCAAGAGTCCTCTCTTGTCTTGGGGGCAGAAAAGGAGGCCAGTGACAGCTCCTGTGTGCACAAAAGCCTGGGCTCCTTGCCTCCTGGTTTAGGTGGGATTGGTGAGCATCGTTTTACGCCCAGCAGCAAGGGACCAGGAGAGGAGGCTGATTGGAAGCATAGTGGGCTCCCCCTTCGCTTGATTAGAAGTAGAGAAACTTCATTGTGGGGCTCTGCAGAAAGTCCCCCCCTAATCAATCAAAGGCACCGCTCTGCTGCTGGTGGTGAGGCTCGAAGAAATCATGTAAAGGCTTTCACCAATTAAAAATACCCAGCGCACGGGCTAGTGCCCTCCATCATTTTTGCTCTCTCTGATGGCCTGTTCGGGGCAGTACCGGTTTCTCTCCCACCTGTGCTTGCTGTACCCCCTTCCCTTAACCCAGGCCCCCAAGTTGGTCAGCGGCGGATGCAGACTTCAAACAGGGCTGGTCTTCTCTCCTAGGACCTGGCACCTGAACTCGGTTCAAATTTCTTTCCTTCCAATTGGTTTCCCACTTTAATTTGTCTTGAACCTGGGCCTCCAAAGCAGAAAAAAAAAATCCCCAACACTTTCCCTGCTTGTCACCGGACAAAAATCTTGCCGGAGGCCCACCTTAACTTTGCTTCACCTATGGGGAGCCGGACCCCGCAGTGGCCCCGCCCCTGCCTCAAAGCCAATCAGGAGGGCGGAGAGATTGAGGCAGTCTCTCTTCCAGAGGCAGTCCAGGATTGGTCCCAGCAGGGGCCGCCGAGTCCGCAGAACCTAGGCAACTTGCAAAGTTTATTTTTGTTTCTCAAACATCCTAGGGGCTGGAGTGATGATTATCATCGGAAACATAATCCCACTTAAGCGGAGCTTTTCCTGGGAGAGCACTCGCGAACCTAGTCCATAGGAAGATGGGTTTAATGGTTCTGGAGAAATTTGCCTCCGGAGTGTACCATAGCAAGCCCTTCGGACTTCCCTGATGACAAAGATCGTTTACTTCAGCGTCTGAGTGAATACCGAAGCACCTGGGTTCAGCAGAGGGTGTCAGCCTATAAGAAAGACCCCAGACCTTTCTTAGAGAGAATGGGAAGGGTAGCTACCTCTCTAGAAAAGTCTAGATGCCGGTCTCATTGCAAAGGCCGTTGGAGTCCAGATGTCAGTGGTCTTTCTTGACTGGAGTAGGTGCTCAAATGCTCCTCTCTGGGGCTCTTTACCAAAAAAGAAGCAGGGAGCTTCCTTTGGCCAGTATGCAAGGAGGAAGGAGGTGGGAGGGCAGGGAAGAAGTTGACAAGTTCAGGGTCAGGGCCTTAGCAGCTGCTGCACTCTGCAATTTCTGCTGCTTAGAGATCGGGAGAAGCTGTTAGCCTCTTTTCTCAGAAGGGACATGTGGATAAGGTTACCCGTGTTGTGTTTTTCTTGAATTCACAGAATGCAAGAATGCAAGGTCTGCAGTTGGAAATGATCCCCAGGCTAAACGTAAAGAGACTGGAGAAGCGACTCCAGAAAACCAGTTCTTCCTGACTTCTAAGGCAGGTGCAATAATGGACAGTCGAGGTTCCCTTCGAGGCTGTCTTGCCATTGCAGGATGGGCTATGATGACCCGTCTCTTTAAATGTATGTGAAAGACTGGCTACCATATTTACTACATTTGTGCCTCATTCTTGTGCTGATTTTGAAACTCACAATGAACAAGACCACAGGTGGGATATTTTGGGTGGCAGATATTAAAGAGGGTGGAAAATAATTAAACAGCTGCAGAAATCAACATCCCCCGTTCAACCCCTAGACCACTTCAAATTCCTTGGTGAGATAATCTGACATAACAAAGATTCCACGGAGCCTAGTAAACTCGATCATGACGTTTTTATTACACTGTTAAGTGAATAATTGTTAAATAAAATTAGGTAGGGTGAGCGACACAGTTAAGACCAGTAGTTCTTCTTCAGGACTCTATCCATTTTTTAGATGAAGAAAACATTTTCCGGAATACTAGACTTGAGAAATAGAAGGCAGGTTTCACTTAGATGAGGTATCTAAAGTAGTCAAACTCTTAGTAACAGAAAGTAGAAAGGCAGTTGCCAGGCACTGTGGGGGAGGGGGGGAGGGGAGTTGTTCCAGAGGTATCATTTTTTTGCAAGATGAAAAGTTCTGGAGATCTGTCATACCACAGTGTGCATGGAGCTGACACTATTATACTGTGCACTTAGACATTCAGATGGTGAATTTCACGTTGCGGTTTTTTTTACCACAATTTAAAAAAATGTAAGACGTTAAAATGAGTTAGGAAGCTAAGGGGCGCCACGTAAAGACATTTGACAGACGCTTGATTTTGGACCAGTTCACCTGTGGAAATATCTTCTGACTGATTTATCAGTGAGGTGGTTCTCTTTTCGATTCAAGGTGAGATGACAGAGGATTGGAAATTTCAGCACATAGATGTTTTTCGATGTCTCTTGAGTGACACCAGAGGAAGCCATGAAGGTGCCAACTCTAGAAGACGGTTCCAGAATTTTTAGATCCTAAAAGTCTCCAGCAGTATAGAGATGGCAGAATTAGTTACAGGCAAATTCCATAAGTTACAGGCAAATTTCCATAAGTTCCATAGGTTACAGGCAAATTTCCATGACAGACACTACACCCTAGATTATTCTGTCTCTGTGTACATATGACAAAATGTGACCCAGTTGTGATCATGGTGTTACAGAGCGGTATTCATGAGTCAAGATGGGACAGTCTGTTTCTGTCCAGTCTACTACTTTACTGTTCATTGAGCAAGGGTTGGGTCTTGGGATGGTGGTGGTGAGTGTTATATTTGATTTTGCATGTAAATGAAGTTATTAATATAAACTGTTCTTGTGGGTCAACAGTCAATTTGTAGTCAGCCTAAAACAGTCATTAATAATGTCATCTAGTTAGTAAAAATGGAATTTTCATTTGTCTTTAAAAAAGTCATGCCCTTCTTGTTTCTCTTTTTTTTTTTCCAGTCATGGACTGCCGCATAAATATGGGCCCCGATTGATGACTACGCAAATGCCTTCAGTTTTTTGCAGCAGGGTGAGTGAATTACCACTGGTCCTGGGAACCATCCTCCCATTCATGGATCTCCTACCCCTCAGAGCAGCCAGGTATATCATAACATGGAAGGCAGGGCCTACAGGGTGGTCTTCCCACCCACTGACTGGAAGAAAGCGCTCAGATCCTTCCCGATGGGGGCGGAGCCCTGGGGTGGGATGTGAGACACTGAGGTTGGGCTATTGCACAATGTCGAAGGGTTGAGGCCTGTCTCACCTCCTCCCCACCCCTCATTCAGGGAAAGTACAAATAGTGAAGGCAGACCATGAGGCTCATCTGCCTTTTGGGAAATCCTGACCCTGTACATTGACCTTTGTTTGAGTCAGACAGTGATACCCAAAGGGGGCAGAAAGACAGTGAGCGTCAGAGTGCAGGCAGGCAGAGCTCGAGTGAGCAAATGTCAGCCAAAAAGCACTGGGAGAGGTCTCTAAGAAGTGGATACAAAGATAATCAAAATTGGGCCCAAAGATAGAGCAGAAGAGACACCAACTAAAATAAAGAGACCAGCTTAGTGACCATGTCATAGAGAACACGTAATATTAAAAAGGGAAAAACTGAACAAAAAGCAAGTATCAGAGACTGCATTTGAGGAAGGTAGGGAGAAGTATAACCAGGGAATGAGAACCAGAGAGACCGACAGCTATTAATCTTCTGAATCCAAGAACATGAGGATGCCAAGCTGTATTCTTCTCTGATGATGACCACCTTCTTCCTCCATCCTGCTATTTCTCCAAGCTGATCATACAGCTTGTGCTGCTCAGCAATCATTTATTCAAAGTTTTTAAGAAATGCAGAGCAGCTTCAGACATCATCAAATGACAACAGTTAAATACCCATTTCAGAATCAAATTTAGCCTGATAAGGTCTCACTCATTCAAAGGTTAGACCTCTTGCAACGTTAGCCTCCAAAACCCAGCCGTCAATCTAGGAGAGGTAGAAAGATCTCTGAGCTGGTGGGGAGTCTGTTCAAGAGCCCAGTGCTTTTCTGCTAGTGGAGATCTTCATCTATTAACTCATATTTAACATAGAATTTAACATAGAATTATAACAAGCCTAGCCGTCTTGTGTGATAGCAGGTGATAGCAGCTAAAAAAGAACACATTGCGAAGGGTGGGTTATGTTGGCAAGAAAGAAGAGTGCATCTTACAGCCTCACAGTGAAGAAGGCAGCTGAAGAGCTCACAGCACACACAGAATTAGCAAAGCCTTGGGCCTTCCAGGATTGGGGCAAACAGTCCAGCAGACCCCGTAGGTCCTGCTCTCCTCCCTGTAATAGCTCACACTTAGCTCGATGGGCATGGAAATTTCAGAGTTAGAGCAATCTTAGAGGTTATTTTAATCCAGCTCCTTCATCAGGATGTTTCAAAGATACTGAATAAAAGCTTAAGGTGTTTCGTATGTAGAGTTTAAAAAGGTGCCAGGTCAATATTGCTCAAAGGAAAGTTCTGGCATTTGAAAGGGGAAATCCTGTCATCCGAAAATCACTTTTACTTGGAGCACCTCATTTTCTGATGATGCTGAATGATTTTCAGCATTTGGATAGACATGGCCATTGGTGCCACCTCTTCATTAGTGTGATGAGGGTGACCCTCTCCGCATTAGCTTGCTTTCTCTGTTCAGAAGACCAAGCAGGACTGTTTGCAGGCTTTCTGTGGACCCCCTTCATGTTTCTCCTCCGTATTAGATCAGCTTCCAGAGAAGAAGAATCAAGACATATAGGTTATAAAATTACTGATTTTCTAACTGATTCTTCTTGGTGACTTTTGGAAAAGTTGAGAAGTATATCTTTGACCAACAATGTATTTATTTGGCTATAGCTCTAGGTTGGTTGGGTTTTTTTTTGTTTTGTTTTGTTTTTTGTTTTTAAATCTCTTACTATAGAACCTTCGGGAAGATGTTCGATCAACCTCACAGCGTGATGTCTGTCCCCCATCTTCCCACCATGCCCAAACCTCTGCGTCGTCTCCTCTAGCCCTGTGCTCACGCTCGGGTGTTTGTGGCAGTTGCTTGGTGTTGAAGCGTGGCTGAGACTCCTACATATCACCAGGCCAATCATTTGGCCTTTGGAGGCTTCTCGAATTCCCACCCTAGCCCCTTCTTCCAGCCCAGGTCACACCATGACCTGAATCAGATGGGCTTGTGAGGAATCTACCAGGGGCAAAGAACATGGCATCATTTATTTTACCTCTGCTACTCTGAGCTGGTGGCATGTGCTTTGTCGCTGGGCTCTGTAAACGGAGTAGAGAATGAAGAGTATTCAGGTTACTGTGTGTGCTGGTCCCTGCTGTGCGCCAGTCTCTCAGGGAGTCACTCTGGGGCCTGAGGACCGCATCAGGTCATGCCGCAGGGCCTGGAAGAGGCTACGGAAGGACTGGGCCCAGATGTCCTTCTGATGCCCTTGGGACAGGGCTGTGCGGTAGGCCGTGTAGGCCAGGGTCAGCGCTGTCCTTTCGAAGTCCTCTTTCTTGAGGATGCCAGGGTGGCTGGAGAGGCTGGCGCTCAGCCGGCGGATGTCCGGGATGCGCTTGGGGATCACGTCATTGCAGATGATGCGGAAGTCAGAGGCCTTCCTCAAGGAGGCGAGCTCCTCGTCCTTGATGGAGATCTGCAGGTCAGGGCTGATGTCAAGTTCAGCCAGCAGGAACTGGAGAGAGACATGGGACGTGGAAAGACATGAAGCATTCGGGCATCGTTGAGGACATCAGTGTGTTCATTCTCACGTACGTGCATTTAGGGAGGCTGCTGCGTCTCCAGTTTCGATTTCCCACTAGCTGTGTAACCCTGGATGAGTTACTTAACTTCTCTAAGCCTCATTCCCTCCTCTGTGAGACGATTAGTGACAACAGTACTTCACTGGGATATTGTGAGAAGTAAGTAAGACAAATGAGGACAGCATCTAATACGGTGCCTGGTACAAAGCCACTATTTCAAGGACTGCTTATTGTGACTAGAGGCCTGGACCCACGCGCTAGTCCCTGCTTCCCTTCCTCCCTTCCACCCAGCAAAGATCTTCTAGAGCACAAACTGACTATTTTGGGTAATTTAAAATCAGAAGCTGAATTCGAAGAATGCAGAAAATTGTGCTAGGAATTAAGTGGGATACAGAGATTTGTCCTTGTTTCTCACCTGTTCTTAAAAAGTAGAGCTCTTCCAGGAACCTCAAAAATACCTCTCGCACTCAGAGTTCTAACTTTCCTCTCTGTCTCTGACTCCTCCTGGCTCTAATCCATCCCCCATGCTACTGTCTGCTATCTTTCGAGAACAGATCTGTTCATGTGACTCCCAAGTTCAAGACTTGGCAAAGTTTGTTCCCCGTGGCAGGATTGGAAATCTCTTCCCCTTCCCCCAGCTCAACGGCTTGGCTGCAGTAGGCTGTGTTTCAGCCAGACAGTTCTGGTACATGGAAGATGTGAGAGGATGTCAAGGCAGGAGGGGAATTTTGGAGATCATCGTAGTTCCTCCTTTAACAATGGAGGAGATTCAGGCCCAAAGAGCCATGGCGGCTGACATGAGGTCACACAGCGGATGGGGGCAGAACCGAATGACAGCTCAGATCTTGAATGTGGAATTTTATCATGGAACCAGTCCAAGCAGCCTTGGGGAATTTACCTGCAGTTTGGAGAACGAATGGGGTCTTAGTGGCCCAGGAGAGTAAGGCAGAGGAAGAGAGCTTCGAGGTGGCCCCAGCCCATCAGAAATGGAGCTATCCCAGCATGCAGTTCCTGGAGACATGCCTCTGCTCAGACACCTGGCGTGGCATTGCCTGAACACTCCTGACCAGCCCTGCCTCAGAGCCTCTGCTTGGGAATGTTGCCCTACTCTGCTGCTTGGGTGCTCGTGGTGGCTCCTCGGGGCCCAACGGAAATCTCTGATTTTGCCTCAACTGAACTCCTGATGCCATCATTCCCTGTCCTGGCGTGTGGTAAAGGAGAGGAGATACGAGGAAGACCTGACTCTGGGACGGGCAGGATGCGATGAACCCACAATGTAGTCTAGACCAGTCCCTCCGGAGCTTAGGTCCCTTTTCCAAAAAACAGAGAGAAGGTGCAGCGCCTTTTGCATGACTTGAATTGACCACTTTCCCTTCTGCCTACCTCATAGAGCAGTTCGACTTCCTCCAGGGAGCTCTGCAGGACAGGGTTCAAGGGCATTGATGAGGATCGCTTTGGCCGATGGGCAGCAGGAAAGAGCACGGCTGCAAAAAACCAGAGTTAGCTTGAGGGGCTGCACTGTGCACATGGCCTGGAGGCCGGCCAGCCAGTCCGGAGTGTGACTGAGTCCAGGTGGTGGTGGCCATGAAGCGGGGAGAGCTGACAGACGACTCTGGTGTGTTCCTGAGCACTCCCAGGCATGTCAGATGTTACTATTTCAGACCAACGATTTCAAACCTGGCTGCTCACCAGAATCATCCCAGAAAGTTTTGAAAAATACATATGTCTAGGGGTATGTATACCCTAGGGAATTTATGTAAAACAAAATAAAACAGACATGAGCAAATCGACAACCCTCCCCACCCTCCCAAATTCAACAGATGAGTTCTCTAATAATACTGCTCCCTTTGTCAATAGGACGGTCTGGTTTATATTTATTGACAACCCTTTTAATCAGAGGATCGGACTTCTGGCTTGTCCCCGACCATCTGAGATATAGCGGCCAAGAATCTGAATACAGGTGACAAAGTACAGGAAAGGAGCTGCCACAGACCCTGATGCCTGGCCCCAAGAGTGCGGGCAGCCAAGCTCAGGGCTTCCCCCAAGGGCTGGCTGACTTAGAGATGCATTGGGTATGAAGTCAATGACTTGTCAATGTTACTCCTTGGTGACTGCATTTAGAAGTTGTAGCTGGAGGAAGATGGATGAGCTGCTAGAGGTAGGGGGGTAGCCGAATTAGGAACCGACAGAGGACAGGTGAAGAAGAAGACCGACTATTGCAGAGTATGGGAATAATCACGACAAATTGCAGTTCTCCAGGATCGTGTTGGGTGGGAGCAGACAGCCCTGTTCACCCCACAGCGCCACCTTGTACCAGGGCACTGTGCAGGCGTGACTGGTCACGCCGCTGTCCGCTGATTTAAAAAAAAAAAAGATGCATCTTCTTCAAGACACTTGATTGTGATGTGCTAGAAGCCTGGGCAACTAACTGTAAAAGTCCAAGAGACTTGGAGGCAAAGTCGCGCCCCCTGAATTTGTGCGACCCACAAATTGTATAACCATACACGACAGCTCTTGATAATGGTGCCCTTGGAACCGTCAGGAGTCTAGTGATGTCCAGTGTCCTCTGGTTAAAGAAGGCAGGGCACTGCATAAGCGTTTTGGAAGGTTTTCTATCGGAAGTGATACAAATGAAACATCTTCAGTGTAAAGGACATTTTGGGAAAAGCTCACTGGTAGGCATCTCCTACTTCGCGGAAAAAGCTGGTTGGATGTTGTATTGCTCTCCTACTGTTTACTCTGTAACTCATTATCTATACCACAGGTTCCTCCCGGGCTAGGATAAATATGGTTTCGTGTTTCTGTGCCCCCAGCAGAGCCTGGTAAGCCAGGCTGACCCGGTTCTAGACCGAGATGTGACCTGCCTCTTTCTGCGCACCCTTCTTTTCTTCTTACCATGAAAGGGTGGATGAAATCCCATTCTCAGGATAGGATCTGAGAGCAACTTCTTTAATTCTTGTCCTGGGATTCCATTCTTATTGTGAAATTACAGGTGTTGTTCCCTTAAAAAAAATTCATACCCCAGCAGGTGAAGGGGATAGGAGAGGATGAATGCCCTGGGCATGGAGCCCTTTCAGCTTCCTGTCATCTCAGACTTGGGATGGCTGCCTTCCAGGAAGTTCTTTACGGCTTAACTGTCTCCTGGTGAACGCCAACGCTCCTTTAACACACACACCCCAAGTGGACCCTGAATTCTCAAAGAATGGGGAAGAAAATGCTTCCAGATTCAAAGCTCAGCTTAATAATGAAGAAACTATTGTTTCTAAGTCCTTATTCTGATTCTTTTTAAAGTGATGACACAATTGGGGAAGATCAGAAATAGCTTCAGCCTCTAGACAGGAGACCGATCATTGCCCCAGAAAGTGTGTGTGGGGGGGGGCACAGAAATCTGAAAGATGGACCCTTCCCTTCTTGTTCTCCTGTGCCACATGCTTCCACCACCTTCTGCCAGAGCCCTGCCCATTGCCACAGCTGCTTGGACCGTGTGTCAGGCAGGTGCTTTCCTACTGCCCTGGGTGTGGAAACGCAGCCGGCCGGAGCCAGACATATGAGAGGCCCAGGTCTGACTCTCTGGAAACGAAGTGAGGCCTACAGAGGATAGATTCACCTTCAAGGAGTTGCTAGAGGTGGGAGTGGGGGCGAGAAATAAGCTATGTCTGGTCCCTGGCAAAACATTTGGGTAAAAGGTTAAATATACAGTCACTCCCGATGTTCTGGTCTACAACAGTGAAGGCTGGACTCTGCCAGAAGGCAAATGGCCCACGTGAGAGCTGACCAGCTCCCAGAGGCTGTATGTGCAAAGCTTTAAACTAGACTTGCTCCCGCGGGGTTAGACACACAGCCTTGCTTCCCCAGGAAGCCTTTCCCGCAACCCCGCTGCCCACCAGTGTCCTTTCTCTAGCTCCTTATGCCTTCTGCATCCTGTCCCCACATTTCACGTCTTGCCGTCTGTCACCCCAAAGTGCTTGTCAGGATGGCCAGCCCCTGGGAGCGAGGGAGGAAGTTTATGCTTCCCCTGCTTGACCTCGATGTCTGCATAACGCTGGGCTTCAAGGGAAGGCTCGGTGTATATGTGGGGATGAGTTTAAAGATGAGCAAGGGATTTTGGGAGGCGCCTGGCTGGCTCAGTGGGTTAAGCATCTGCCTTCAGCTCAGGTCATGATCTCAGGGCCCAGGGATTGAGCCCCATGTTGGGCTCTCTGCTCAGCAGGGAGTCTGCTTCTCCCTCTCCTTCCGCTGCTCCTCCTGCTTGTGCTCTCTCTCTTTGCCAAATAAATAAATAAGTAAATAAAATCTTTTAAAAAATCTTAAAAACAATAAAGATGAGCCAGGGATCTTCAAAAAGCCTCACAAAACCAAAACACCCATGGAGACTCTTGAGGCTTTGTTGGGGTTTCTCCTGTCCTGCCAGCTCGTCGCCTACCTGTATGGAGGTTATTATAAGTTTGGCTTCCCGCTCACTGTGGGTGATGAGTAAACCACTTGGGGCAGCACAGCCTCCACCAGGCTGATGGGGAGATATGAGGGCTCCCCACTGGATGGCCATTAGTGTCGGCACCTTCCCTGAGAGAGGGGACAGAGGGGAACAGTGTGGGAGGCCAGAGACGGGCAGAAGGGCCCCACGTCCTCCTTATGGTGCCATCTGAGCATGGAGCCCCAGGCAAGAAGGCTATGGGGACAGGTGTGTCAAGATACTGACTTCATGTGCCTTTTGCTTGATGTAAAACTGGGCCAGTTTGTTTTCTTCTTCTCCACTCCAACATTCTGCAGCCAGCCTGCTCCCCAGCTATTTTTCTTCAGGATGTGAATGTGTCCACGAGGACCACTTAGGGTGACCAGGGGACCCTAGAGGCTTCCATGTCTCCCAGCACGAACATCTGCTGCACAGCTAGTCTCAGGGCAGGGAGACCGTGAGCTTCTCCCCTCCTCCCCAACTCCCTGGACATATGAGCCTTGTGGGGGGAAATTGAGGGTTTATGGTACATTGGACAGATCAGCAGAGAACAAAGGATTCACTTGCTAAAGGTCATGGACATGCACTGATCCTGTCCGGGAACCAGATCCGGATCCAGAGATTCGAGAGTCCTGTGTTGGGGCGTGTTCTGTCCGCATCTTCTTCTTCTTCTTCTTCTTCTTCCTCCTCCTCCTCTTCTTCTTCTTTTTTTTTTAAGATTTTATTTATTTATTTGATAGAGAGAGAGGCAGTGAGAGAGGGAACACAAGCAGGGGGAGTGGAAGAGGGAGAAGCAGGCTTCCCGCCGAGGAGGGAGCCCGATGCGGGCCTCGATCTCAGGACCCTGGGATCATGACCTGAGCCAAAGGCAGACGCTTAACAACTGAGCCACCCAGGTGCCCCCTGTCCGTATCTTCTGCTGAGAGACGCATATAGACCGCACACCAAAGTTGTTAGAATGTGAAGTTCAGATACCGTCACCACGCGTGAGCCCACTGTGTGCTGGTCAGTGTGCGCCGTGCTTTCCACGTGCGCCTTGGGGGGTGGGCACTAACACGCCAATTCAGAGATGAAGAAACGTGGAGGTTAAGAAACTTGCCCTAGGCCCCTCAATTTGTTTGCCGTAGGACTGAGATTAAATCCAGACCTCGCAGGCTCCCAAGCCCTATCTCACTGATAGGGAGAACAATGCTATCTTTTCCGAGGTGTACCGGCCCGAAGACTGGGCTCAGGAAAGATAGTGTAGTTAATTATGAATGAATGCATTTGGTATAAAACATATTCTGAAATGAACCACACGTAATTTTTTTTTTAAGAGAGAGAGTGCACGTGAGCAGGGGGAGGGGTGGAGGGAGAGGGAGAGAGAATTTGAAGCAGACTCCATGCCCAGAGCAGAGCCCGACACAGGGCTCAATCCCACGACCCCGAGACATGACCTGAGCCGAAATCAAGTCGGTCGCTTAACTGACTGAGCCATCCAGGTGCCCCTTACCGCACATAATCTTAAAAATTCTCTAACTTTGGTTTATAACCCTATGATATGCAAGGTCACATTACTGCAGCCCCATGGTCACTCTCCTACATAGACCCTCAGCTCCCTTGCTCCCTCTTTATTCCTCTGCAATCACTTGGCCAAGTCACAGCCCATCCTGTCACCTGTCCACCACTGCACCTGTGCACCCGAATGTGGCCGGAACAAAACACAACCCTGTTACATGTTCTCATTCTGAGTTCACGGTCATCCCGCACACAGGAGCCTTTCCACGCTGCGCGACCGCAACCCGGATTTCCTGGTTCCTCCTGCTTGGTCTCACACCTTCTACTCTTTCCTTAAAGCGGCTGCCTGCATCCTGTCCTTAAACTCTGACTTCTCTGTCACTGTGCCCACGCGCCCCCCTGGAGCCGACTTCTCCCTGCGCACGAGTGACGTCGCCCAGGAAGATGGCACCCAACCTTCCCACCTGGCCTCTGTTCTCTCCTGCGTCTTTCATTTCCCCCTCACTACTGGATCTTTCACACCAGCAGGAACGCTGCTTCTGTCTGACTTTCAGCTTCGCACTCCAGGCCAGACGGCCGGCCACCCGGCCACCTGCAGGCCTCTCCCTGCCCATTTGTAATAGATGCCTCTCCTGACCCCAGACTCAGTCCCAACCCCAAAGCGTGCACACACACACGCACACACCATACACCCCCACCACACACACATGCACACGTATGCACATACACCACACATACCACACAAACACACATACTGCACACATACAAACACTGCTCCCCAACACACCCACCCTGCTGGCTATAGTCTTCCGCATCTCTCTCAGTTGCTCAGGCCAGAGACCTTGGAGACATCATTGATTTTCCTCTTTCACATCACACACCCAACCAACCAGCAAGCTTGCCGGCTCCACCTTCAGAATATATCTGGAATCCGTCTACTGCTTGCAACATCTCCGCTAGACTCCCGGTTCAAGGCTTGAGCGCCTCCCCTAAAGTTGTCTTAGCTTCCAATCTTGGCTCCCACCCTCGTTCTATTCTTTTTTTTCTTTTAATTTATTCATTTATTTGGGGGGGGGGAGAGAGAGAGAGCATGTGCGAGCAGAGGGAGAGGGAGAGAGAATCTCAAGCAGACTCCCTGCTGAGCCCAGAGCCCAGTGTGGGTCTTGAACTCACGACCCTCAGATCATGACCTGAGCCAAAATCAAGAGTCGGATGCTTAACTGACGGAGCCACCCAGGAGCCGCATCATTCTATTCTTAATACGACTAAAGTGCTTTTGTGAAAACAGGTCAGATGCTGTCCCTCCTTTGTCCAGAACCCTCAGTAGCTTTCCCTATCACTCAGAGTAAATGCCAAAGATCATCAAATGGCTACCAGATGCTACATGATTTGCCTTCTTCCTGCCTCCCTGAGCCTGTAATTCTCCCCTGGCTCCTGCCACCCCAGCCACAGGCCCCTTCACTGCTCCGTAAGCACACGAGGTATGCTTCTGCCACAGGGCCTTTGCACTTCTGCTTCCTCTGCCTGGAATACTTTCTCCAGGGATTGCATGGCTTACTCCCATGTTTCCTTCAGGCCTTTAGTCACCTCTTTAGGGACAGCTTCCCTGATTTCTGTATTTAAAAGTATAATCCCTTATACTGTGTCCCTAATTTATTGTCAGCAAACGAACCAGATGTCTTACTTATATATGTGTTTATGTCTGTTTCCCTCACTAGGATGTCAGCTTCCGGAGGGCATGGGGTCCTGTCTGTTCTGTTTGATGCTGTATTCCCAGTGCACAGTATTCTGCTCTCAACTAGGAGTAGATGATCTCATAGAAACACATTAACTACCCTTGTCACTAAACCCCATTCTTTTCAAACAGAGTGCTTTACTAAATCCTTTTCTCCCCTCCCTTTTTTTTTTAATAGGCTCCACGCCCAGTGTGGAGCCCAAGGCGGGGCTTGAACTCACTACCCTGAGATCAAGACCTAAGCCGAAATCATGAGTCAGATGCTTAACAGAATGAACCACCCAGCTGCCCCTAAATTCTTCTCTTCCTAACAGGATGATTCTAGAACTTATTTTTAGTTCCAGGTGCTGGCTAATTATCAAAATGTAGATGTGATCTCCTGTCTCTACCGCCCCCTCCCTTATTCTCTGAGGAGCCTGTCTTCCTGCCTGGGAGAAGCTACTTTTAGTGATCTCAGTCAAAGCTGCCACCTGTCTCCCCCACACCTTAGCCTGTCCAAGCTTTCTTGTCCATACATACAGACATAAGTCTCCTTAAATGGAAGAGCCTGTCTTTGCAGCCTGACCTTCTCGTTGACTTTTTGTAATCTGGGATAAAATTCTTCCTCCCTGCAATCTTCCAAATATGTTTAATAGAACAGAATGGTATTAAGGCTAACCATGGTTCCCACATAACTACACAGCATTTGTACCAAAGAGCTTGTTGGAAAGGATTCAAACTGCACACCATATTGAGCCAAACTACGATATTTTTAACAATACAGTTGAAGCAACTCAATGGAAATGGTGATGGGTGTGGAAAGGGAAAACTCTCATTTATGAAAGATCTTTTGTGAGATCTTACTGATGTCATTTACTTTTCTGCTCCCGGGCCAACCCTTCAGGAACGCAGTGACATTCTGAGGGAGCCAGGATCTTGGCCCCGTGGGTTGGGGTCCTCTGGGAGTGGTTCTGAAAGGGTCAGACTGCCCCCCATCCCCACCCCAGGGAGCCTAGGGCCAGGGAGCAGGGAGCACCCAAGGGGTGGGGAGGGGATGAGGGAGGACAGCCAGGCTCTGATGCCGCAGAAGTGGGGTGGGTGACAACCTCCAGCTCTAGTCTTCCAGCTGAGTGATCTGGGGCTTCTCGACTGCTTGCCCATCTTCTAGTTTCCTCACCTGTGGATGGTCAGAAGGGCACCTGCCCCGGGGACTCACTGGGGCCACGGGGCTGTGCTCAGTCCTGTTAGCCAGTACTTACTGAACACTGATCACAGGCCCTTCCCTTCATGCCTGAAAACACACACAACTCTGAAAGGGACTCCTGAAAATGACATAAATTCCACCTGAATTTATGTCTGAATTTATAACTGAAGGGCCATCCTTCCCTATTAACTTGCTTTTAAAAAGAATAATTTACATGTACTTAATAAAAACAGTTCTAGTATGTAATACATACATTTCTTTTTTTTCTTTTTTCTCTTTTTTTAAAGGCTGGTTAGTTCCCCTCAGCCCCCCAAGTGGTCCAGCAGGACAGCAGGACCTGGGGGCTTGGGCCAGGTGTGTCCGGCTTCCGGCTGGCCCCGCTAACCACAGGTGAGTCATCGGGTCTCTGTGAAGTCCCTGCGGCTGGAGCGGGGATCCGGCTGGGCTGGTGTGGAAAGCTGCCTCCCAGGGCGGAATCCTAGAGAGCGCTTCTAGGGAGAGGCCCCGAGAATGGTAGGAAAAAGGCCGTCCTGACAGCAGGGTGTGTTCCTTTTGGGTTTATTTCTACATTTCCACTTGGGGGCAGGGGACGGGGGAGGGTGGAGGCCAGGGTGCTGGTGGGGGAGGGGCGATAAAGGCGGGGTGAAGGGGGCGTGGAGGGGGGCTTCGTGGGCAGAGGGGGAGGACCCTGCTGGGAGAGGTCGCCCTCAGGCTGTTCCTACAGGGAATTCTTCTAAATGAGGCCTGGCGCTGGGGGCGGGGTTGGGGTAAGGATGAAGACGAAAGGAACAGTTAAGTACATTTGGAAAAATTGTTTTTTATTTGGGTGTGACTCCCATTCCATCTTTAAAAAATGGCGACTGAGTATTCCTTTTATAATTAGGAAAAAATGTTAAAAATGAAAAAAAAAATCAACTACGTGGAAGACTTTTGATGATGGTTGGAGGGACTCTATCACTGGTTGACTCTGCCGGGAACCGCTAATCTAGCACTTAACAAAGCCGCCTCACCATAGCCTCTGTTCCAGCTGTGTTGGCTTCCTGTCTCCAGACAGATTTGTTATTATTATTTAGGGGCCCGACCTTCCCCAGGAAGGGGGTGGACAGGGCATTGGCTTCTCGGACGTTGCTATAGAACCTTCTGCTGAGTGGGAACCTCAAACTTTCTTCCATGAAACTTTTTTCTTTGGTTTAAGTGATAGGTAATAATTCACTTTGATAAGCTTCTTCACCGTTTACAAAGCATTTTATTTACATTTTGAATTATGACCCTCACCACACGCAGTGAAGATAAGCTCTGTTATTGTTAATATGGGACTCGTTTGTGAACCGAAGCTCAGAGAGGTTCAGAGCCTTGCCAGACATCACACAGCCAATGAGAGGCAGAGCTTAAATCTTTGAGTTTCCTGCAGGATTGCCCATGACGTGGCTATGGTGTTTACAGCCTTGTTACAAATCCAATTATCTCATTCGGCTTTCTAACAGCCTGTGCATTGGAAGGGTGGGTATTAGCAAATTAGGGAAGGACCCCAGTAGCACACAGGGCTAAATGACCAAAATGTAATGCCAAGGTCTTTTTGCTCTCCTAAATGTTGCCTCCAAAGTTTGTGCACATCACGAGCAGGGAGGGGGGTTGTGTGATGTTCTCAGAAGAAAAGGAAAATGCTCCATTAATTATTTGCCTCTGGGTAACAATCATTTCACAGCTCAGCTCAGAGAATTGGCAAATCATTGATCTCAGGCTTAAAAATGAGGGCATAAAACCCAAATAATGAATAAGGAATGGTTTTCGCTCCCCACCCATGTCAGATTCATTTGCTCTGGTCCACACTGGCCGCTCCTTCCTTCCCCCGCACTCTCCTTGAGAACCTGGAGGCTCAGCCCCACAGCCACCCCTCCCGCCATGCCAGTCTGTGCCCTCTTTTGGCTCTCTAGAAACACCTGTGAGCCTGCCTTCTTTTTCCAGTGCTTCTGGGGAGACAGACTTCTGTTGACTTTAGGCAGTGGAAAGGGCTGAGTTGAGCTCTGCTGCATGGAGTGGTCCACACTACTCCTCCCTCAGTCCCCAACGGTGATCAACTCTGATTGGCTGGACACGCCACCAGTGTCTGCCAACAGGAGCCACTCCTGGGCATAGAGAAAAGATGCCACGGGGTCCCATGGGAGAGGACGGCAGCCATGAGGGAACAGCCTTGCCGGGCTCCCTCCTTTCCGAGGTGGACCGCAGGGCGGGTGGAAGTAGCTGTCTGACGTACACCTGAGTGAATGCTGAAGGGTCACTCTTCCTCTCCTGCCACTGGGCGAGCTCTCTCCAGCTGGAAAGATGTGTCCACCCCTGCTCAGAGCAGCATGGAGACCTCCATGTGGACAGCCAGTGCCCAGGGCCCCTGGTCGGGGTCCCCCAGGTAACAGGCCTTTTGCACCCCAGCACCCCCAGTCCCATGATACTAGCGTCAGTCCTGGTACCTGCTCTTCATATGCCCTGCCTGGTGGTGGCAGCTAGGGATAGGGGGTGCTCAAGGGAGCCTGCTCACGGTCTTGGAAGCAAAGATGACTTAGCTCTGGCATGTCAGAAAGGCATGCCCTCTGTGTTCTTCACCTCGACCGAGTACCCTCCGCGGCTTTGATAATTTTCAGTGTCCCATCCCTCATCAGCTTCTAGCACCTTCTAACATGTCAAGAAGCATAAAGCAACTGGCAGAGAGGAAATAAAAGGGGGGAGTACAGGGCTTCTAATTTCCTTCTACCACCTTACTCTTTGCCCCCCAAATTCCTAATTGTATTTAAGAAAGAGTAATGAACATCAAACAGACAAATAGAAAGCAACTTACCCCTGCTCCACCTGTGGGACACAGTAGCCTGGGCATCGTAACACAATAGCAGAAGCAGCAGTGTCTTCCAGCACATCTTTTCTTCCCAAAAGGTGAAACGTTGTCCCCAAACCCAATGGGACCCCGGGAGCTACAGGTATGCCAGTACTGGTCCTCCCAGTGCGAAGATATAGTTCGTACCCCCCTTCCCTTGGCGGAAGTGCACAGATGCCCTCTCCCGCCCCAGAAGGGTGGAGGCAGAGGCGGCCTCTTGCGGGGGAGGGGGGGGGGACAGGAATTGGGACCTCTGCTAATTCGACTCTCTCCGGGATTGGGGGACTGGGCTTCCACAGAGAGACTCTGTTTTTGAGCACATCTGGAGTGACTCACGGGGCATGTGATCTCCTTGGCAGTGGGGTGGATAAATATAATTTCTGTACTTGAGTTCCATGTGTTGGATGGACCCACTGGAATTTTTCTTTAACAAACAGACTCGTGGAACTTGTTAGAGAGCCCGGCAGAGAGCTGGCTGCTGTCCCCGTCCACACACACACACAGCAGAGCCAGGGGCGAGGGCTGCTGGAAGAGCCGGGAGGCTTGGCTGGCAGACGCTGGGGCTGACAGCCCAGAGCTGCCTTCAGGACAGCAGAGTCATTGTGGTGTCTGGGCTGAGTGTCACTTGTTGCCCTTCCCCGGAGCTGGGCCTAGCCATACTGGTGCCTAGGGTGGGCTCCGAGAGCCTTGCCCAGGTGGTGGATGGATGGGCAGCCAGCAGTTGGGAGGAGCAGAAGTAGAGCTGTGCTGTGACGCATGGGTATGGTATATGCAGCTAACGATCCGGGGACCCACAGTGCACCTCTCCTCCCATTCATGTTCATGACACCCCGATTCCTGAACTGCGTCTAGCTAGACTTGAGACCAGACCACTTTGATTCTCCCAAGCAAAACGGCAGTGTTTTTCCATGATCTTGTTTTGGGTAATTGATTAACTAGCTTTTGTCAAGATATAATCGATCTATAACATTGTGTAGGTTTAAGGCGTGCAGGTGCTGATTTGATTTGGGGCACGTCTGTATTGCACTGTGATGACCACTGGAGCCTTAGCTAACGCCTCTGTCATGCCGCGCGATTACGATCCTTTCTTCTGGTGAGAACATTTGAGGTTCATAATCATTTTTCAAGTATGGCCTAGACAGACAGACATCGTGGTTTTTGTCTCGTATCTTCACCTTCTCTGAAGGTGCCAGAGCTTCAAGGACATTTCAGGATGACTTAACCTCACAGGTTTCCAACCTGTGGAGGTCGTGCCCAGGGCGAATGGGTCCCTGGGGAGACTTCAAGATCTCTCTGCTTTGATCAGAACACCTTTAAGATTTTATTTATTTATTATTTTATTTTATTATATTTTAATTAATTAATTAATTTGAGAGAGAGAGAAAGAGAACATGAGCTGTGGGGTGAGGTGGGGGCAAGCAGACTCCCCGCTGAGCAGGGAGCCCGATGTGGGACTCGATCCCAGGACCCTGGGATCATGACCTGAGCCGAAGGCAGACGCTTAACTGACTGAGCCACCCAGGTGCCCCCAGAACTCCTTTTAAAAAATCCGTTCTAAGAAGTGGCTTGAAAAACAAACTTGACTATAAAATTTGAAAACCACTGATCTTACTAATATTAACAACAGCTCTTGGCGCTTCCTTTGTTTCGGACACTGTGTTAGGTCCTCTCCCTGTCTCAGTCGATTTCATGCTGGCCCCGAGCTATGAGGTCAGTACAGGACTGCACTCCTGTCCTGTGGACGTATAATGTGAGTCACAAATGTAATTTAAAATTTTCTGGGAGCCCTGTTAAAAAAAGTGAAAAGGAACAGTATCGCGGCAATCATAATAACATGTTTCATTTAACCAAATGTATCTAAAATACAATTTCTATGTGTAATCAGTATGAACATCAGCAGGGTATTTTTGATTCGTTTTCAGACCAAGTCTTTGAAATCCAGTGTGTATTTCCCGCACCACAACTCCGTTCGGACCAGCCCCATTTTAAGTATCCAACAGCCACGTGTGACCGGTGGCTACTGCCGTGGGCGGAGCGAGGCTGGAAGGTAAGAGGGCGGGTCCTGTCGCCAGAGCAACACGGGAAGTGTAGTTAACACTTATCGCCTCACCTAAGCTCTACTTTGTCGGCCACTGTCACATGTACAATGAAATACTATTAGCTGTAGTAACTTTGATATACATTATGCCCAGGACATATTTATCCTGTAACTGGAGTTTGTACCTTTGACCCACCTTCTCGCATTTCTTCTACCTCTGGCTACCGACAATCTGTTCTCTGCTTCTTTAAGTTTGGTTTTTTAGATCCCACATATAAGTGAGATCGTATAGGATTTGTCTTTCTCTATCTGGCTTATGTCACTTAGCATAATGTCCTCCAGTTCCGCCCATGTTGTTGCAAATGGCGTGACTTCCTCCTTTCCTATGGCTGAAAATATTCCACTGTGTGTGTGTGTGTGTGTGTGTCTTTGTATATACACACACCACATTTTCTTTACCCATTCATCTGTCAGTGGACACTAGGTTGTTTCCATGTCTTGGCTATTGTAAATTATGCTGCAGTGAACATGGGGGTGCAGATGTCAATTTGAGATGGGGATTTCGTTTCCCTTGGACATATACCCAGGAGTGGCATCGTTGGATCATGTGGTAATTCTAGTTTTAATTTTTTGAGGACCCTCCATACTGTTTTCCACGGTGGCTACACCAATTTACATTTTCACTCACAGTGCTCAAGGGTTCCCTTTTTCCCATATCCTCATCAACACTTGTAATTACTTGTCTTTTTGATGATAGCCAACCTAATAACAGGTATGAGGCGATAGCCCATCATGGTCCTGATTTGCATTTCTCTGGTGCTGAGTGATGTTGAGTGCCTTTTCATATACCTGTTGGTGACTTGTATGTCTTCTTTGGAAAAATGTTCAGTTCCTCTGCCTGTGTTTTTTAATCAGACTGTTTTTTTGCTATTGAGTTTTACGAGTTTTTTTTTTTTTTGTATGAGTTCTTTATATATCTTTGATATGGATCCCTTACCAGATATGTGATTGGCAAATATTTTCTCCCATTCTATAGGTCGTCTTGTCATTTTGTTGATGGTTTCCTTGGCTATTCAGTATACTTCCTTCTTAAATCTGCAAAGATTGCCCAAAGGACCTAGCACGGGACTGGGCACTCCAGCTGACCATTGAATATTTGTTGACTGATGCAGAAGCAGAGAAGGTGCCAGCTCCCCCTGTTCTCTTGCCGGCACTTCCGTGAGCGAGGCAGTGCTGGGGAGGGAAGATGGACA
This sequence comes from Ursus maritimus, assembly GCF_017311325.1. Lineage (NCBI taxonomy): Eukaryota > Metazoa > Chordata > Mammalia > Carnivora > Ursidae > Ursus > Ursus maritimus. The sequence goes on along the minus strand of NW_024425563.1, from coordinate 17,315,384 downwards.
TGACTGCCTGGCCACGGGGAAGCCAGGGCCAGAAATCACACTCTTGGCCTCTCGTCCTGGACTTTTTCATAGGTAGGCTCAAATCACCAAACTGTCACCTCCTAATTCCTAAGCTGAACTGAGGATTGGCTTTTGGATTTGGGCTGGGAATGAATGTGTTTGTAACTAATTTCATTTCATAAGATGATGAACTAGGCCTTCTCTCCCACCACTACAACTTGGCCGCAGGAGGGAAGCGCCTCGTTTCTCCAGGAGCCTCACTGAAGTCTTGAAAAACCCTGGTCTAATGCACAATTCCCACCCCCCTCATTTTTTTGTTCGTTTTTCTTGTTCCATGCTGCAATTCTGCTCACATTGGGTAAGACTGGCAGGCAAATGGAAACCTTTTGTGACAACACAGTAAACCCACAACAGAGGAGCTTCCCCGAGTTACCGATTATGCGAAGAACACTTAGAGGGTGGGAGGATGTGCCCCTTAAGGGAACAGTTTTCAAGGACATTTTTGCCTCTGAACCCCCGCGGCACTTCCCTGCGTACTTCTCGTCAGCACCGGTCGCTTTACAGCTTAGTTGCCCCGTCCATTTACTGAGTTCTGACCACACACCTTATTTTATTTCACTCAGTTTTCATAGCAGTTCTGTTCAGTGGATACTATAATAAAGCCTGTTTAGAGATGGCAAACTGCAGCTTAGAAAGCTAAAGGGCTAGGGTCACACAACTGTCAAAGGGGAGGTCCTCCCATATCCTGCCTTGCAGGGGCTGAGATGAAAACACGACACTAGTAAAGCAGCTTCTCTGCTTGGGCAGCACGATGTGGCCGAGGGACAGCTGGCCTGGGCCCATGTAATTGGGAGTAACAGGTGGGGGAAGATTCTGTTCATTTTGAGAGTTCCAGCACAGAAACGCCACAGTCAACACCCATTTGTCACGCACTCCTCAATTCATCGAATCTTTGAGGATCAACTCTGTGCCAAGCAATAGGCATGTCAAACCAAATGAGACATGGTCCCTGGCATCAAGGATCTTTCATCAGGGAAATAGACACCTCTATAGCTATTTAGAATACGCGATATTAGATTTAATGATGGAGGACCCTATGGTAGGAAATGAGAGGAGAGGGCTATCTGGGAAGGCTTCTTGGAGGAGTTGACACCTAAATTAAGTTTTTAGGGATGAGTTGGATTTAATTAGGTCATGGGGGAAGGGACGGCGGGGGTGGGACAACCTGGAAAATGACACAGTGGGGCGAGACAACTTGATGTGTATGTGGGACTGAAAGTGGTGACGTTGTTGGAAGATCAAGGGTGAACCAGGCAGTGGTGGGAGGCAGGCCGGGAAGGAGGCAGGGCCCCGTCATGGAGAGCCTTCTGTGCCACACCTGGACTGTATCCTGCCAGGAATACGGAGTCCTGGAGGCCACCACCAGGGGAGCGAGGTGGCGAGGTTTATGGTGGCTTTGCTGCAGAGGGTGGATTGGATAGGGTAGAGACCACTCAAGGGGGGAGCAGATGCAAAGTTCTAGGGAAAGGTGATAAGGACCTGAATCAGGGCAGGAGCTAGTGGTAAAGGAGAGGAGGGCGTGATTCGAGAAAGATCAAAGAGGCAAAATCGGGAACACACAGTGATCCCTCAGAGTAAGAGCTGAGAGAGGGAGAGAGGGAGCAGACAAGAAGTTCTGGGGTGTCCCCAGCTGAGACTGTGAACACAGAAGGAGGAAGTGCTGGTTTCAGGACGCTGTGATTTCAGTGTGGAAGTGTTGAGTTCGTGTGCTGGGCCTCATGTTACTTGGTTTCTAGGTGCTCGCTCCCTGCCATACTGTCTGTATTGTGCCGCTGCTCTTTACCTGGGAGCCCTGGGGATGGCTTCTCATTCTCTGAGCACTCCCTTCGACACACGGATTGTCTGCTGTGCTCTGCAGCTGTAAGGATGGGATAGAGTTTCAAGTCTTCCCAGGGAGGAGGGTCACTTGTGGATGGATTGGGGTATGAATGAAAATAGATCCCCCAGTGGAAGCAAACATGGACACCATGACATAACTCTTCGGGGAAAGGGGGACCAAGGCTCCCCTCTTCATCTGGTTGACTCCATTCATCCTTTGCATTCCGGCTCAGGTGTCCCTCTCCCTGGGAGCCCTTCCTGGCCTCCCTGACTAGAGTGATACCCCCAGTGAAGCATGTTCATAGCTCTGTAAACCTACCCTCTGTATCTCAGCCTGGTTGCAATTTTACTTTGTGATATTTTGATGAAGGCTCTTAAACTGTGCACTGTAGCCCCATGAATGCAGGGATCATGCTAGTGTTTGCTCACCATTGTATCCCTAGAATCTTCTGGCAGTTTGTAGGTGATCTACCAGCAAGGCAGTCAGGCAGTAGAGGTCTCCTGTCAAGGTCCTGGCAGAAAACAGTTGGCACTCTCTGAAACGGAATTAGAGAGTCTAACAAAGTGACTCTTTATAAAAGAATGAAAGGGTTAAGGGACCAATGCAGGGACTCTTCACAGTGGTGGCTGTTACCACGTGTTATAGTTTGAAATAGGTCCTTCAAGAAGATATTTTGAAGTCCTAGACCCAAGTTTCTGTGAATGTAATCTTATTTTGAAATAGGGTCTTTGCAGATGTAATCAAGTTAGGATAAGGTCATTAGGGTGGGCCTCCAGCCAATATGACTGGTATCCTTAGAAGAGGAGACACAGACAGAGACGCATAAGGAGAAGACAGCCATGTGAGGAAGGAGATGGAGATTGGAGGGATGCACCTGTAAGCCAAGGAAGGCCCACGATTGTTGGCAACCATCAGAAGCTAGAAGAGGCAAGGAAGGATTCTCCCCTACATGTTTCCGAGGGAGCATGGCCTTACCAACACCTCGTATTCAGACTTCTAGCCTCCAGACCTGGGAGACAATACACCTCTATTGTTTTCAACCATCCAATTTGTGGCGCTTTGTGACAGCAGCCCTGGGACACTCGTACAGCCCTCCTAGGCTTCAGGGACAAGGGGAGGAAATCCATTGTTTGCAGTGACCGGTAGCAGAGGGACCACCTGCCAGGAAATGTGGTCCAGGTGGAAAGATGCAGCCAGGGCAAGCTACAGCCTAGCAGGGAACAGGGGAGTAGATGCCTTGACCTCTCTCCGCTTCCACTTTCTAATTTCCATCTTCTGCTCCCATTAGCCTGACCCAATGGGCAGCCAGAGGGCAAGGGAGTGGGGTGGTGTGGTCTGCGGAAGCTTCTGAAGTGCACAGCAGAGTGGCCAAGGGGGAGAGTGATGTGGAGGCAAGGGGAGTAGATCTTATCCAGTAAGTAAGTAAGTAAGTAAGTAAGTAAATAAGTAAGTAAAATGAATGGGAGCATGACAGGGACGGAATGCCAAGGTCATTCTTGTTTCTAGTTTGGGAACAGACGATTTTATGGCACTGCTCTGTTTCCACCAGGAGGAGAAAAGAGAGGAGACATAGGTTTTAACAGTTAGGACTTGGGCGTCTGGCTTCGAGCCCTGCCCCCTGACTCCGCACCCAGGTTCTGGGGCTTCTGAAGCCTCCCTCCTTGTTTGTGCCGCCAGCACCTTGAGGCTGGACACTATTTTGAGGCTTTAAGTGCGGTGATCTGGTATGGCACCAGAAACACAGCTGTAATTATGAAGTGCCAGCCTCGACAGCAGGAAAGTCACCGGCCCGTAAGAGTTGCCAACATAAATGACTCAGTAGGATGTGCACACTCGAGCCAGCCCAGGCCAGGACGCCCTCCTGCCACGCAGAGGTCCGCGGTGCACAGAGGAAAAGGAACATCAGGGTAATTAGGCTCCTGAGTCGATGTAAGGCCTCCGCATCCAGTGGCCAGCTCTGCGAGCTGGAGCAGTAATTTGGGGGAGCAAAGGGGAGGACCATGAATTGATGGGCCAATTGAACAAAATGGGCCAGGTCTCTCGTCTGGGGGAAATACCGTCAAGCTCGGGCTGCGCGGGCAAAGCCTCTGGAGCTGGGTTTACGTGGCCCCACAACGTCTGCCATGCCATCGGCTCGGCGGCCTGGCTCTTCCATAGACCACGGGACCACGTGCTCTCCATTCTAAATGCAAGTGCCTTGTCTCGGGAGGCCAGAGAGAGGAGACTGTATTTTTGTTGGACTTTGTTCAGTCTGGGATCTTTGTATTTCTCAGATTAAAAATAACCAATTACACCCCGTGTTTCTAGGGTGTGTGCGTGTGCGTGTGTGTGTGTGTGTGTGTGTGTGTGTGTGTGAAGGAGGGAGGGGGTAGCTAAAACAGGGACATTGCCTATGTACAGATTTAGCTGGAACAAAGTCTAGATGTTCCCATCCGTCCTTTAGGGTTTTGAATGGTAATAATGATGCTACTAGTCCCTCTTAGAATTGTCCCCGTTACCTTCAGATGACGAACATTCACTGGTGTCCACCACCACAAGCCACTGCAGGGAAAACGTAGGTGGTGGCGCTGTCCTTGGAGAGGTGACGATTTTTTTCTTCTTTAGCAAAAGGGACTGTCAAACAGGATCCCCCAAACGAAGTTCAGGGAGATCAAGAGAGATAGATAGATAGATCGATTGATCGATCCACCTGACTGATGCGGGAGAGAAGGGGGTAGGGGTTCTGGGTCTGTGAGGTGCTTGCTGGAACCCGTCCCGATCCAGTTCTCCCTCACCTGAGGAAGCGGCTGAAGGAATCTTTGGGGGGGGGGGGCTCAGGTCTTCAGTATAGCTTTTTTTTTTTTCAGTTTTATGGAGACATAATTGACACACATCACCATATAATTTAAGGCGTACAGACGATGGTTTGATTCACATACGTTGTGAAGTAATGACCATGAGAGCCTCGGCTACCATCCACCCCCTCACGTAGATACAATAAGAGGCAAGACATTCTCCTCGTGATGAGAGCGCTCAGGAGCTCCTGTTCTGATACGTCACACGGCAGGGTTAGCTGTGGTCATCACGTCGTGTGTCCCATCCCTAGTCCTTATTCATCTGATAACTGGAATTTTGTATCTTCGGACCACTTCCTCCCCTTCCCCTCCCCACCGGCACAGTTTTCTTGCCGTCTAGAGAGATCCCTGCTGTGGCTTCCAGAAGGCACTCTGCTTGTTGCGACTCTATACCCAGGGAAGTGAAAGTCTTCTCCAGCCCTCAGCCCGCCGTGGCTGTTGGCACAGCTAGTGAGAAATAAAGACCATTTGATCCCTCTGCAAGACTTCTCATTTCCTTTGCATTTTCTCCTCCAATGCCCTACCTACATACTAATAAGAACTTGGATATTTTTGGATACGTAAAGGCCAAGGAGCTAGGGCCCTGGAAAACACAAACTGGATTTCCAGCTACGACCCACTGTGGGATGTGGTCGAGGTTGGTGGTTGCTATTTGTACCGCAAACAATAAAGAGGGACATCCCAGTTGCGTAAAAATGCAGAAGTCACGCTCCCTCAAAGAATTATGACCTGGAAGGCAAGACATTTAATTAGAAAAAAACTTCCAATCAAGACACTATCTGGTAAGAGCAGCAGGCATTTAATGTGAGACACAAGCCTTTGGTGTGTTAATCCACTGGGATGCTGGGAATGTTTGGTACAGGGTTTAGGCCTGCCCTGACCAACATACTCTGTGTGTGTGTGTGTGTGTGTGTGTGTGTCTGTGTGTCTGTGTGTGTCTGTGTGTCTGTGTGTCTGTGTGTGTGGGGGGAGGTGGGAGTAAGTGTCAGAGAGGTGGTGCTGGTGGCTGGATGATTCCAGAAGGAATTTCTCAGAACGGAAAGTTCTCTGGGGAGGGCATCTTGGCTGCTCTTTGGCTAGGATTCCAAAGAAGCCAAAGACATTGCCGAGACTTCATAAAGGAGGAAGTGTTGACGTCTCTGCAAGTTAAATCCCATCTTCCACCCTGAATTCTTGCCTAGCAGGGATTTGATGAATGGATATGAAAATACGCTACAAAGCTGTTACTTACAGTAAATGGCGGGTGGGCTCTGCTCAGAGCCAGGGGGCGGCTGGGCTGGAAATGGGGAGCAAGGGCCAGGGAGGAGTTGGCGGTTCCTGATCCCAGCAGGCTCCGGGAAGAGAGGCTAGTTATGCAGGGAATTTCCTGCCTCTGCAACCCCCCTAATGCCAATAACCACAGTTGAGCAAATTTACCTCCTGGCCGCTTTGGGGAAATTTTCAAAACAATACCTCAGAAGCTCTTTCAGGTTAGTCCTTAAAATCCAAATCCAGTCTAGGGCTGGTTCATTTCTGAATCAAATATTGGTAAATAACTGACAACTAGGTGATTTCACCAGTTACCAAAATGGAAGAAAATCTCCTCTCTTTTTTCCTCTTAATGCAGAAATGCTGGGGAAAAGAATTTGTTCCTGAAAGAAGAGGTGGGTGGCGGGTAGGGGAGAGGTAAGAAAAATACCCCGGGTTTTGGATGGTACCGTCAGGGCTAGCATGCACCTGGGGGTGGGATGGGGTTGTCAGGAGCTGATGATACATGGGGTTGTCATTTTGAGAAAAACGTGAGAGCAGCTTTGGGAAAGAAACAGAAGGAGTCAAGTAACAGGCAAGCACCACCCCGGCTTGCTGAGGGGATGAATGAGAGAGGCGAGTTCAGGGACCTCCTCCTGTGTGAGTAGAGACCATTTCGTTGCGACATCCCTTTCCCTTTTCTTGTGACCCCATAGAGTAGAGATCAGTAGAGAGATGGAAGTAATTAGGAGGAAAAGGGAAAGGAGAGAAGTTTGGGAGAAAGGTGAGCTCAAGGGCCGAGCTAGGAGGGATAAGAGGAGAGCGGGAGGGAATGGGGTGAATTTGTGTTCCCCCCCACTGCTCTGCCCTTCGTATATTCCCTGTGAGGAGGTTATATGTGAGAAGGGAGGCTGTCATTGGCTGAAACCCATGCACACAGGGAGCACAACAATAATAATTTGGACTACTAGGACTTCGAGTCTCTGTGGTTCAATAAATATCTGTTGAATAAATCTTAAGGCAAAGTGATTTTTTTTTTTTAATGTGTATCATCCCAATGATTGTTCCCAATCTTTCCTCTGCATGTCTAGGAGGAGTATGAGAGCCCTTGCTGTGGTTAAATGAATGTCTGACTTTATGATAGAGTTTGTGCCCTGCAGTTTGACTCTCAAGGTATAATATGGAGTCGTTAGACAAAATAAGAATCAGAAAGAATAAGAACGAGTGGTAGGAATTTATTCAAGGGTCTGTAAACTCTGTCTGATGGAAGCGCTTCGGAGACCTGGTTAAGAGTCCCGCATGGGCCTTACTCTTTCCCACATATCTCAAGGCAGAACGGTTGTTTTCCATGGAGGGCAGAGAAGTTGGCTGAAGTAGACATATTTATTTATATCTCACCGTGTCGGCTGGCCTCCCTCAAGTTGCTTCCAGTGGGTAGAACAGGGGAGCATCTTTCCTAGTTCTCATCTGGTGAAGAGAAGCAGGTGTGTTTCTTGTACTTCTTCTAGTCTCTGTTGGTGAACCCAGAGGTACGGTGTTGCGTTCCTGTGTATGAGGAAACAACCGCTCTCTGCCCTGCGGTTCCGAGAGGACACCGTCATAACCCTGTGCAAGGAGGGTGTCACGGCTGAAAGGGCTTTAGATCACCTAGTACCTCTTTCTTTCTCTTCATGCTGTGACCTGGGGAGGGTGACTTTCATTACAATTCATTGGAACAGAGAATGGAAATATGCACATAAGACTAATTATAAAAAAAAAATCAAATGTGTCAGGAGGAAAGGAACGAATACATGAAGCAAAATGGAAAATGACCCGGATGCTGCTCCAGGGACCAAGCCCAACATTATAGCCTTAAATTAAAACCAATGCAAATATCCATCCATAAGAGAGTGGATAACAAAATGTGGTATGTTCATACGGTGGGATATTATCCAACAACAACAAAGAGCGAATTACAGACACATCATGCAGGAAACTGAAGAACATTGGAGCAAAAGAATGTGAGGTGGATGCGATGTTGAAGAATAAGCAAAACTAGGCTGTGTGACTTCCTGGGGCGAGGGGGGCTGGTGACTAAAACAGGGCAAGAGAGAACTTTCTGGAATGATGGAAATGTTTTATATTTTTGTCCACATGAATGCTTTATGGGTGTGTGTGTGTGTGTGTGTGTGTGTGTGTGTGTGTGATTGAGCTGTATACTTAAGGTTTGCAAATTTTACTGAATGCAAATTGTACCAGAAAAAAACCCCAACAACCCTCAAAACCAAAAGCCAAACAATGGACACACGGAGAACGGGAACTATGTGGTTAGGGACTTAGGTACATTTATTGTTGATATGCTCATGAACCAAATCTAACAGCAACACGAAGAGAAGCCCCCTTGCCTAGCATTTTAAGTAACTGGGCATGTTACCTGATGTCTCTGAATTTCAGCTTTTTCCCTATTAAAAAAAAAAAAGGTTCCTTTGTTCCTTGCACACAGAATGTGCCACGTCAAATGGTCTAGCAGGAGAGAGGACACACAGACTCCAATTACAGACCTTGATTCTGTTCTGCCAGCACAGTGAGCCTAGTCACTCAGAAATGAACGTGGCTGTCAATGCCAGCCCTGGCCCGTCTCCCTTTTCCTGCCTTTCTGTCTACAGTCAGCACCACGGGAGCCCTAGAAAGGCCTTATGTTTAGGCCCAGGCTGGAGCCTCTCTCCCTCCTCCAGGGCCTGCTTCCCCTCTGCTCCAAAGCTGCTTTGTCCTCCAGCCCATTGGCTCTGAAAGGGTCTTTCTGTTTGGTGAAGGAGTTTAAAGCCAGACAGAGAGAGAGAGAGAGAGATTCTGAGGGCACTGGACGCACACCCAGCCCCAGTGCCTCAAATATGTGGCCAAGAATCCACGTTTAACTTCCCCTCAGGGAGACAAGTGACAGAGATCCTCCTTCAGGCAGTTCCAAAGACATATAAAGAGATACTAACCCCTCCCCAGCCCAGCCCACCTCCCTAGGCCACAGAGCTGGTCCTGAGAGGAGTCTCTCATACCCTTTCATTGCCTCAGAGCCTCCACAAGGGAGAGAAGTGGACTGTTGCATTTGGGCTTGGTCCCTGGAGCAGCATCTGGGTCATTTTCCATTTTGCTTCATGTACTCATTCCTTTCCTCCTGACACAGGGAGGCGGATGAATGAAGTGGTTCTTATTTGCTGACAGGAAAACAGCCTCCAAAGATGGAGGTGTCCTAACCGGAGGTCCTTGGGCAGAGGTCACACTCACCCTCCTTGATTTAGCCTCAGGATCAACCCAGGAGACAAGCTTATCTCCTCGAACTGGGTGGAGCCAACAGTCCTTGGCCAAGGCCTTCTCCGAACAGGAGCAGGGCTTAGTGCGAGCACTGTATGGGCCCAATAAAAGCATAGATTCTTAGACAGGAAGGGATTGGAGATTAGAGACTCCAACTCTGTTTTATAGACAAGGAAACTGAAGAGGAGATGGGGACTAACTTGCTTAGGGCAGGAGCCAATCAATGACAGAGCCAGGGAAAGAGCACAAGGGGCCATGTGAACTCAAGAGCCTGAGCCGCCATGATAGGAATGACCCCATCATATTCGCTCAGTTACACCGGACTTCTCAGCCTCCACACGATCCCCATTTGGGACTGGGTAGTTCGTTGTTGTGGGGCACTGGCCTATGCATTGTGGGATGTGTAGGAAGTTCCTTGTCCTCTACCCACCAGATGCCAGTAGTACTCCCTCACCCCAGTTGTTACAACCTGGAATGTCCCCAGACATTGACCAATGTTTCCGGGGGGGTCAAACTCACCCACAGTTGAGAACCCTGGCAACAGAAAGCCAGTTCTTACATTCCAACCCATAGAGATGCATTGTGATGCATTTACTATTTGTAGATCTGTCTCATGCATTAGTATGAAAGTTCTCTGAGGTCACAGAGTGGGTCCCCTTCACCTTGCTGTCTTCTGTGTGTGGCATGGTACTCGGCATGGGAGAGATAGGCCATAAGTGGTTTTTGAATGAATGAATGAACCAGCTCACTGAAAGTCAGCTTTCATTTCCTGGGTATCTAGTATCTTATGAAACAGCAGCCTGGAGGACAGGCAGAGGGAGGACCTGCGTGACCTTCTCTCTGAGGGAAGTGGGGGCCTCCTGTTCATCTGCTTTGTCATTCGCTGTCATGGCCCCACAGAGACGTCTTTTCCTGGAGCTCCTTTTCTCATGCTCCAGGCTGAATTATGTGGCTCCATTTCGTTCTTACAAAACAATAGAATAGATGCTATACCAATGAGATTTTTCTCACTGGGGATCAAGCCAGTATTCTGGAATGTGAAGCCTTGAGATTCTCATGTTGAAAGGAAAAAGCCCCAAAATACTGCCATTAGCAGCCATGAGAGCCTCAGGGGGGATATCTGTTGTTGAGTCATAAACTTTGGCATTGGGAAAATCACAAGTAAAATATAAAAGGAAAAATCTCTACCACAAAATCCCATCTTTTTGTTTTTTCTTAATCTCAGAAATTTTCACCAGTGTTGGCTTTGGGCAAGTGGTAAACTCCTCTGTGTCTATTTTCCAAACAATAACGTGCTTGAGAGGGTAGAGTTGTTCTTTTTCTGTTTTTTTGTTTTGTTTTGTTTTGTTTTGTTTTGTAGGGGAAAAAAAGTGCTTTCAGAGGATCTTAGATGCAAAGTTACAAAATATAAGTTCCAGTGAATCTCGAAATTCACTGGTGCTTTTTATTTTATGGTTTGCTTTGGGCAGAAAGAAACCCGGCAGATGCTGAGAGAAAATACAAGTTATTGGCTGGATAGGTCCCACAGGGGAATTCATGTAACGAAAAGATGGACTGACCTTTCCAAGGACTTTACTGGTCAATTAATTCAAATGGACAGATTGATTTCAGTGTGATTAGCAAAAGAGAACACGGTTCAAATAGAACAAAAAGACCAAAAAGGGAATGAAGACATGGCAGCAAGAGGGAAGGACGGGTGGTATTGGGTTAATATTGCTTTAAAAGTGAATTTTACCAGGCTGCTACCGTGTATCAAGGACGACACCATAGAGCCCTCATTGTGTTAGGATTCATGTGATTGCTTTCAGTCTATGCTCAGGGATGATGACCATTGCTTAATATTGACTGGTTGCTCTCGGGGAAGTGGGAGATAGATACACCAGGACCAGTGGGAGAGCCAGAAGGCTTGGGGTGCTAACTCAGATAAGGACCTCCGAACAGGACCCACATTTAGGATGGGAGGGTGGAGAAGAGTCAGATGCATCAGGAGCGGTTGGGAGACAGTCTGCCGCTGGCACTGCTGGTTAGAGAAGTCACTGGGGCAGAAGCCGGACCCCTGGATGGCCTGGGACTGGAGCAAGTCTGAGCAACACCAGAGGGAGGAAGACTGGACTTCTCAGCCAGTGAGGGGCGGACAGACTCAGAGAATTTCGAACAGGAAAGGATATTCGGCATCTCGGTGAATCTCACAGTTTTCAGATGGGGCAGAGGGAGAGTGACATAGACAAGCCAGAGGCCTCCCTCCCAAACTTCACTCTCTCCTCTAGAGAAGTGGTCCCTGGGTTTTCTGAGGCCAGAGAACATATTTATTGGTTTATTCAGCATGGCCTCAGGCAAGCAAGTCTGAAGCAGCCGGATGCGAAGCATCTCCCAGTGAGATATATCTCTGACACTGTTCAATGCTCAACACAGATTGACATCATTCTATATGCTTCCGGTGTGGACTCCCATAAATCCTCACCTGCAGCAAGGGAATTCTGTTGTACTTCCGGTGTCCAGTCTAGGACTGTGTGGTGACCAGAGCCAGCTGGGGGAGAGGGTACAGGGGACGGGGGTGAGGAGGGAGAGATGACGTGGTTGGTGGCCATGTTTAGCACATCTGAAAAATGAAAGCTTTTTTAGTTTAAGTATGTCCCAAATATTGCATGAGATAGTACTTAGATACTAAACATTTATTCACTGTTCATCTGAAATTCAAATATAACTAGGCGTCCTGTGTTTTATCTGGCAATCCTTTCTTGAGATTGTTGGCAGCAAAGGAGCCTGAATCCTTGCTGATGGTGGTGAGGTTGAGGGTGTGGTTCTGCCCCTATTTCAGATGGAAGATGGCCGCCCGGGGCTGCTTTTCTCAGACCTTGTCTCATTTGCCTGGGTTTCAGGAAGAGACAGGAAATACTATTGCTTTGGAGACGTCCAGGCAGCAAAGGAAGGAGAGAGAAGCTTTCATAGGTCATTGCTACAACAAATGTCTTTCTCCAGTTCCTTTTTGTCCTGCTCCAGAGAGAGGAACAACACACTCTTTAAGGACTGGAGGACAGAAGGCAATGTGGCCAGATAAAGTGAGCATACACTGTAGCATGTGTCCTGGGGAGATAATGGCTCTGAACCTGCTAAAATAAATGGTCCGCTTTGTGCTTGAATAATAATCAGCTGGCAGCTTTGTTCTCTCTTCTCAGCAGCTGGGTGAGGAGATTCTGATTTCAGAGGAAAAGCTGTGACCTAGGACTGACCAAGTGGAAGGAGGGTGGGTGGGGGCGGGGGGTGGAATTTACCACACCGGACTGCCCCCTATCGGGTGGGTGATACAGCCCCTTGCTACAAATTATTTCCTCACTGCCTGTCATAATGCCCAAGGTCTACCATTAAGTCTTAAGATAAATGCCCTTCGCCTTGAAAAATGCTCATATACCTGAGAAACACAATGTATTAAGCCATTATCCTTTTAGAATGAATTTATTCTTTAGGCTCGTTCTAACCCCACATTTGGTTGAGGGCGGAGTCTTGGGGTTGGTTATTGGATCCTAGGATAGGTAAATCTTGTGGGGACTGAACGGCAGAGGGGTTGACCCACAGAGACAGAATATGAAGAAAGCCCAGAAATTAAAGGGTCTGGGCAGTTCAGGAAAACAGGGGAAAGGTTGGGGGGAGGGGGAGAGAGAAAGAGGGTGGGTGGGGTAAAGCTACCTGCTCTACGACCATCTCTGCTGGGGCTCGCATGAGTGGAAGTGTCCCCAGCTTTCCAGACAAATTGGGGGTGGGCATTGCCAAGGTCAGGGCAACTGAATTCCTGTTCTGCTCTTCTGGGTCATTCAGAGCGAATCACTTCTGCTCCGTTCTTACCCCCTCCTCCCAGATGCCAGGAGGGCACATAAGAGCCTGGAGGGGAAGGCTCTGGTTGGTTGCAGCAGGGAGAGAACCCACATCCAGTGCCTTGAACCTCAGGGGGTCTTTCCATCTCATGTGACAGCAACTGCAAGGTAGTCAGGACAGGCTAACTTAGTGCTTAAGCATGCCACCCGGGATACAGACTCTATTGACTGTCCTAAGCAGAAGAGGGCAAGGGACGAGGGCTTGGATTCATTGTTAAGTGAGCTGCCGTGCCCCGGCAGAAAATCAGTAGAACATATTCAGCATAGCCCTGGCATTCTGGGCCTTTTTGCCATTTGCAGGAAAGTCTGGGCCTTTTTGCCATTCTGATGTTTTGGTTTCCAGTACCATTCACCTTGATGGGTGGTTGTTTTATTTCCTGCCGGATACTTGACTCTGTCTAGGTTCCCTGTGTGGCTTCCCCTCTATTTGCGAGGGTACCAAGAAAGCTGAGGCATCCAGGTTGGTGTGTGGCTTTCCAGTGGATTCTCTGGGCGCAGGATGATCTTTTCCAAGCCCTCCACCCAAAGCCTTTACAGGAGAGCAGTGGTCAGAACTCTTGCTCACCCTACACAAAGAATGCTTACCCTCTAGTCAGTGTGGTTTCATTTCATTCCTGAAGACTAAAGCCCGAGAAGAGATATGGTGTGTGGCTTGGAGGTCAGAAAGCTTGGGTCAGCTGGAGCAGTAGATGCAATTTTCCATCAAGAATGACTTGTGCTGGGGCGCCTGGGTGGCTCAGTCGTTGAGCAGCTGCCTTCGGCTCAGGTCATGATCCCGGGGTCCTGGGATGGAGCCGGAAGCCTGCTTCTCCCTCTCCCACTCCCCCTGCTGGTGTTCCCTCTCTTGCTGTGTCTCTCTTTGGCCAATGAATAAACAAAATCTTAAAAAAAAAAAAAAAAAAGAATGACTTGTGCTATCCTCCCCCACCCCCACCCCCAGAAGGCCTTTAAAGTCCCAGAGATTTCCCTCTACTCAGGCTTGGCCAGTGAATGGAATAGTTCTAATTCAGGTAACAGCAGAACTTGGAGCGTGATAAAGCCAGTTGAAAAATTCCCTCCTCGGATGGATAGATCATGACATAAACGGAGATTACGGCTTCTTAGGGCCATAGCCCATACCTGGACACGAGCCAGCTCTCCTAGAAATGTGCTCTCTAGAATGCATTGTGAAGACTTTGCAGTGCGCCCCTCCATGTGACAGAATCCATCTGATTTAGTGACGGTAAGAGCTTTGGAATCAGGAGGCCACAGTTGGATGGTGCTATACTTCAGTACATAAGCTCTTGGAGACCGTTTCCTCCTCTGGAAGGTAAGAATCAGAATCCCGGGTTGCCTCTGTCACAGGGAGGCCCTGGATATGGACGCGTATTTCCAGTGCTGAGCTATTACACAGCTGTAGGTAAGTATCATTTGCGGATCGCGATCGCGGCTGTGGACGGAGAGCGTGGATTTCATAATCGAGGGGCAGCCCATTCGGTGACTCTGCTCCTATTGTCCCAGGCTTGGACAATGATTTCTAAAGCAGTGTCTTGAGCGTAGTAGCTGTTAATCAAAGTAAAAGTGATGTGAATTAGTCTAAATAAACCAATGGGCAAAGCCCCTCCTCTCTACTTCAGCTCATCCCAGGAACTGGTACGCTGGCGTCCAGCCAGGCTGTTCAAAGGGATTGCCATGGTGAGACATCACACATCACTAGACGTGCCCATGAGCAGAGGCTGGGCATCGATAAGGCAAAGTCCCATTAAATAAGCCCCTCTACCTGAAAGGACATGAGAATCCATTTCCTGGCAGACAGCCGTGCCGTAGCTTTGGCCTTTCCTGGAAACTCTTCTTTGTTACTAGACAGTATCTTTTTATTTTCTGGTTAAAAAAACAAAAAAACTAGTATAAAAAATTGTTGGCTATCTGCAAAATGATCCAATAAAAGCAGTTGTCCTGGTAAAAACTTGGTGGATTTGGGCTTCCTGGGCATTGACACAGGGGATGCAAATGGCCAGAAAAGACTATGGCTGGTGTTTATTGAGTAGCTACTATGTGCCAGATGCTGCATGAAGCGTTTCCACATATTACTGCCTTTAATCCTTACAATGACCCACTGGGGTGAGTACTATTATTACACCCCCTTTACAGATGGGGAAACAGGTTCAGGGAGATCAAGGAACGGACCTATACGGCTGGGAAGTAGCAGGGCTGGGACTTAGACCCAGCACCGTCTGATTCCAAAGCTCAGGCTCTTAACTGCCATGCAACGATTTAACTCTTTGCCTTATTTTTCTCCTCAGTTTGTAACTTCCCATCGATCTAAGTGAAAAGATATCCCTTTTGCCCTCCGTCTACCCATGTCTCCTTTCTTCAGTTGGGCAGCCCTGGGTTAAACTCCACAGAAAGGTCTGCTACACTGAAGGAGAATGGGATTTGGGGTTGAGCTCTGGCTCAGGCAGTCTTTGAAGCTATAGGCAGGCTGGCTCCCTCTCTGGCAATGATGACCCCCTCTGGCACTAAGGGTGCTGCTATGTCCCTGGCAGCCCTCGTGAGGGGCGGGGGTCCAGAGCTGAAATGGTCAGGGACAGGGTGTTCTGCCACCACGAGACACTCTCTGAAGCTGGCAGGAGATCTGCCTCACCTTGCCAGCACTGCCCTTACCCCCCCCTTTCCCCCAGCTGCAACCCCATAGGCCACCCAGAGCAGAGCTGAAGTCTCTCCTCTCGCTTTCTCCCTCTTTGAAATGGGCATAATGATGGGATGCCAAGGGACAAAAGAACGAGAAAATGTCCTTTGCCAATTGTTTTAAAAATGCTCAGAACCAACCCCATGCCTCCTCACTCCGCTAGCCTTGCAGACGGCCTTCTGACTGCTTCTTCTCATCCTTCTTAAATCGATGCTGGAGTTCCATCTCCACGTCTTCCTTGAAGAGCCAGGCTGGATTAGGGCGCCCTCCCTCCATGCATTCTGCATGCAAGTGCATTCTTGGTGCCTCAATGCTATCAGTGTCTTTACTACCAGTTTACTTGTCCGTCTCCCCCTAGACTGGGCACTCCGTGAGGGCAGGACTGCGTTTCCTGGCACACGGCAGATACTTACGCGTGTTTGTTGATCTGAACCATTAAACTGGAAGGAAAGATCAATGTCCATTCCAAAGGTTTTCTGTGTGTTTGTTTTGTATGTGTTTGTCTTTCAATGCCCGACTCTTCCACCTCTTGGGCAGAGCTACTCCCTGGGACTCTGAGACGTCTTTGGAAGTTTGCTTGCCTCCTACAGATCTCGAGGTCATAACTTCGTGTTCCAGGGAATTCCAAGGGGAAAAAATTATTTGGTTCTGCAAACCCTAACGTCCACTGTTCTGATAAAGGATCCCAGCTGTGACAAGGAGATTATTTACTTGAAACTAACGAGCAAAGCTAATTACTGCAGTAGATTGGGGCAGGGACAGGGTGTACCAGAGCAGGCTGCTGGCTAATGTTCCCAACCCTGCAACTCGGCAACTGAGCCAGAGAGCCCACTAGACGTGCCGGTGCCTTTTGGTCTTCGAAGCGCCTTTTCAATAGCAAACAGACTTTGGGACTGTGGTTTGGGACTCAATGGTCTGATAGGAGCCAAGAACGAATTTCTGTGGCTTGTTCTTTTTCTCCCTGGTTCCAATTTTTGTAGAATATATAATAAGACAATTGAAGTCTAACTTTTTTGAGGAAGTGGGATACACCCATCACTTCCACAACTTCATTCCTCACAACTTGTGCATGGCTTCTTTCCTCTAGAACAGCAAACCTACTTCTTGTCTGTTCCACTCGCTGCCTGGGGTCTGAGCCACGTCCCTCCTAATGCAACTCGAGCTCACCTGCCAGGAAATCATTGCCATGGACCCCACCTGGCGATGCTGATGCCTCTGGTTGGCATTCTGGGCTGTGCTTGGACCAGGCACCAAATCCCATTATAATGAACTATGTGGAACATCCAGATTCTTTCCTCTTGGTGGAATTTTGTTAAAATTAGACCTGAGAGAAGGTAATAGAAGGATGGGGTAAGGATTAAATATATGGATTAAATTAAATCACATAAAGTGCCTAGTCTAGGGCTTGGCACAATTTACATACACTTCTTAGACATTTAATTTGAATACATGTCTTTAGAGCGTGTATTGGGAAGCCCAGTCTTGTTCCCTATAAACCATGGTCTCTGCTCTCAAAGGGTTTGCGATTTTGTGGAAAATGATAAGATGTATGCGTGACAGTCTAGAAGCAATCTTCATGTGGTGCATAGGCTACAGGGAGAGGAATGGCACGGACAGCAGGCAGGCGAGCGCTGGGATTTACAATGAGGCAAGAACAGCCACGGGTGAGGCTCACTGGAAGAGGCTTAATGGGGAAGGACAGTAGGAAAGTCTAGGTACTCTTTTGCCAAAGATTATTGGAGCAGGCACCAGGGGCATGAAGGGGGTGGGACAGAAGCCCAGAGATGGTTACCATGGCAACAAAGGATGAGTGGACTCTGAGGGGCAGGGTCTACAGGAGCCCAGGGTATGATGGCACCTGGGGTTGGATCATTAGTGAAGCTGTCCGGGGCCCAAGCAATCATGGCTTCATGAGAGACTGGGGTAGATGACGGGCATTTCAAAATCTGCATAAGGGAAACATTGGCTTTCCTTGGAATTCTGTGAGTGAGAAGCATCCTCCAGCTTAAGTTAGAAGCAGGCAGGGAAAGAGAGAGTCTCTGTGTTTGAGAGCAATGGGGGTGAGGGGCCCTCTGGAAAGTGGCAGGTTTGGCCAAGGTGCCAGTGGAGACAAGAGGTGACAATGGCCCACAACAAAGGTGAGCTAGCAGTAGGAATTGAAACTTCACATTACAAAGTGTAGACGCTGTGGTAGGAAGCTCTGGGGCGAAAAAGAGGTCCCCCCCCCTTTCCCCACTGAATTAGCAATTGCATTCTGTGCTTGGTGCTTTGGGCCCTGAAGGACAAATAAGGAATTGTCATGGATCTAGGTCCTTGAATTCAAAAAAAAATTTACAATAGATTCTTATCTCATATGATTGGTCAAAATAAAGAAAAAAAGATTGTGGAATCAATATAAAAATTGGACCTATATATCTTAAGCCATTTTATTTTAATTTAAAATGTAAAATATACACTCATTCTCTAGTATTTTATTTTATTTTATTTATTTTTTTAAATGATTTTTTATTATATTATGTTAGTCACCATACAGTACATCCCCAGTTTCCGATGTAAGGCTCGATGATTCATTAGTTGTGTATAACACCCAGTGCACCATGCAATACGTGCCCTCCTTACTACCCATCACCGGTCTATCCCATTCCCCCACCCCCCTTCCCTCTGAGGCCCTCAGTTTGTTTCTCATAGTCCATAGTCTCTCATGTTTCATTCCCCCTTCTGATTACCCCCCCAAGCGGGCAGGCTCACAGTCGGCACCCGCGAAACAGCAGACTGAGACGTGCCGGAGTCGCGCGCCACCAGGCATCTCGCGAACCCGAGATCCCGGTGCGCTCACGGGATCCAGACTGAGACCGGGAGCTTCCGGGGCGGGCGGCTGCGCGTTAGAAACACAAAGGACAGAGACGCGCCGCCCTGGAAGTGAGGGCAGGGACGCCGGGTGTGGGGCGCACATCCCGGGAGCTGCAGGGTTGAGCAGCACCAACAGTAACAGAGTTAAAGTGGCCAGAACACCAGTGGAGAGCCGGGCCAAATCCTCTGCACTGACAGATTCAGCCTCTGCTGCTCTGACCTCAGAAGAGCACAGCAAACCCGCCAGGGGAAAGCTGCCAGCCGAACAAAAGCCTGGAAATTCCGGCTCAGAGGTGCCCATCCCCATCCCCCTCGCAGGGGCGCGAGACTCTACCCAAACAGGGTTGCCTGAGTATCGTTGCGACAGCCGCCTCCCCAGAGCACAGAAGGCGAGGCTGAAAAATCAAGAAGCCCACAACCCGGGCGCCTGGGTGGCGCAGTCATTGACGCCTGTCTTCGGCTTAGGCGTGATCGAGCGTTCGGAAGAGTCCCTCATTGGGCTCCTCCGCTGGGAGCCTGCTTCTTCCTCTCCCACTCCCCTGCTTCTGTTCCGTTCTTGCTGACTGTCTGTCTCTCTCTCTCAAGATAAATAAATAAATAAAATCTTTAAAAGAAGAAAGCCCACATCCTAAGATCCCTATAAAACAAAGAGGCCGGCCTGGGACAGTCAATAATTTGACACTCCTGGACAACCCCGCATACTTCTCCTCATCAAGAATGACAAGAAGGAGAACCCCCAGCAAGAAAAGACAGTGAGTCTGTGGCCTCTGCCACAGCAAATATGGATATGGATGTAACCAAAATTATCAGAAATGAATTCAGAGTAACAATGGTCAAGATGATGAGTAGAATTGAAAAGTATAAGATGCGAGAAGGTTGCTGAGAATATAGAATCCTAAGGACAGAAATGAAGGCCCGAATCTGGCAGAATTAAAAATTCTATAGAGCCAAATGCGAGGCAAAACTAGAGCTCTGACAGCCAGGGTCACAGAAGCAGAGGAGCGGGTTAGTGAATTGGAGGATGGGTTAATGAGGAAAAAAACAAAATAGAAGCTGCTCTTAAAAAATCCAAGCCACAAATGTAGGTTATGGGAGATTACTGACTCAATGAAGCGATCAATGGTAGAATCATTGGCATCCCGAGGGGATGTGGAAGAAAAAACAGGAGTCTAGAAGAGATATTTGAACAAATTGTAGTGAGAAACCTTCCCTAATCTAGCGGAGAACAAACATTCGTGTCCAAGAGGCAGAGGACCTCCTCCCAAGCTCAACCCGCACAAACCTATGCCCGTCACGTCATAGTGCAATTACGCAAATATTAGATTCAAGGATACAGTATTGAAAGCGGCCAGGGCAAGAAGAATTTCTCACGTACCAAGGCAAAGGCATCAAAATTACATCAGACCTCTCTACACACAGACCTGGAATGAGGAAATGGTTGGGGAGCATATTTAAAGCTCTTTCAGAGAAAAACATGCAAGCCAAGGATCCTTTATCCAACAAAGCTGTATTCCAGAATTGATGGAGAAATAAAGACATTTTCAAATCGAGTCACTAACCAGATTTACGTAACAAAACCAGCCCTACAGGGAGATATTGACGGGGTTCTATAAAAGTAAAAAGGCCCCAAGAGTGATACAAGAACAGAAAGTCACAGCCAATACAAACAAAGACTTTACTGGCAACATGGCATCATTAAATCACTATCTCTCAGTACTCAGTCTTAATGTTAATGGCTCAAATGCTCCCATAAAGCGCCAGGGGTTGCAGATTGGGGATAAAAAGCAAAACCCATCCATTTGCTGTCTACAAAGAGACTCTGTTCGAACGCAAAGATGCATTCAGACTGAGAGTTAAGGGGATGGAGTACCATCTTTCACGCCAAATGGACCTCT
>NW_024425563.1:17203024-17291655 GCF_017311325.1 Ursus maritimus | reverse complement strand
TTCTGGCCACTTTAACTCTGTTACTGTTGGTGCTGCTCAACCCTGCAGCGTCCCGGGATGTGCGCCCCACACCCGGCGTCCCTGCCCTCACTTCCAGGGCCGGCGCGTCTCTGTCCTTTGTGTTTCTAACGCCGCCAGCCGCCCCGCGCGCGCTCCGGAAGCTCCCGGTCTCAGTCTGGATCCCGTGAGCGCACCGGGATTCCGGGTTCCGCGAGATGCCTGGTGGCGCGCGCACCCGGCTCACGGTCTCAGTCTGCTGTTTCGCGGGTGCCGACTGTGAGCCTGCCCGCTTTCCCGTGCAGGTGGCTACCACTTCTCGGCGCCCGAACGCGGCGGCTCCCTCCCCCTTCCGTTTATCTTCCGATATCTGTGCGCGGTTTCACAGCTCCCCGCTTCGTACCTCAATACTCAGCGCTGGAGATGTTCATTTGTAGAGATCCAGATGCATCTTCCTGCGTCTCAGGCTGATTCCGTGGGTGTTCAGGCTGGTCTGGTACCTATCCAGCTCGACTCAGGGGACCGGATGGAAAAGGGGTCCCCTACTCCTCCGCCATCTTAACTCCCAGATAATGCCAATTTTGTTCCAGAGTACTAATTTACACTCCCACCAGTAGTGATTTGCTCCACATCCATGTATTGTCAGAATTATTAATTTTTGCCAGTCCAATGGCATAAAATAGTTATCTCCTCCTTGTTTTAATTTGTATTCCTTGTTTCATAATGAAGCGGAACCTTTTCCATATGCTCTTATCTGTGTATCCTTTTCTATATTCTTACTATTCTCATGTCTTCCCTATTTGCATGTTATATGATTTACCGGTTTCTTAATGATTTCTAGGCGTTTTTTATACATTCTGGATAATAATCTTTTTTTTGTTTCCCTGTGTTAAAGATGTCTTCCCACTCAGAGCTTCTATTCTCCCTCTTTTTATAGAGTCTTATAATCATTTTTAATTAAGGTAGTAGGATTATCAGTCTTTTTCTTGATGCCTTGGACTTTTGCGTTATGCTTAAGAAATCCATCCCCACCCTGAGGTCTTAAAGATGTTCTGTGTTTTTTCTAAAAGACTTCATGTTTTACCTTTTACCTTTGAGGTCTTTTTTTTTTAAGATTTATTTATTAATTTGAGAGAGAGCGTGCGCACAATTGCGGGGAGGGCAGGAGAGGAACAAGCACACTCCCCACTCAGTAGGGAGCTCCATCCCTGCAGGGACTCCATCCCAGGACCCTGGGATCATGACCTGAGCTGAAGGCAGATGCTTAACCAACTGAGCCACCCAGACGCCTCTACCTTTGAGGTCTTCATCCAGAATTGGGTTTTGTACCTGGAAAGATATAGGGCTCTGATTCCATTTATTTTCCATACAGATGATTATCGAATAGTCTAGCACTTCCTCACTTTTCTCCAATGCCACTTATGTCATTTATCAAGTTTCCAAATATGCAGAGGTCCATCTCCGGGCTCTCCATTTTGCTTGTCATCTTTTATGTCATTCGCTGCACGAATATCTCACTATCTTAGTTACACTTTATGATGAGGCTTGATAGCGAGTAGGGCAAATTCCTCCATTCCGTCTTTTTTTCTTCTAGACTGTGTTGGCTATTCTTGGACTTTCATTCTTCCATATAAATATTAGAATCAGCTTGCCAACCTAAATGAAAACCATGTTGGTATTTTTATTGGAAATGCTTTGAATCTCAAGCTCAAATTTGGAAAAAATGGACATAATTTCCTTATATTTTTATTGCTATTGTAAATGACAGCTTTATCTAATTAAATTTTCCAAATGTTACTGGTATATAAAAATACAATTGACTTGTTTTTATTGGGTTTATAATTGGCAACCTGGCTCAACTCTCTTAAAAATTCTAACAAATTGTCTATGACTCTGCAAACAATTATATCATGTATGAATGACAGCTTTTTTTTTCTTCCTTTCTAATCCTTAAGCCTTATAGATTTTTTTTTTTTTGGCCCAATTGTACTGGCTAAAAACTGGTGAAAGCAAGAATCCTTGTCATGTTCCTAATGTCTAAAGGACCTGATTTTTTCTATTTCATCACTCAATGTAGCCTTTGCTCTTATTTTTATAGGTAGATGTCCCTTATCAGGTTCCTCTATTCCCGCTTTGCTAAGACTCTACCATAAGTTGATGTTGGATTTTATCAAACAATTTTTCTGCTTTTATTGAGAGAATGCCACATGAATTTTCTCATTTGTTCCAAGAACAGGATAACTATATTAGTTGATTTCAAATGTGGAGCCCATCTTGCATTACTGGAATATCCTCCCATTCCAATTTAGCCATGATCTGCTGTCTTTTTATATCTTGTTCATTCCGTTTGCTAAAATTCTGCTTAGGCTGTTTGTATCTGTGTTCATGAGTGAAATCAGCCTATAATCTTCCTTTCTCATGTTGCCCTCATCTGCTTTTGGAAGGAAGATTTTTATGAGCTTCACAAACCGAGCTGGGGAGTGTTCCCTCTGTTTCTATTCTCTGTAAGAGTTTCTGTGATATTTTGATAATCTGTTTCTTGAAGTCTGTGAAACCTGCTTTTGAAGCTCTCTAGGTCTTGCATGTTTCCAATGGGAAGATTCTTTAGTACTAATTCAATTTATTTGATTCAATGATGATGGAAGTATTCCATATTTCTTTTACTTTTCAGTGTCGATAAGTTATATTTTCCCATTAATTTGCCTGTTTCACCTAAGTTTCTATTTTATTGGCATATATTTGTTCTTTTTTTAAAAAAGATTTTATTTATTTGACAGAGAGAGAGAGACAGCAAGAGAGGGAACACAAGCAGGGGGAGTGGGAGAAGCAGGCTTCCCGCTGAGCGGGGAGCCCGACGTGGGGCTTGATCCCAGGACCCTGAGATCATGACTTGAGCCGAAGGCAGACCCTTAATGCCTGAGCCACCCAGGCGCCCCAAAGCATATATTTGTTCTCAATAGTCTCTTGCTGTATTTGTAAGCTTTGCTGTATTTGCTAAACATTCCCTTTCTCGTTTCCTAATATTGACTATTTCTGTCTTCTCTCTTTATCAATCTTGCTAGAAGTCCGTTAACTTTGTTCATAATATCAAAGAATGAACTCTTTGTATTGATCGTTTTTATTCTATATTTTATTTTCTATGTGTTTTTTATTTCATCAGTTTCTTCTCAAATCATTGCTTTCTTTTTTCTACTTTCTTTGAGTTATTTTAATGTTCTTTTTCTAATTTCTTAAATCAAATACTCAGTTCCTAGATTTTTAGCCATTTTTATTTTATAATATAAATGTTTAAGGCTATAAAATCCCTTACTACTGCATCTCACAAATTTAGATATGTTGCATTTTCATCATTTTCAAATCGGAGCACTTTATTTTTCACAAAACAGCATCAAGCCCCGTGATTTATTACAAAATGAACATTCGATTAACCAACAACCGGGTTGAAAAATAGAATATTACTTGTACCCCCAAAACCCCTGAGCATCCCTTCTCAGTCAGTACACTATCCCACCCTCCCCGAAGCTAACCATTATCCTGACTTCTGTGGTCATCCGCTCCTTTTTTTAAAAGTTTTTTACTCTTAAGTGTTCATCCCTAATCACAACAATTTTGTTTCACAACGTTTTTGGTTTTTCTGTTTGTTTCTATAAATGGGCACATCCAGAATATACTCTTTTGAATCCGCTTTCTTTCACTCAACATTATACTTGAGAAATGTATCCACACGATTGTTTATAGCTAGAGAGTTTGTTCATCTTCATTCCTGTAGTTCTCATTGTATGAATATATCACAAATTTGTTATCATTCTACTCTTGATGAACGCTTGAGCTATTATGAATCATGTTGCTGGGAACAAGCTTGAAGACTCTTAGCACATATATGCCTGTACTCACATTAATTAAACACCTACCCATAGAATCACTAGCTCCACGGGTTTGAGAATCCTCAATGTCAGTAGCAATGCCAATCATTCTCTAAGAGAGCCAGATACCAAATCACACCCCCATCAGCAGGGGAGCTACTATCCAGTCTCATCAGCACTTGAAATTATCTTTGGTTTCCATTCAGCCATTCTGATGAGAGGCTAGTCATTTCTACTTGCATTTTCCTGATTGTAATGCTTCATAGGTTTATTGGGCAGAAGAGAATATTTGTCACTGCTAAAGAAAGAAGCGTAAACTGGGAGACGGATTTAGAGAACTCACCCAGGATACAGCACAGAGGGAAAGAAAGATGTTGAAATTGAGGTTATATGAAATGAAAGACAGAGTAAGAATATTTAATGTATCATTTTTTGAAATTCTGGAATGAGATAATATAAATAATGGAAGAAAGTAATATTTGAGGAAATATTAACTGAGTGTTTCCAAGAGTTGATGAAAAGCACAGATCCTCAGGGTCAGGAAGCCCAGTGAATTCCAAGAAGTACAAATAAGAAAAGAATCCGCATTAAGATTCTGACAGTCAGGGCACCTGGGTGGCTCAGCCGGTTAAGCATCTGCTTTCGGCTCAGGTCATGATCCCAGGGTCCTGGGATCAAGTCCCGAGTCGGGCTCCCTGCTCAGCGGAGAGCCTGCTTCTTCCTCTACCCCTCTCCCCTGCTTGTGATCTCTCTTTCACTCTCTCACTCTCAAATAAATAAACTCTTAAAAAAAAAAAGATTCTGACAGTCAAAGACAAAATACTAAAGAGAAAGAGAAGATCTTAAAAGCAACTGGCGAGAACAGAAAAATTACCCATGATAGAATAACAATTAGATTGACTTCTGACTTCTCAACAGCGACAAATGAAGCCAGAACACAGGGGAATCATATTTTCAAAGGCCTAAGAGAGAGTCACCTTAGAATGGATATCCAATGATAGTTTCTTTCAGGAGCAAGAATGAAATAAGTATCTCTCAGACCAACGAAGACTGGAAAACATTTACTAACACTAGACTCTCGTTAAAGCAAAAGATCAGATCATTGGTAAAACGTTGTGCCAGCCATTAAGAAACAGGAGATTCACAGGAACCAGAAAAGAAAATGTAATATTGAGGTGTCGATCCAATCCTCCCCTTTTTTTCCAGGAACTACAGAAATACAATTTGCAAAAAGTTAACACGATTCTCATACAAATAAACATATGTCAAGATCAGTGCAACTCATGTATGAGGAAATCAGCAGGATGGTGGGGGCTGGTTCAAAGGAGGAGGAGAGGGTGAGGCATTGTATTGTCATTAAAGAAAGAAAATGTTGGAATAAGATTGTTAGGTGAGGTACAAAACTAGTTAATGTGCTTCGGGCAATAAAACCATAAGCGTCGGTTATATCTTCTACCAGAGAGAAATCATCTGAATATCTGCTGGACAAAAATCTCTAAATTATCATGCAAACTTCACAGGATCTGAGTCTTTATCAGTAGCAGAAACTGAGTCAAATAAAGATACATCTAGATAATTAAAGAACCTTCAGGTGGATAAACAATGCTTCAACAGGACATTGAAAGGACATGCTGTCCTCCTTTTCTCTTATTTCCAAATTTGAGATAATTTTTCTTAACAGAACAAATCTCCACCTAATGAAATGAACCACAGCAGTAATGTTGGTATCACACGACTCTGTCCCCAGCCATGGACTAGGTCACCACTGACCCAAACTAGGTTGTTCAGCTTCTCTACCAGCTATTGGGAATTGGGGCATCCTCAAGGCTCCCCCTACAACTAGGGAGCAGTCTGCCATTTTGTGACAGCCATGTTTATCCATACTCCTGCCAAAGAAGTAGAAGCTTGTCTACAGAGAAAAAGAACATAGATCAAACATGGAGAAAGAAGCAAAAGAGTCCAGGTGACCCCAAGTGAGCGAGAAGAGGCAGGATAAAAGAACCAACGCGGATCTTGATGACTTTCCATCCCCTTCCTGATTCCAGGCCTTCAGGAAGCCTAGGCTGTATGTAGTTCTTGGCCTTGGGTGCTACGAGATACTCGAGTATCCCCGAGTAAATTCCCCTTTGTGCTCAAACGGAGTTAGGTGAGTTTTAAAATTAAAAAAAAAGAGTAACCTACAAATTGAAAATCGGAGACTCAAGACAAAGCAATGCAAAATTATCCAATCAACACAGCTCCACGGGTCTAGGTGCAGGACCCCCTTGATAGGTCAGAAGACATCAGTTTTTATGTGTTTCCTGTTAACCCAGGGTAAGGCTACTCCGCTGTTCAGTTAAGTGCCACGTGGAAGACAGGTGGTTGGGACTTACCGTGAGCCAAGAGTTGCACTGGGCTAAGCCCACGAGCTCTTTCCCACGGCACATGTGGTAGACTGGGGAAGATAATCACACCACTCCCCTTTGCAGCTTCTCACCATTCGTTCCCATGGCTTATAGCTGGTGTCTCTCAGCCTGCAGTATATCCTCCGTTGCCTATAGTGGTATAAGAAAAACATAAGAAATCTCCACAGCTCTTTAGTTGGATTGCTCGGGTCAATTCATGGGTGCATCAGGAAATTAAAATACCCACATCTCGAATGGGTCGTTACGATTATATTGAATTTTTTTTTTAAATGTTCAAGATTCCAAGTCAATACTTGACCCTAGGGCATCTCTAGGAAGACCCGAGGAGAAAGGAGAGAGCCCCACAGGGAGCTGGGGCAGGAAGGGCAGTGGTGCGTGGACAGGAAGCAGGGCTGGGGAGGGATGGGCCCCCCTGGGAGAGAGCCGAGCTGGGGTCGAGATGACAAATCGAATCTGACCATCTATGGCAAACAAGGGAAAGTCAGATCTCACCAACAGTTTACCCTCTATAAACCTTTTTAAAATTACCCTAGTGCGTGTGACAGCAAGTAAGAACCGGGAATGGGGCTTTTATGAGAAGCTTCTCAGAATGTGTGAAATAACAAAAGGTCTGGTTTTCCATCTCAGCTCTTTTGTGCCGTCACATCAAATGGAAACTCAGCAGGCCCGCGGGCCACCGCTGCTTCTAATTAAGGCCCCAAGGGGAGGCAGCGTTTCAGGGGGTATCATCCCAGAGAAACAGAAATTCCACCTCTGCCTCCAGCAGCAGAAGGCTGATCTGGGCTCGGTGTGCTGTGTTTGTTCTCAGCTTGCACTAAAAATGGCAGGCGCACCTGCCTTCCAGACACCCTCCAAGCAAGTTCATTCTAACGCTGATTCTCTTGTTCAAACAACTCAGAGCACGGGTAACAGATGTTAAATAGAGGAGGAATGAGAAGCTAAGCATTTCCCTTTTTTTTTTCAAGATTTTATTTATTTATGTGACAGAGAGACAGCCAGCGAGAGAGGGAACACAAGCAGGGGGAGTGGGAGAGGAAGAAGCAGGCTCATAGCGGAGGAGCCTGATGTGGGGCTCGATCCCATAACGCCAGGATCACGCCCTGAGCCAAAGGCAAATGCTTAACGACTGCGCTACCCAGGCGCCCCTAAGCATTTCCCTTTTTATGTGTACTTTTGTGTGCGTGTGTGTGTGTGTGTGTGTGTGTGGAGGAGGGCTATTGTACATAAAAAAATGACTATTGCTTCCCTTTGCAAAAATGCTGCCCCATCCCATCGCACAGGAGTCAACTCTAAAATTTGGGGTGTGCTGGTAAGGAGCCTTATTTCAGCCATGTGTCTCAAGGAGGGGGTGGTTCTCAAACCTTACTGATCATCAGAATCACCTGGAGGGCTTGTTAAAAGGCAGATTGTCAGCCTCACCCCCAGAGTTTCTGATTCTGATTCAATAAATCTGGGTTGGAGTCGGAGAATTAGCATTTCTAACAACTTACTCAGGGAGGCCGGCTGCTAGCTCAGGGACCATGCTTTGAGAATCACTGTTCTAGGACAATAAAGAGAAAGAGAAAAGGTGAAGAATTATGGGCTCGGTGACCTCCGACCCAGCCTGTGGGTATTTTGAGACATAGCCGGTAGACAAAGGAGAGAGAGTTGCAGAGGACTGAGCAGGTTTGTGGAAGGGCAAGCTGAGAGCAAGCAGAAGGGGTTTTTTCTTAAAGGATTACTAAGTGTGGTAGGAGGAGGGGGTACTTAGCCAGAGAATGGGCTTCACATTTGCTGCAGGAGTAGGGATGGTTCTCCTTGACCCCCGCCCCAGCTTCCTGGGTCTTTCCTGAAGCCCCAGGCGTGGTCTCGCTCTGCATTGCTTCCCTCTCTTAGAAGCTGTAGATGCCCGGACCCCCTGTGGTTGCCCTGCTCTTGCTCCCCACTGCCCCGTATCTCCCCTTGTTGGGAAACCCCACTACTGGACAAAGGGGCTTCCTCAGCTTGGTTCCCAGCGAAGAGGGCTGAGAGTCAGCACATTGTGGGTTCTACTGTTTCAGGCCCGAGCTGGAGGGCACAGTCTGCCTCTCACTGCATCCCCGGCCAAGCATCCCTCCCCAACAGTCGGTCCTGCCACAGGTGGGTCAATCTTGGGGGGTGGGGGAGGGGTGGGCATCTGTCGTATAGAGGGTGTTAGATTAACTAAACGAGAAGGCCATCAGACTAGGGATGGGTCTACTGCCTTAGCCGCCCCACCAGAGCAAACTCTAAGCTTGTAATGGTGCAAGATTACGAAATCAAAATCCTTAAGACAACCGCCCACAAACAGCTAACTAGGCTTTAAGCTACAGCTAATTAAATAATTTCCTTTTTTTCCTTCCTCACTGCCTCCAAAGAAATCTTTTTCCTGGTTCTCGGGGACAGAGCACTCCTAACCCCTTCTGGTTTGACGCTGCCTGATTCAGATCGATTTTTGCTCAAATAAACTCTGAAGTTTTTAAGATGCCTCAGTTTATCTCCTAACAAGGGAAATAAGAATGCAGCGTTCATGTTTCCATGTGGTTTTTCCTTCCTCACTGCCCCACCTTCCCGCTGGTTTTTGGTGAAAGACTCCAGGCAATACTAATAAAACAGCCAGAGGTCCTGGTCTTGGCCATACACAGCATGAGTCATGGCAGGACTGACTGCATCATTTTCAGGGCCCAGTGTAAAATGAATACGCAGAGCCCTGTGTTCAAAACGCATTAAGAATTTCAAGATGGCAACACCAGGGCATGAAACCAAGCATGGAGCTCCTCTGTGGATGCAGCTCTCGGCCACCACACCCACGGGGCCACACCTGGCCATGCGCTCATCGATAGGAGCACGGAGGTGGAAAGCTCCAAGCTCTCCCTAAACTGAGCTGCTGTCCCGTTTCCCGTCAAACAACTAGGAAATGTAGTCTCTGACCTCAGAGACTCTCCAGGGCCTGGGGAGGCCGACTTCACATGGGTGAAATGATACGGCTGACCATGGATATATCTAACTCTGCTTGCTGGCGCTTCTCCAGCAAGGTTAGCTAGGAAAGGTAAGCACAGGAGACCCTTCAGTTTCAAGGGCAGGGAAGGTAAAGCTGAAATAAGAAGGCTCCGGCACCTTCCGTATGATCACGGAAGTTTGCGCTCAGTTTCTGGAGGGCTCTGACAGTATTCAGAATTCTAACGTGCAAATCAGAGAGCCAACCTGTGTGATGTCTAGGTGTCTCCCAGCCCTAAGAGCATGTACTCAGCCCTCTTTAAAATGCAGGTCCAGCTGTCTGTCACGTAACACTCTCTCCTAAAACTTGGTGGTTTAAAACCACCACCATTTTGGGGCGCCTGGGTGACTCGGTTTGTTAAGCGTCTGCCTTCAGCTCAGGTCATGATCCCAGGGTCCTGGGATGGAGCCCTGCATCAAGCTCCTTGCTCAGCGGGGAGCCTGCTTCTCCCTCTCCCTCTGACTGCTGCTCCCCCTGCTTGTGCTCTCTGTGTCAAATAAATAAATAAAGTCTTAAAAAAAAATAAAACAACCATCATTTCATAATATCTCACCATTTTGTGGATTAGAAATTCAGACAGGGCTCAGCCACTCAATTTTTCTGCTCCACGTGGTATCAGTGAGGGAGGCCCCAAGATGGCTTCACTGAAATGCTTGTGCCTTCACAGCGATGGCTGGAAGGCTGAGCCCAGCTGGGACGATCCTCTGGAGCTCACATGTGTGGCCTTTTAAGCCTGGACAACTCAAGGTAGTAAATTCTTACCTGGCAGTTCCCATAAGCCTCATGGAGCTCAGGGCTCCCGGAAGAATGTTCGAAGGAGCCCAGCAGGGAGTTCTGAGTCTAGCCATGGAAATCCCAGAATGTCACTTCTGCATTCTGTCAGTCAAGAAAATCACTAAGACAAGCTCAGATTCGAGTAGAGGAAAATTGACCTCTCAATTGAACGGAAGGAGCAGCAAAGCCATTACTGATGCTCCTGAATGTGGCCCAGATAAGAAAGACAACAGGGAACTCCAATCAGCATACCCATGGTCAAAGAAAAAGCCTGGACTCAACGTTAAAATACTAGAGAATGAAGGAGTTAAGATGGCGGAGGAGTAGGGGACCCCTTTTTCAGCCGGTCCCCTGAGTCGAGCTGGATAGGTACCAGACCAGCCTAAATAACCACGGAATCAGCCTGAGACGCAGGAAGATGCATCTGGATCTCTACAAATGAACATCTCCAGCGCTGAGTATTGAGGTACGAAGAGGGGAGCTGTAAACCGCGCACAGATATCGGAAGATAAACGGAAGGGGGAGGGAGCCGCCGCGTTCGGGCGCCGAGAAGTGGTAGCCACCTGCACGGGGGAGCGGGCGGGCTCGAGGTCGGCACCCGCGAAACAGCAGACTGAGACCGTGAGCCGGGTGCGCGCGCCACCAGGCATCTCGCGGAACCCGGAATCCCGGTGCGCTCACGGGATCCAGACTGAGACCGGGAGCTTCCGGAGCGCGCGCGGGGCGGCTGGCGGCGTTAGAAACACAAAGGACAGAGACGCGCCGGCCCTGGAAGTGAGGGCAGGGACACCGGGTTGGTGCGCACATCCCGGGACGCTGCAGGGTTGAGCAGCACCAACAGTAACAGAGTTAAAGTGGCCAGAACATTAGTAGAGAACGGGCCGCAATCCTTCTGTTCCGTGACAGAGGCTGAAATTTGGCCGCTGCTGCTCTGACTCTCAGAAGAGGCACAGCAAACCGCCAGGGAAAGCCGCCAGAGAACAAAAGCCTGGAAATACCGGCTCAGAGAGTGCCCATCCCCATCCCCCCTCGCAGGGGACACGGAGACTCTACCCAAACAGGGTTGCCTGAGTATTGGCGCGGCAGGCCCCTCCCCCAGAACACAGAAGGCAGGCTGAAAAATCAAGAAGCCCACAACCCAGGCGCCTGGGTGGCACAGTCATTGAGCGCCTGCCTCCGGCTTAGGGCGTGATCCCGGCGTTCCGGAAAGGAGTCCCTCATCGGGCTCCTCCGCTGGGAGCCTGCTTCTTCCTCTCCCACTCCCCTGCTTCTGTTCCCTTTCTCGCTGGTTGGCTGCCACATAAATAAATAAATAAAATCTTTAAAGAAGAAGCCCACATCCCTAAGATCCCTATAAAACAAGGGGCACGGCCTGGGACCCAGTCAATAATTTGGGCTCTGGAAACCCCGCAACCTCTCCTCATCAGAATGACAAGAAGGAGAAGCCCCCCCCAGCAAAGAAAAGACAGTGATTCTGTGGCCTCTGCCACAGAAATAATGGATATGGATGTAACCAAATTATCAGAAATGGAATTCAGAGTAACGATGGTCAAAATGATGAGTAGAATTGAAAAAACTATTAACGAAAAGGTTACTGAGAATATAGAATCCCTAAGGACAGAAATGAGAGCGAATCTGACAGAAATTAAAAATTCTATGAGCCAAATGCAGGCAAAACTAGAGGCTCTGACGGCCAGGGTCGCAGAAGCAGAGGAACGGGTTAGTGAATTGGAGGATGGGTTAATAGAGGAAAAAATGAAAATAGAAGATGGTCTTAAAAAAATCCACGCCCACGAATGTAGGTTACGGGAGATTACTGACTCAATGAAACGATCCAATGTTAGAATCATCGGCATCCCCGAGGGGGTGGAGAAAAACAGAGGTCTAGAAGAGATATTTGAACAAATTGTAGCTGAAAACTTCCCTAATCTAGCAAGGGAAACAAACATTCGTGTCCAAGAGGCAGAGAGGACCCCTCCCAAGCTCAACCACGACAAACCTACGCCACGTCACGTCATAGTGCAATTCGCAAATATTAGATCCAAGGATACAGTATTGAAAGCGGCCAGGGCAAAGAAATTTCTCACGTACCAAGGCAAAGGCATCAGAATTACGTCAGACCTGTCTACACAGACCTGGAATGAGAGAAAGGGTTGGGGGAGCATTTTTAAAGCTCTTTCAGAGAAAAACATGCAGCCAAGGATCCTTTATCCAGCAAGGCTGTCATTCAGAATTGATGGAGAAATAAAGACATTTCAGAATCGCCAGTCACTAACCAATTTTGTAACCACGAAACCAGCCCTACAGGAGATATTACGGGGGGTTCTATAAAAGTAAAAAGGCCCCAAGAGTGATACAGAACAGAAAGTCACAGCCAATACAAACAAAGACTTTACTGACAACATGGCAGAATTAAAAGCATATCTCTCAGTACTCAGCCTGAACATTAATGGTTTAAATTCTGGTTTCAAACGCCACAGGGTTGCAGATTGGATAAAAAGAAATGACCCATCCATTTGCTGTCTACAAGAGACTCATTTTGAACCTAAAGATACATTCAGACTGAAAGTAAAGGGATGGAATACCATCTTTCATGCCAATGGACCTCAAAAGAAAGCTGGGGTAGCAATTCTCATATCAGACAGATTGGATTTTAAACTAAAGACTATAGTTAGAGACACAGAAGGGCACTATATTATTCTTAAAGGATGTATCCAACGTGGATATGATAATATCCATTATAATATCCATTATAAATCCATTTTAATTAAATTAAAAATCCATTATAAATAAATTTATAATATCCATTATAAATATATATGCCCCCGACAGGGGAGCAGCAAGATACATAAGCCAACTCTTTTTTTTTTTTAAATTTATTTTTTCGACAGAGATAGAGACAGCCAGCGAGAGAGGGAACACAAGCAGGGGGAGTGGGAGAGGAAGAAGCAGGCTCATAGCGGAGGAGCCTGATGTGGGGTCGATCCCGTAACGCCGGGATCACTCCCTGAGCCGAAGGCAGACGCTTAATGACTGTGCTACCCAGGCGCCCCTATTGTGAATTTCTATAATATGAATATGACAATTATAAATATATATGCCCCCAACAGGGGAGCAGCAAGATACACAAGCCAACTCTTAACCAGAATAAAGAGACATATAGATAAAAATACATTAATAGTAGGGGACCTCAACACTCCACTCTCAGAAATAGACAGAACACCCTGGCAAAAACTAAGCAAAGAATCAAAGGCTTTGAATGCCATACTCGACGAGTTGGACCTCTTAGATATATATAGAACACTACACCCCAGAACCAAAGAATACTCATTCTATTCTAATGCCCATGGAACATTCTCAAGAATAGACCATGTTTTGGGTCACAAAACAGGTCTCAACCGATACCAAAAGACTGAAATTATCCCCTGCATATTCTCAGACCACAACGCTCTGAAATTGGAACTCAACCACAAGGAAAAATTTGGAAGAAACTCAAACACTTGGAGACTAAGAACCATCCTGCTCAGGAATGACTCGATAAACCAGGAAATCAAAAATCAAATTAAACAATTTATGGAGACCAATGAGAATGAAAATACAACAGTCCAAAACCTATGGGATACTGCAAAGGCAGTCCTAAGGGGGAAATACATAGCCATCCAAGCCTCACTCAAAAGAATAGAAAAATCTAAAATGCAGTTTTTATATTCTCACCTCAAGAAGCTGGAACAGCAACAGAGGGACAGGCCTAATCCACGCACGAGGAAGCAGTTGACCAAAATTAGAGCTGAAATCAATCAAGCAGAAACCAGAAGTACAGTAGAGCAGATCAACAGGACTAGAAGCTGGTTCTTTGAGAGAATCAATAAAATTGACAGACCACTGGCAAGACTTATCCAAAAGAAAAGAGAAAGGACCCAGATTATTAAAATTATGAATGAAAAAGGAGAGGTCACGACGAACACCATTGAAATTGGAAGGATTATTAGAAATTTTTATCAACAGCTATATGCCAATAAACTAAGCAATCTGGAAGAGATGGAATCCTTCCTGGAAACCTATAAACTACCAAGATTGAAACCGGAAGAAATTGATTCCTTAAACAGGCCAATTAATTATGAAGAAATTGAGTCAGTGATAAACAACCTTCCAAATAACAAAACTCCAGGCCCGGACGGTTTTCCTGGGGAATTCTACCAAACATTCAAAGAAGAAATAATACCTATTCTCCTAAAGCTATTTCAAAAAATAGAAACAGAAGGAAAGCTACCAAACTCATTCTATGAGGCCAATATTACCTTGATCCCCAAACCAGGCAAAGACCCCCTCAAAAAGGAGAATTACAGACCGATTTCCCTAATGAATATGGACGCCAAAATCCTCAACAAGATACTTGCTAATAGAATCCAACAGTACATTAAAAGGATTATCCATCACGATCAAGTGGGATTCATACCTGGGATGCAAGCGTGGTTCAATATTCGCAAATCAATCAGCGTGATACATCATATCAACAAGAAAAGACTCAGGAACCATATGATCCTCTCAATCGATGCCGAAAAAGCATTTGACAAAATACAGCATCCTTTCCTGATTAAAACCCTTCAGAGTGTAGGAATAGAAGGTACATTTCTCAATCTCATAAAAGCCATCTATGAAAAGCCTACTGCAAATATTATTCTCAATGGGGAAAAGCTGGAAGCCTTTCCCTTAAGATCAGGAACACGACAAGGATGCCCACTCTCGCCACTATTATTCAACATAGTACTAGAAGTCCTTGCAACAGCAATCAGACGACAAAAAGGGATCAAAGGTATTCAAATTGGCAAAGAAGAAGTCAAAATGTCTCTCTTTGCAGATGACATGATACTCTATATGGAAAACCCAAAAGAAGCCACTCCCAAACTATTAGAAGTTATAGAGCAATTCAGTAACGTGGCAGGATACAAAATAAATGCTCAGAAATCAGTTGCATTTCTATACACGAATAACGAGACCGAAGAAAGAGAAATTAGGGAATCCATCCCATTTACAATAGCACCAAAAACCATACGTTACCTTGGAATTAACTTAACCAGAGACGTAAAGGACTTATATTCCAGAAACTATAAATCACTCTTGAAAGACATTGAGGAAGACATAAAAAGATGGAAAGATATTCCAGGCTCATGGATCGGAAGAATTAACATAGTTAAAATGTCCATGCTACCCAGAGCAATCTACACTTTCAATGCTATCCCGATCAAAATACCAAGGACATTTTTCAAAGAACTGGAACAAATAGTCCTTAAATTTGTATGGAACCAGAAAAGGCCCCGAATCACCAAGGAACTGTTGAAAAGGAAAAACAAAGCTGGGGGCATCACAATGCCGGATTTCGAGCTGTACTACAAAGCTGTGATCACAAAGACAGCATGGTACTGGCACAAAAACAGACACATAGACCAATGGAACAGAATAGAGAGCCCAGAAATGGACCCTCGGCTCTTTGGGCAACTAATATTTGATAAAGCAGGAAAAAACATCCGGTGGGAAAAAGACAGTCTCTTCAATAAATGGTGCTGGGAAAATTGGACAGCTACATGCAAAAGAATGAAACTTGACCACTATCTCACACCATACACAAAAATAAACTCCAAATGGATGAAAGACCTCGATGTGAGACAGGAATCCATCAAAATCCTAGAGGAGAACATAGGCAGCAACCTCTACGACATCGGCCAAAGCAACCTTTTTCATGACACATCTCCAAAGGCAAGAGAAACAAAAGATAAAATGAATTTATGGGACTTCATCAAGATTAAAAGTTTCTGCACATCCAAGGAAACAGTCAAAAAAACTAAGAGGCAGCCCATGGAATGGGAGAATATATTTGCAAATGACACTACAGATAAAGGACTGGTATCCAAGATCTACAAAGAACTTCTCAAACTCAATATGCGAGAAACAAATAAATCATAAAATGGGCAGAAGATATGAACAGACACTTTTCCAATGATGACATACAAATGGCTAACAGACACATGAAAAAATGTTCAAAATCATTAGCCATCAGGGAAATTCAAATCAAAACCACACTGAGATACCACCTTATGCCAGTTAGAATGGCAAAAATTGACAAGGCATGAAACGACAATTGCTGGAGAGTTTGTGGGGAAAGGGGATCCCTCCTACATTGTTGGTGGGAATGCACCTTTTTTTTTTTCCAGTTTCTGTGCTCTTTCTTACAGACTGTGGTTTCCAGCCATTGCACTACTGGGTGTTTACCCCAACGATACAGACATAGTGAAGAGAAGGGCCATATGCACCCCAATGTTCATAGCAGTATTGTCCACAATAGCTAAATTGTGAAAGGAACCGAGATGCCCTTCAACAGATGACTGGATTAAGAAGTTGTGGTCCATATATGCAATGGAATATTACTCAGCTATCAGAAAGAACGAGTTCTCAACATTTGCTCCAACACGGAAGGCACTGGAGGAGATAATGCTAAGTGAAATAAGTCAAGCAGAGAAAGATAATTATCATATGATTTCTCTTATCTATGGAACATAAGAACTAGGAAGATCGGTAGGGGAAGAAAGGGATAAAGAAGGGGGGGTAATCAGAAGGGGGAATGAAGCATGAGAGACTGTGGACTCTGAGAAACAAACTGAGGGCTTCAGAGGGGAGGGGGATGGGGGAATGGGATAGACCGGTGATGGGTAGTAAGGAGGGCACATATTGCATGGTGCACTGGGTGTTATACGCAAGTAATGAATCATCGAACTTTACATCAGAAACCAGGGATGTACTGTATGGTTACTAACATAATATAATAAAAAAACATTTAAAAAATTGGCATTATCTAGAAAAGCTAAGGATGCCCAATACCTCAATGGCCCAGAAATTCCATTATGTACCCCCTGGAGAAATTCTCCCATAATGAGCATCAAGAGAGAGGTACAAGAATTTTCATAGCAGAGCTGTTGCTCATAACAGAAAGTGGAAAATAACACAAATATCCTCCCAGGAGGAAATGAATATATAAATTGTACTACATCAGTGAAAAATAAATGAATGACAGCTCATATGTTAACCTAGGCGGGGAGGAATCTCAGCAGCAGTGTTGAGTGAAAGGAGCCATTCACGGACGAACACATCCCCAGTGGCTCCATTTACGTCAGATTCGCAAACATGGAAAAATCAAACACGCTTTCATTCAGGGATATGTATATATGATGAGATAGTTTTAAGGAGACCCATGTAACAGACACCTTTTATAGGCTAGGCTATTGGCTGCCCACCATTTTGGCCAGAGGACCCTTACCTGCTTCTCTGAGAGGGGAGGGGACTCTGGGTTGGGACCGCAGGCCTCCTCGGGTCTGCCCATGGTCCTTGCTATACTTACCTGAGTAGTTCTCCAAAATAACTCCATGGAGACTGGCCTGGCTGTCTGAACTCTCCTACCCCAGCAGAGGGGCCAGTTAATGGTCTCCATCTTCATTCTCACTTCACTGCTGGGCTCTGGGGAAGAGCTAGGCCCGATTTTAGGCAGGGAGATAGATGGGCTCTTGAATCCCCAGTAGGATGTGTTGATCTGAATTCAGTGTTATTCAAGCCAATCACCCTGGTTCTAGGGTTCTTTTATCTTGCATGTTAACCCCTACCAACTTATATTACTTTTTATTTCAAAGTTATTCATAGGACACTATGTAGGAGGCCTACCCTGTGATATTTGGGTACGACTGGAGTAGAAGTCACTAAACCTGGTCCCGCCTGTCTGTAGCCACTGAAAGACCCAGTTTCTGGCAACGTCTTATTCCTCTGGGCAGGGATCCTGTGACCTGTGGGC
This sequence comes from Ursus maritimus, assembly GCF_017311325.1. Lineage (NCBI taxonomy): Eukaryota > Metazoa > Chordata > Mammalia > Carnivora > Ursidae > Ursus > Ursus maritimus. The sequence goes on along the minus strand of NW_024425563.1, from coordinate 17,273,787 downwards.
TGCAGCTGCCCCCATCTCCTGTTGAGGGGCTGATGCATCTCCCCCCCTTCCCTCCTTGCCAAGGCAACTGTCTGGTGGAATATTGAAGGGATGGAGGGCAGGTGACAAGGGAAGGCAAAGGAGGACAGGTAGGGAGGGAGAAGAGGGAGGCGACCGGGGCAGGCCTGGAAATAGAGCTCTGCAGTCTCTCAGCCAGGATTCCTTTTGAAATACACCAAGACCTTTTCCAGCAAGTCCCCAGACAGACCCTCCATTCATCTGGACAGCACATTTTTCTTTGCAGAAAAGAACTACTCATCAGCCAGCAGCTCCTGGAATGTGGGCTGAGAAACACAGTCCAGTGGGCCAGCCCTCCTTCGCCCACTGACACTAATGGCCATCGGGAGGTGATATCATGGCGTAAAAATAGCCTCCGCCTTACCCCCACCCCCTCCTGGGCCCTGCGCTTTCCAGGGACTCCCTCCCCCTGTTGACTGGGTTTGGGACAGGGAGGGTATTTCTGGAAGAATAATATTTCTCTCCTGAGCTGCTTTTTCCTTTCAAGTAAGGCATTTACCTTCAACAAAACGTTCAGCGAGAAAAGATGTGGTTTCTATGAAGCTTGAACCCTTGATTCAAAACCAGACTCCATCTGAGGCCAAGTTCCTATCAGTGGTGTGAAGCCAGACATACAAACACATAATTACGCGGGAGCCAAAAGGTAACAATGGGCCCGCCTGCAAATTGGCGAGCAGAGCGGCCTCACTCAGAGTTTGTAAATTCAAAGCCCATGGGTTCAAAAAGAGGGAGCCCCCAAGAACGGTAAATCTTTAAATCTCTTCGGAGTGTACAGGTGATGGACTTGAATATCACACAGCATGAAAGTCGTCCTTGAGTGAAAACACGAAAACATGTACCATAGTTGCAGAGCATAGAGCACATAGACCATAAAGACAGGCCGGGTCCCTTCCTCCAAGTGCAGAACCACCCAGGGCCGGGCGGGCAGGGGTGCAGAGAGGGGGGTCTGGTAACGATGATTCTGCCATCGCCTTGATGTACTCCTCGCACAACCTTACGAATCTCGTCGTTAACCTTGTCAATCATCTATCTGCCCACCTTGAATCCTCGGGAGGAGGAGGGGCCGGAAGGAAGGTGGTAGAGACAGAGAGGGGCTCATTTCTACTTCTCTGGTTAGCTCGTCCTAGCCACCCTGCCATTTGCCTCTGTCCTCTTCCGTAATCCAGGTCTCGAACTTCCTTTCTTTGAGATTCAGCTTTCCCCTGAGGCCTTCCCTTTAGGAACACCTTACTCCCTCCCCTTCTGAGCTCCTTTAGCCCCTGTGGGTTCAGTTTCTTTGACTCAGGGACTTCATGGGGAAGCATGCTGGTGCAGGTGTTGTCCTACTGGCCATGCCCAGCTGTCCACGGAAGCCAAAATGACCTGCTTAAAGATTCGCCACCGGAGATGAAATTTTGTGGACAGCTTAGGTCCCTGGGCATTCCCCTGGCTTCCTAAATAATCCTCCTGTGTTTGTTAACTGGTACTAGAAAGAAAGACTTGAACTCTGCTTTCTCCTAACCATTGGTAGGTGACATTTCCTCTCTCTGAATCATTATTCATTTACCAAATCTTTGCTGAGCACTTACGGTGATTCTCTTTTGGCTGAGGATTCAGACGGATAAGCCACAGCTCCTGACTTCAGAGAGCTTACAGTTTAGGAGAAAGTTAGACAATTAGAGTGTGATATGATCAGTGCTTTGATAAAAGACAGGCACAGGACACTGAGGAAGAAATAATGATGGGCATTCAGTGCAGCAGAAGAATCAGAAAAGGCTTCTTGGAGGAGGTAATACCTTACATGTGTCTTGAAGAGTGAATAGGGCTTAAGCAGGCAAGGAAGGCAAAAGAGTATGCTGGAGCAGGATAGGCAGGGGCGCCAGGCACCCACAGAAACACTGCTTTCCTCGTGCCCCTCCCCTCCTTCTCTCCTTTGTCCCTGTTACCTTGGGACACCTGGCTGAGACTACGGCAAATATTACAATAGGAGCTTAGCCACTCAGAAGAAGAGCAAAACTCGGCTTTCCAGACATGCTCTTGCTTCGCACACAAGCCTAGGGAAGAGATAGGTCAACAGTGGGCAACCAGGAAGGGCCTCCACGTCCCCATTTTAATTCAGAGAGTGACAGCCCATGTCAAGACACTCCAATGGCTTCAACAGCCACCATTCTCATGGAAAGAAAGGAATTGATAGATTTGCCTATGACTGTGTTACCTAAGACATAAGAACTAGCATAATGCATCCAATAGGCAGCTAGCAAGTGGCCGGGATAAAGTGTTGCTTCTGAGAGATCTGTGAACCGCCACCATGTTTCAAAGTACACAGTATGGACAACCAGTGGGAAAGGTCAGACACAGTTCACGGTTCGGCTTTGTGTTCTTTTGTATCCTTGCTCCAAAAGGAATGTTTATCTTACAATGTAATTGCAGATTATTTAGTTGTATTTTCATAATGAGTATTGAGTTTGCATAAACTCACTAAAATTTTACTATGCGGTTTGGGAGATAAGCTTTGGTTTCCCAAAGAAAGACTATCTTGGGCCAGGCTGTCTGTTTTATATCTTTTTACCAACCCAGGAATGCTCGGGGTGGGGCACCAGACCAGTGACTAGGAGCCGACAGTTCACTGTCCCTGTCCTGGGGACGGAGACTTGTGGGTCGAGGAGCGGAATGACAGCACGGTGGCCCCTCTGCAATCAGGAGGCAGTAGCCCGGTTTCTGTTGATGATGGGATGTTTGGTCCGAGCGCTTTGAACAGCCTGCGTTAAGCAAGGGAAGTATCATTTAACCCCCTCGTTCGGCATAGTCTTTACAAAATTACCATTTTCTTTTAAAATAGGTAATATACTCCCATACGTTATTTTTAAAATACGTTCCATAGTTTAAACATGAAAACTGTAAATAGATAAATTGGCTCTTGCCCAAATGTGTCCCCAGTCCTCCCAGTTCTGTTCCTCCAGCAGATGTCCAATGTGATTTAGTTCCTTCGGGTGTTCTTTAAAAGGCATTATGAAAGGTATAAACAGATGTGAATGTTGTCTTTCCTCTTCCAGCTTTTATTTTATTTTATTTATTTATTTGAGAGAGAGAGCATGAGCAGGGAGGAGAGGGAGAAGCAGATTCCCTGTGAGCAGGGAATCCGCCAGGGGGCTCGATCCCAGGACCTTCAGATCATGACCAGAGTGAAAGGCAGATGCTTAACTGACTGAGCCACCCAGGTGCCCCCTCTCCCAGCTTTCAAAAAACAACTAACAGTGTTCTTTATATTCTGTACTTATTTTTTCTTCTTAACACCTAACATCTTCTACCTCAGTTCTTTACGAGCATTCTTATCCCTTTTTAGAGCTGTGAGGTATTGCACTGTGGGGCTGGACTGTAATTTCTTATTGATGTACATCTAATTTGATTCCAGTCTTTTGCTACCGCGTACAACACTTCAACTAAGAATTCTGTATGTTGGTCATTTTGCATGTGTAAAAAAAGACTGTGGGATAAATCCCTGGAAGTGGGATTGTTTGGCCAAAGAGCACATGCCTTTGTGATTTAACAGACATTGCTGAATTGCTTCCAAACAGACTGTATCACTTTGCACTCCCACTAGCCATAAGGGAGAGGACCTGTTTCCTCTACCGGCTTCCGCCTTATTAAACATTTGGATTTTTGCCAATTTGTTAAGTAGGAGAATGAAATCTGCATGGTTTTAATTTGCATCTTTTATTGTGAATGAGGGAGAGCATTTCAATGTCCTTTTTAGTGGGCTATCCTTTGGCCATTTTCCTTGGACCATTGATCTTTTTACTTGTTGATGTGGAAGAACTTTTCGTAGCTATGGGGTGTGAGTTGCAAGTATTTTTCTATTTGTCATTTGTCTTTGTTTATAATAATTCATTTGGCTGTTTGTTTTTCTTCATGCAGAAATTTTTTTAAAGATTTTATTTATTTATTTGACAGAGAGAGAGACAGCCAGCGAGAGAGGGAACACAAGCAGGGGGAGTGGGAGAGGAAGAAGCAGGCTCATAGTGGAGGAGCCTGATGTGGGGCTCAATCCCATCACGCCAGGATCACGGCCTGAGCCGAAGGCAGACGCTTAACCGCTGTGCCACCCAGGCGCCCCTCTTCATGTAGAAATTTGAAAATTTTTTTTTTTTTTTTTTTTAGAGAGAGTGAGAGAGCATGAGTGGGGTGGGGAGGGGCAGAGGGAGCAAGAGGAAGAGAGAGAATCTTAAGCAGGCGCCGTGCCCAGCACGGAGCCCAACACGGGACTTGATCTCATGACCCTGAGATCATGACCTGAGCCGAAACCAAGAGCTGGATGCTTAACCGACTAAGCTACCCAATCACCCCTATTTTTCTCTAACTGTAGAATCCTCTTGTCTCGCTCTAGAAAAAAAAAAAAGTCTGCTGACACTATTGATACAGTGTTAAATTATGAATTCATTTAGAGAATGTTGACCTATCACAACATGGTGGCATGTCTGTTTGTTCACATCTTCTTTTGTTTCCTTCAGAACTATTTTTTTTTCCTGTAGACCTTAAACTTTTTTGGTTGTTTATCTTTTTTTCTCTCTGGTTCCTGTTGTAAATGGGGCTCCCCCCTCCCATTCTATCCTCTGACTGGTTATCGTTTCCTTATGAATTCTCTAGCCTGCTACCTTATCAAATATCCTTATTGTTTGAGGTCGTTCTTCTGTCAGTTTTCTTGGGTTGCCTGGAGTATCATCCTAGAATCCATAAATAATGACATTTTACTTCTGCCTTTCCAATTTTCATGTCTCTAACTGCTTTCTCTTGTTCTAGGAAAATTATTGATGAGATGGCTTTTTAGCGCTAGACATGCAAAGCAAGTTCACTGTAACAGAGAGTGTGGGCACATTTACAGATGGAGCACAGGAAACTCCAGGGAGGGAACGGATTCAGACTTTAATCCCCTCTTTAGAAAATTCAGGTAGGCATGTAAATTGGGGCAGCCACTGTGGAAAACAGTATGGAGGTTCCTTTAAAAAGTTAAAAATGGAGCTACCACATGACCCAGTCATTCAACGTCCGGGTATTTATCCCAAGGAGCTGGAATTACTACTCCCGAAGAGATGTCTGTGCCCCCATAACAGTTTTCATTACAGCATTATTCACAATAGCCACACTATGGAAACAACCTCGGGGTCCAATGATGGATGAATGGGTAATGTGATACACACACACACACACACACACACTCTGGAATGTCATTCAGCCATAAAAATGAAGGAAACCTGCCATTTGTGACAACACGTATGGAAGTCAGAAAGACAAATACTATATGGTCTCACTTATATGTGGAATCTAGAAAATCCCCAACTCATAGAAACAGAAGATTTGTGGTTGCCAGAGGCGGGGGCGGGGGGGGGGAATTGGGAAATGGGTGAAGGTGGTCAAAAGGTTTACATTTCTGTTTATAAGACAAATAAGTCCCGGGGCTGTAATGTGCACCATCGTGACTATGGTTAACAATATTGCGTTGTATACATGGAGCTCGCTAAGATAGGAGAGCATAAAAGGTTTCACCAGGAAAAAGGACAAAGTAGTAGGAAGGAAAAAAATATAGTACCTTTTGTGAAGTGAATGATGTTAAGTAAACTTACGGTGGTGATCATTGCAATATATACATATATCACATCATTATGTCATATACCTTAAACTTATATAATGTTATATGTCAATTTTATCTCGTAATGATGGAAAAAAGGATATTCAATGTTGTTGCAACGTATGTTGTACACCGAGTTGCCCAACAGAGGTCAGATGGCAGGAAAGGATAAGAGGAGGCTCTAAGGGTAAGCTCACCATAGGGCAGGAGGGTCTGGCCCAGGACTCGGAGAAGGCTAATTTTGGCCGTGGTGTTTGGCTGATTCAAGAACCACTCTAGATCCAGCTGTCTTGGAGCCGTGAATGTAGTTTTGGGGGGGAAAATGGCTGTGTGTGTGTGTGTGTGTGTGTGTGTGTGTGTGTGTATCTTCCTGCATGTACGAATGGGGAGAGTAGGTTGCTGGACCTGTAACATTTGATTTTCAAGTTCCTACTCTCTTTCCTTGGGATGCATGTGGTTGGAGGCGGTGCTGAGGGATGAGAAGCCCCGTGTGTCCTGCGGCTGCAGTGACCATTGTACCCTTTGCTGCCTCTATTTCTGTGGCTTGGAGTCTCCAGTATGGCCCTAGTCACTCCTGGGGTAAACGGGCACGTCCTGGGCTGCTGGGCCCCTGGTAATGCAAGTGACAACACGTTTCAGGAGCAAAGCAACAGGATGGAGAACAGGGTTGTCGGGTAACTGAACAGAATCCAGAAGCCTCTCCATCTCCAAACCTCCAGCCCACAGAGTCCTGCTCAGGAGCCCGAGCACACCCACTCTGCGCCCCCCAGCAGGTGGCGGTAGTAGAGCTCCACACGGGCCCTTTCCCGGCAGCCATACTGTTCATTGCTGTGCTCTGTGCTTGCATATGCAGGGTGATTATGACTAGACCGTAGGGTTGGTTAGAAGGACAGAGTAGATCAAGCAACACAGGAGATCTTTGTCAAGTCACAAGAAGACAAGGAGAAGTGGCCGATGAAGTCAAAATTTCTATGCTGTGATGAGAGGATGAGCACCATTGTTGGAAGTCTTGGCTTACTGTTGGTTCAGGCGACAGGCAGGAGTTTGTTCAGGACCTTAAAGCCTATAAATGGCAAAAATGTTGCTGCTGAACCATCGTCAGCTATATGTGGCCCAGAAGTTCAAAGCCTGTTCTTGAGAAACCAAGTTTTTGAAAAAGCAGAAGACCTTGCTATTACATATTTTGGGGTCTACCGCATCGCCTCTGCTTCCTTGTTGCAACTGTGAATACAACCAGAGATACACGGGGAAGAAAGGGCAGGATGTAACTGCTCTTTTTCATATATTATCTGCTCGCCATCAAAAAGTGAACTTGAGGGGACGACTGCAGATACAGTGGCCTGGAGATCACAGCTGCTAAAGAATTCCTCAAGATACTTGCAGAGATCATCCAGGAAGGGGGTTCCTGCCTCCACAGGTGTTCAGTGTAGGTGATATTGACCTCTTCTATTACTATGAATTAATTATTTTCCCAGGTTAATTGAGATGAATCAACACATTATGTAATCTCAAGGTATATAGCACATGGTTTGATACACTTCTCTATTGTGAAATCATTACCACAGGAGGGTTAGGTAACATCTCCATCCCACATAATTACATTTAAGATTTGCTCTCCTAGTAACTTTCAAATATGTAATACGATATTATTAGCTATAATCACCATGCTGTTAGATCCCTAAACTTGTTCGTCTTATAACTGAACGTTTGCACCCTCTGGCCAACTGCTCCCCCACCCCCGCCAACTCCCCAGCCCTTGGTAACCATCACTCTACTCTCTGTTTCTCTGAGTTTGGCTTTTTTAGATTCCACATCTAAGTGATAATATATTTGTCTTTCTCCTTCCAGCTTATTTCACTTGGCATAATGTCCTAAGATTCATTCAAGTTGTAGCAAATGGCAGCATTTACTGTATTTACGTATATACTGCATCTTTAGCCATCATTCTTCCATTGATGGACACTTAGGCTATTGTGAGTAATGCTGCAATGAATATAGGGGTGCAGGTGTCCCTTCAAGACCCCGTTTTCATTTCTTTTGAATATATACCCAGAAGTCAGAGAGAGAGATCACGTGGTTGTTCTATTTTTAATTTTTTGAGGAACCCCCATACTGTTTCTCGTAGTGGCTGCACCAATTCACATTCCCACCAACAGCACACAGGGCTGCCTTTCCTCTGCACCTTTGCCAACACCTGTTGTCTCGTCTTTTTGCTGACGGCCACGTTGGCCTGTTCTAGTGCAGACCACCCCCAAACACACACATCATCCACAAGGGGTGCTAAAGCTGTGCACGGCTGAATCACAGTCCTCTTGGTGGCAGTGAATCTAGAAATGGTCTGTGGACTTTAGATGGATGGCTCCTTGGGGTCTGATCTGCTTTAAGCAGGAAAGTTTACGTGTCTAGCTGCTGTGCGGGAGACTGGGTGGAATGCCCTTTGGTCTGCAGAGGCAAGTCGTAGCCCCCCAAAATACGCGGTAGTGAGGTCTTCTGACTGTTTCAAAACTTTATGTCTCAAGAGGGTGCTAAACCATGATTGCCAAACCACCACCACTGGCTGGAAGCTCTGCTGGTAGCAGTCCTCTCAAGCGGCAGACCTGTGGTCCCCAGTTCTTAGAATCTGGTGTCCGGGGCGTGAGTGTGAAAAGAACCAAAAGACTTTGTCAGGAGCTTTGATTTTAGCCACGGGTCAGGGTGTTAAGAGCTCCTGGAGCATTTACAAATCTCAATTGCTCAGGCCTCTCCCCGCCCCAGAAATCCTGATTCAGTGGGTCTGGGTTGGGGCCCAGTGAGTGACTCAGATGTCCAGCCAGGGTTAGAAACCACCCGCCTAGGCTGGTCCAAGCACCGTCACCAGGGGCTGAGTGACCTTTGGCAAATCATTTTACTTCCTTGAATTGCAGTTTCTCATCTCTAAAATAAGAACTTGGTTGGATTGGAGGTATCCAAACTGGCTGCAAATTAGCAGCCCCCAGAGAGCTTTAGAGCTTTTTTTCCTTTTTTTAAAATTTTTATTTAAATTTGGGGCACCTGGGTGGCTCAGTCGTTAAGCGTCTGTCTGCTTTCGGCTCAGGGATCGAGCCCCATATCGGGCTCCCTGCTCAGCGGGAAACCTGCTTCTCCCTCTCCCACTCTCCCTGCTTGTGTTCCCTCTCTTGCTGTGTCTCTCTCTGTCAAATAAATAAAATCTTAAAAAAAATTTTTTATTTAAATTCAATTAGCCAACACAAAAAGAAAGCAAGAAAGAAAGAAAAAAGAAAAAAGAAATACAGATTCCTGAATCCCACTCCAGACTTCCTGAGTCTGAATCTTTGGGGCTAGAGCCTAGGAACCCGTTTTTTAAAATTGTGGTAAAATACCCATGCTGTAAATTTGACCAGTTTGACTATTTTTAACTGTACATCTCAGCAGTGTTTTGTATATTCGCACTGTTGAGCAATCTCCAGAACTTTTTCATCTTGCTAAACTGACTCTGTACCCATTACACAACTCCCCATTCTCTCCCCCCGTCTGGTCCCTGCCAACCAGAATTTTACTTTCTGTCTCTGTGAGTTTGACTACTCTATGTACTTCATAATAGCTGGAATCGTAAACTATTTGTCTTCTTTGTGACTGGCTTATTTCACTTAGCAGAATGTACTCAAGGTTTGTCCATCTTGTACGATACGGCAGTGTCTTGTTCCTTTTTAAGGCTGAATTATATTCTGTTTTTACGTATTTTACTCGCCTGCGAATCCGTCCACAGTCCCTTGGGTTGCTTTCACAATTTAGCAATGCAGCTCTGAATGGAGGTACACAAGCACCTCTTAGAGATCCCCTTTTCGATTCTTCCAGATGGACACCCAGAAGTGGAACCGCTGGTTGTATGGGACTTTGATTTTTAAAATTTTGAGGAGCGGCCACGCTGCATCCCACAGCCACTGTACCATTTTATGTTCCCACCAACAGGGCACAGGGTTCCAATTTCCCCACGTGCTCTCCCGTCCTGGGGCATGTGAGGAACTTGCGTGTTTAAGAAGCTTCCCAGGAGATTCTGATGAGCTAGTCCCCGGGCAGGGAGCATCGGACTCAGTGGTCACTTGGGCCTCTTCTAGCTCAAAAGGGCCTGAACTCACAAAAATGCCTTCTGTTTATCACGGGCCTCTCACTGGGCCAAGCAGGAGTGCTGGTAATGTAGTCGATCCTAACAAGGGCTTGAGTGCAACAGACATGCACATGTCACTTTTTGCTAGTGTAGACGTTGGCACATCGAACAGGCTGGCTGCAGGGTAGACCCCAAGTGACAGTGTTTTGGTTTTTTCCTTGTACGAGTGTTTTTCGGTCGGGGCCAAGCCTGTGTGGGCAGCAGCAGAGTGCGCAGGGCCTGGGGGAACGCGTTTAGATGGCTCTGGACGTTTCTCTTTCCTGTGCGCAGGAGCTCCCAGGGTTAGCCAGCTGTTGGCAGGCACGATAGGGTGGCACCCTGGAGCAGAACCCATCCTCCCCGGGAGCCTCCCGCCCAGCTGTGGCCTGACTTGCCCTGCAGGGTCGCTGGTGCCAGCGTTGCTGGGCACGGCTTCGGGGGAGCTGGACTCCTTCCCTGTAGCGTGGCCTGAGCAACCAGGAGGGAAAATGTGGGCTTTGTTCCCTGGAAGGTGGAACAGGGCGGAACACCACCCTCTACCGTGCCCTGGAGATCACGGCCTCCAGGATGTGCCTGCAGGGCCACCCCAGCCTGTCGCCCTTCTGGTCTGGAGAAAGCAGCCATGAAGCCTCCCCGCGACCATGGTCCTTGCTTCGGGGGCTCCCTGGCAGGGGCGAGGCCCTGGCTTCATCACCACCAATGGCCTCGGCCAGTTCTTGCCTCTTAGATGTTCCCATGGTTACAAATAAGCTCTTCCCCGGAGTAGAGAGCCTTAGAATTTACGAATCACACTTACATACAATGTCATAATTAATCCTATACGGTGGGTGATTTATGGCCTCGGCAAGATGGCAAAGAAAAACATGTATTTTCTTTAACGACATCGGCCGGAAGCATGCCCGCTCCTCCGGCTCAGTTCTTGCTGGCTCTGCTCGCCTTTCACCTCCCCTCACGCAACATGAAATGTTTATCAGAACAGCAGGCCCTTCTGGTCTCTCTGACACGGACTCTAGTCTTGGAAGTTGGCTGTGATTGAACTTGCGAACTGACTGAAAAACCAGGATGCATCTAGGAGAAGGCCATTAGAGAAGGCCATAGAGATCCAAAACATTAATAATAATAAAGTCCCAATATTAATAAACATCTCTATAGTGTTTGCTGGGAGCTCACTGTTCTCACAGAGGAGAGAACGTGGGTCCCGAGAGCGTGGGTGACCCGATCCCGGCCACACGGCTGGTTTCAGCCGAGGTGGTGTCTTCTCCATGTTGGTCTGGGCCTCCCACCACCACGATGCTTCCTCTGATGTCTTTGTAGGTCCCCTTTATTCTCCATCCTCTACTCCCTGCTCCTGGCCCTTAAAAAAATATCAAGGCAAAATTCACGTGATACAGAATTAACTGTTTTAATGGGTACAGCTCAGGGACAGTCGGTACAGTCACAATGTTGCACAACCGTCCCCTCTATCTCGTTCCAGAACATTTTTCTTTCCCCTAAAGGAAACACTGAACCCATGAAGCAATCACTCCATATTCCCTCTGCTTCCCAGTCCCTGGCAACCACTAATCTGTTTTCTGTCTCTATGGATTTATATTCTGGACTCTCACAGAAGGAGAATCATGCGGTGTGTGGTCTTTTGTGTCTGGCTTCTGTCACGTAGCGTGTTTTTGAGGTTTGTCGCTGTTGTGGCATGAATCACTGGCTCCTTCTTCTTTATGGCTGAATACTATTCCATTGTGTGGAGAGACCACACTTTATTTGTCCTTTTGTCCGTTGGCTGCACTTGGGCTGTTTCTACCCTTTGGCCATTATGAATGAGGCCACTGGGAGCATTTGTGGGCAAGCATTTGCAGGAAGGCCCGTTTTCAGTTCTTTGGGGGTGTATACACACCAGAGAGTGGAATAGCTGGGTCGAAGGGTGATTATGTTTTCCTTTCTGAGGAACCTTCTAGTGCTTTGTAGTGGAGTAAATCTCTCCTTCCTTTGAGGCTGGAACATGCTGGTGGTCCAGAAAGTGCTGAGCCAGGCCTCCTTTCTCACCTGGAACCAGTCCCCTGGCGTCCCTGTCTTCTGGGGGTCGGGGGGCAGGAAGAGTGAGCTGGCGGTGGGGGGAGAGAAACCTGCGTGAGTTTGCTGGCTGCCAGAACCAAGTACCAACAACTGCAGGACTTAACACAACAGAAATGTACTTTCTCAAAGGTCTGGAGGCTGGAAGTCTGAAATCAAGGTGTCAGCAGGGCTGTTTTCTTCCAGGGCCTCTCTCCTTGATCTGCAGATGGCCGTCTTCTCTCTGCATCTCCTGCATCTTCCCTCCGCACTTGTCAGTGTCCTGATCTCTCCTCCTCAGGGCACCAGATTGGACCGGCACCTGCCTGTATGACCTTGTTCTGCCTCAATACCCTCTCTAATGGCCCTTTTTCCAAATAGTCATATTCTGAGGTTCTGGGGATCCAGGCTTCCACATAGGAATTTTGGGGAGATACAATTCAGCGTGTACCAGCGGCTGTGATGCTTGACGGGATTTTGAGTTTGACACCTGGTGTCAGCCCTGCCAGGTAACAGGTGCAGAATGTGGGTCAGGGACGAATTTGCTAACCCATGGTTTCTCAGCCGTAAAGTGAAGAGAATAATACCGGTCCTAAAAATCAGTAAACATGAGGTAAAGTGTGCGTGTGTTTCTAGAACTGTGTTGGGCAGGAAGTAGGTGCAAATAACAGCTTGTGCTTTTGTTCCCTCATACCTCTCGGGCTTTCTATGTTTTATTTTCCCCAGCAAGTCCATTTGAAACAGGGATCCTTCTCATGTGGCAGATGAAGGCACCCTGAGGGGCTGGCTCTGTCGGGTCTCTCTGAGCACTCCAGGACGCAGTTGCTAGCCCTAACCAGAGCGTTTTTCTATATTAAGAGAAATAGAGAGTCGTAAGAGTACTTTTTGGTGTGGAATACAGGTAGTCCATAAAAATGGTCCTTTTAAGTTCTGCTTTAAGCACTGAACTTCTCCATATTTGAGGAGAAGTTAAAAGAGAATTCAATCTGTGCCTACATAGCCTCCTTTCCCATAAAGCCATAGCCACATAGCCATAGCCACAGTGATAAGAACAAGAACATTCAATCTTTCACATAACAGGAAGTCCAGAGATGGGCTTTTCAGGGTTGCCGCAGTGGCTCAGCCATGTCATCAAAGACCCCATTCCTGTGGATCCTTCTTTTCGGTCATCTCAACATGTTGGCATGTTGCAGTAGGGTTGCAAAGTGTCTGTTCTAGCTCCAGGCATCACGTCCACGTTCAGAGTAAGAAGAAGCATGAGGGTGTCTCGACGGAGTTCCCTTTTATCAAATAGTAAAATCATTTTCAGAAGTCTCCATAATCTTCCTTTAATGTTTCATATCCAGCCGTGTGTCACACAGCCACCCCTTACTCTAGCTGCAAGGGATGGTGGGAAAATGAGTATTCAATTGGGAAGTGAGCAGGAGGGCAGGGAGGTAGGAATGGCCATTGGGTGAGCCCGCTGTCAGTGTCCATTCCCTTCTCCACGAGGCTCCATTCTCTCATCCAGGTGCAAGGAGCCCTTTTCCCTTCTTGCTCCTAATCCTCTTTGACTCTTGATTTCAGCACACATCTACTCTCTAATATGGCAGTTAGCAGTTATTTCTGTGTTTATCTGATCTCCCTTTTAGACTAGAAACTCCTCAAGAGCAGAGACTGTTTCTAGTTCATCTTTACATTCACTGTAGCACCCAGGACTGGTCCTCAAACATACCCTGTATGCAAATGTCTTAATAGTTAAGGAGTAGTGACTTGAGTTTAAAAACTGGCCTTTAGGGGGTGCCCGGGTGGCACAGTCAGTTAAGCGGCTGACTCTTGATCTGCGCTCAGGTCTTGATTTCAGGGACGTGAGTTCAAGTCCTGCATCGGGCTCCTTACTGGGTGTGGAGCCTACTTAAAAAAAAAAAAAGAATAGAAACTTGCCTTTTGTATTGCTTGGTTAAAACTCTTTATACTATATTGCCTTGGTGAATATTTTAGAATATAGGTGGTTATTATAGCAAATACTTGTGTCCTTACCATTTGCCAATCTTACTACACATAAGATTCTCAGCACACTGTAAATCAAGACACGTCAGCTACTGCCATGCCCTTCAAGCCTTAGAGAATTCCAGTACAGTGGGTACCATTATTATGCTTACTTTACAGATGGGGTAGCTGAGGTCTTAGGGAAGTTAGTCCCCTGTTCCCAAACACCTACTAAGTTGCAGAGCTGGGGTTTAGATGCTAATCTCTATGAATTCGAGGTTCATGATTGTAAGTATTAGCTATAGGATTTCCGGCCTAGACTACATTTCCTCCAAGACCTGAAATTTAATGGAGGTTATGTTCTTGGGCACCAGTTTCTGTTTTTCATGCCCTCTCTAGCCACCTGGTCAGCGATTTGGTGTATTGGCCTGCATGACCCCAAAGGAAACCATCTGTCCTTGTCAGGCTGAGATTGGCCTCTAGAAGTGTTGTTCTGGAAGAGCTGTGGACTGTAACCAGGAAAGTGACCAGGAAAGCCTCTGAGAAAGCCGTTCCTGAACAGACAGCCCAAACCCATGTCCCTAAGACAGTCTTTGCCAAGCCTGCACCTTCAAACCAGCACTTGGCATGAATCTGATGAAGACCAGGTTCACTCATGTCAGCCCCATTCATGGAGATGGTCCTGGACCTCTTTCCTCTTTTTTCTGATCTTTCACTGATTATTGCTTGATTCCTGACCCCTTTGGCTTTGTATCTGACAGTAAAATTTGGCTTCTCTAACCTGGCCCAAAAAACTCCTTAGAGCCCAGCGTTATTAGTTCTTCATGTTCTTGGCTTCATTGTGTAAAATTTGAGTTCAGCTCAGCTCCGGCAGCTGTGATCTCTTCCTAGCTGCATGGTGACCCCCTTTGGCCCTCTGTGTTGGCACTCAGACCAAGTAGAACTTTAGCCCAATAAAAGTGTTCACTAGTGGGGACACCCAGCTGGCTCAGTTGGTGGAACACATGACTCTTGATCTCAGGGTCATGAGTTTAAACCCCATGTTGGGTGTGAAGCTTACTTAAAAAAAAAAAGTGTTCACCGGCTTTTAAAATACATAGCGACCTGGAATGAAGTGGGATTCCCTCTGACTACTAGCCAGTGCTATCCGTTCTTAGACTTTGTTATTGAAATTTAACTGTCTTCACACAATGCCATCTATCTGAAGGAGAAGCCAGCTATGTGTATATTCTCAAAGTTTTGCCATCCAAATGTTTGGCACTAAGGGAACCCTGGCATCTGTATGCATTAAACATACAAACGCCCAAACATTTGGATGAAGAATGAAAAAGTCAGCAAACACAGGGAACATTGGCATTTGCAGAGATAAGTTGAAGAGCTGGCTAGTCTTCAAGTTGTTTTCAGGCTGCTGTAGACAAATCTCCAGCATTTATTACACGAACATAGATTGCGATTAAAGACTAGTCCAGGTCAAATGAAATAAAAATGAGGGGCAGAGGGGCGCCTGGGTGGCTCAGCCGTTAAGCATCTGCCTTTGGCTCAGGTCATGATCCCAGGGTCCTGGGATCGAGCCCGGCATCGGGCTCCCTGCTTGGCGGGAAGCCTGCTTCTCCCTCTCCCACTCCCCTTGCTTGTGTTCCCTCTCTTTCTGTCAAATAAATAAATAAAATCTTAAAAAAATCAAAACAAAAAACAACCGAGGGGCAGAGTCTAATAGTCACCTCTCTGCCCACTTTTTCCAGCTCCTGGACTCAGGGGCATGTGTGGACTTGCATAGCCTTTGTAACCGGCTTACTGGGCTCTAGCCTGTCTTAGAAGGCAAAACAACTCCCTTATCCCGACATACCACAGCTGCTTAGATGTGGTGATTTAACCTTCTTAAGAGCAAAATCCATTACTCACCCTACCCACTATTATACTGATAAAGTATAGCCTAATAGATCGATATGAGTAGGCTAGCTAAAAATACCTCATCTATACCACATCTATTCTAAAAAACCGAGACCTCTATTAAGCTGATGATTTCCGGGAGTAAGTGCATTTGGCTTAAGGTCAATAGACAAGGAACTTTCACACAAGCCATGCTGTTTGTAATTTACAGAGTCCTCCCTGCCTTTGGGAAGCAGTGGGAAGAGTTTGGTCTTGTTTTTATTTGCTTATACACTAGCTCTCCTTTGCGTTGTTGTGAAGATGGAACGAGCTCTTTTCTGTGCCCAGCATGTTAGTTCCTCATGTGCCCACCCCTCACCTCTACCCCAGGTAAGAGGTCGCACTGCTTATGTCTTTTTTTGGGGGGGTCTGTGATTTAGGGGGTAGCAGCTGGAGGACACAGCACAGCAGAATGGCATATCCATGGTCCTATAACATCATACTAAAAACTCACACGTTTCATTCTATCAAGCTATTCCATGAGCCTTGCTTCCTTCTGCCTCTTTGTTTCCTTTCCATTCTATTGCAAGATGATTTTGATCATCCAGAAAGCACATTCTTTATTGAAAACATCAACACACCCTATTTCCTTTGAAGAGCGGAATCAAAGGAAAGCAAACAAGCAAAGCAAAGAAACCCATCGTGCAGGCTGGGGAGAGGTCGGTTGCCTCTGGAATGCTTGGACCCGAGCCCTTCACTGGAGTTTCCGCAAGCTCCACCCTCGGCGTCCGGTAGGACAGTGCCCTCTGCCTTCAAAACCCGTCACCTTCCGTTCGCAATCCCAGAACTTACGATGGCTGTCTCTCTCAGCTGTGGGGACCACCTCCTTTCCTCCACAGACATCTGGTGTGCGCCAGCCGTCCACTTTCCCTGCGAGCAGACAACTAGTTGGATTGCACTTCCGGGTCAATGCATCCAATGTCAGTTACACCCAAACGCATTTATTAGCTTTAGACAGGGGCGTGTCTTAAAGTATTTACATTCAGACACTGGGGAAACAGTCAAGTTATTCTCATAGCATAAGAATACATTCTTGGTCCCCAAGTCTTCAAAATTTAAATAAGGGCCTTCCCCCTCCCCCCCATCAATTGTAAGTGGCAAAATATATAGCTGTCTGGTCTTCTGCAATATGTAGATGTTATTTGAAGACAAACATATCCAGCTGGTGTTTTTCTGGGGGTGGTGGTAAAAGCTTTTCCTCTTCCCCACCCCACATTTCTTCCTGAGCTCTTCCACGCTTTCAGAAGAATCAGGGAGAAACCTGCCTTCCCTTCCCCCTGGCGCTGCTCTGTCCTCGGGAAAGAGGAAGGGGTGACTTACCTAACTGGTGGAATGATGGGAGGGGCCTCCAAGCATGCGCAATGCAGCACCTTCCTGGCCCGCGGAGCTCTAATGCTAAGTCTTGCTCTCTGAGGCAGTCTCTGAATCCTCCCATGCTGGAATCTGTGTTTTCTCCCTCCATCATCTGAACTTATATATGCTGGATATCAGCTGGGGCCTCCCAAAGTGGCACCCTATAGTTAAACTTGAACCTGCAGTTTCTTCAAATTTCAGGGGTGCAGAGAGGTTGCTGGAGTCAGGGCCACGGCAGCCTGCTGGTCCCCGAGTCTTTGTATGTGTCGCAGGTCCACACCTCAGCGGCCCAGATGTGACCACAGCTGCTTCTTCAGTGGCCAGAAAGCCCCATTCATACCAGTTGGATATGTTTTCTAGAATGGGGTGATTGTGGGAGGGGCTGGGCGTCCCAACCCTTCACACTGTTCCACTGCCCTGCTGGCTTCTCCTTTCTGTTGACCTCTCCCCTCCACCACCTCCCTCCTCCCTTCTCCCTCCAAGCCCCCACACCCAACTGTACCTCCTCCCTAGCACAGTGGCCCTGGCTTCCCTCTCCTCTATAGTCCTTGTGCCCACGACATCCGTGCCCCTCAAGGGTTCACCATTAGACCCTAGTATTCACCAAGGGACTCTTCCAGACAGTTTCCTCTCAAAGAGAGATTCTGGTGGCAGTTATTCAAGATGATAATTTTATCACCCACACTGCTTCTACTGTTCAGTATTTTTTTTTTTTTTTAGAAAAGATTTTATTTATTAGAGAGAGTGAGCAAAAGAGAGAAGGAGCTGGGGGGGGGGTGCGGGCAGGGATAGAGGGAGAGGGAGAAGTAGGTTCCCTGTTGAACATGGAGCCTGATGCAGGGCTTGATCCCAGGACCCCAGGATCATGGCCTCAGCCGAAGGCAGACACTTAACCGACTGAGCCACCCAGGCGCCCCCTGTTTATACTGCTTGTATGGCGTGTGCACCCACAGTGGTGGGGCTTGCAGGACTTGAGAGGACATTGGGTGTTCCATGCTGCCCCTGCATGCAAGAAAACGCCCCCACTGATTTCCAGTCAGGTGCCCCTCAGCCAGCAGCTGAGTTGTCCCTTAGTGCCCCCACAGAGGGGGTTCCTTACCCCGGGTTCCCTACTGGTAGGTCAGGGGGACTTACATAAGTCTAGGGTGTTATTCATAGGAGAACTTGGTGGGAAATTTCCGCTTGGGGCAGCAGCTAGTTTTCCTTCCTGCCCTCTGACTGAAGGGTCTTCTTTCTTCTGTTTAAAGAACTCCTCATCCCTTCTCATCCCTCTGGATCATCCTCCACGCCTGTTTCAGTGGCCACCGTCTTTTCTCTCCCTTTCCTCAGGCCTCTGAAAAGAAAATCTTTGTCTTTCATTTAAGTGGAAGTGAGTGTTTTTTTGTTCTGTTTTTTAGACTTTTTTTCTGCTTCAATGTAAGCTAAGGCAGAGAAAAGGGCCCTATGGAACAAATAACAGAGAAGAGAGGAGGGAAATACATGCATGGCCACAGAAGGGTGCACAGGTTGTGCACTGCACAAATGCTGGTTTCCATTTCACACAAACAGTGATGTGATATGCAGAATGGGGTTTGCAAACTAAGGAAAATGCTTCTTTGACCTGACTTCTCTCATTCAAGGGTGGGGTGGATTTATGGAGAGAGTGATATACTTTGAGCCCAAAAGGTCCTTACTTGAACCACGCAGTTCAGTCACTGTCTCACCAAACAGCTGTGGACTAATCTCTTAACATGTCAGAACCCCAGTTTCCTTATTTATGAAAGGAGAGCCATAGCATCTTATTTATAGAGTTGCTGTGAGATAGAAATGAGGTCTTCTATTACTTGCCTGCTATGTATTAGGTGCTCAATAAATACCATTTTCCCAGACATGTTGTGCTGGTCGACAGAGCAGTTGCCAATCTCACTACTGGCCCTTTTCAAGTGAAAATATTCAGGGCCTTTCAGAGATGCCAAGTATATCTGTTGGAGGCTGACAAAGATACAGTTCTCCTCCTGGAACTTAATTGAAGAAATTGACAAATTTGTCAAGATGTGTGGCCTGTCGAGGCACCTCAAAGAGTTGCAGCCTTAACGACAGCCACGACAACCTACTGAGCACACAGTCCGTTAGGAGCTGTTTTAGGTGCCTCTATGTATTATTGCCTTTCTGAATACAGCATCCAAAACCCCATCTCTAGAATTCTGAGTCTTCCTAAGGGGTAGAAGGTAGCTTTTCTTTGCTTTCCATCCCCCTTCCTTGCGTTGCCTGGTGCTTTTGTAGATCTTTGGATTTCCCAAACTGGTTGGTTTCCATCAGCTCTTCTGTCCCTTTTGACCAGTTACTTACTTCTGAGCAGCGAGTGGGAGACATGTTCCACAGATGAGCCCAAGACACGGGCCTGGAGCCGGGTGGCGTGCTGGAGCCAGCTTGCACCCACTGCTAAGAGCCCGTGGTATGGGTCTCCCCCCAGCTCAGCAGCACGATGTCATGCTGGTCCTTGAAATCAGCCACGGTGGAAGTATTTGCAGCAAGGAAGCCAACAAATGCTACAAAGTAGGACCGTTCCTCCCTGGGAGCTGGGTCACCACCCCTGCACTGGCCGGCCTGCGGCAGCATGATGGCTGGCCCACGCGCTTGTGCGGAAAGCCTACCAGGGTGTTTCAGACTTGAATGGAGGAGGCTGCAGAAAGCCTGTACTCCACAGACATGCTTTAAATGGAGAATTTCAGGGAGGCGGAGTTGCTACTTCTATTACGCCCCACATTGAAGAAGACAAGTAGCGGGTCTTCAAAAACGATGCTGAAGGGAAGCTTCTAGGGACCAGGTGCAGATTTAGTGTCACCTCCTGTACCTGGCAATGGCTTCACATGCTCAGAAATACCTTACTTTTCTTATAATGCGATGTCTCAGTATCGTCTGGCAATTGGGAGGACAAGGACTTAGTAGAAACCTGGGGAACTGCAAGAAAGAAATGGGTTGGCATAGCCTGGACTTCAGCGATTCTACACCAGATGGCGCTCTCGTCTTAGGAGAAGGAGGCGGTTAGCCTGCACTAACTGCCGAAGATTTGCTCCTCTGCCTGCTGTCATCTATTGCATTAGGGCAATGGGTTTGACCTGAGCAATATTAAGGGCCGAGTCACTGGCCTGCTGCTTTACTAACGGCTATCTGTGATCCTATGACTCAGCGTTAATTATTTTTCCTCCTGGGGGAAGGGGAGTAGGAAAACCCCACCCTACCGCAAGCTTCACTGCAAGGAGCTTGACGTTCACAGATGAAGGAAAGGGCATTATAATTGATCCCCTACTTCTAAGAAGTAACCAGTAGGTTCGTCCATCTCCAGCAGAAGACAGAGAAGGTGTATGAGATCTCTGTACGCCCTGCTTCTGAATGCGTGTTTCCTCCTATTCCCATCGTCCCTGCTCCCGCCAGCATTTCACATCTCCGATTAGATCCGACTGCCAGTTGCAGGGATCTGAGGGAAGAAATGCTGGTCAGGTGAGGGAGATGGCCCGCACAGCCCCTGTCACTGTCCCAGCCCCACACAGATGTGTGGGCACTGACCATCTACTTGAGGTGCTCCCCTCACTGTGAGCCTCCCACGCTTGGCCATGTCTTTACTTTGGCCAACTGGCCAGCCTTGGAATTCCCATTTTTCTTGACACCCCCCTGCCCCTGAGCACCCCAGCCTGAGGCCATGTTTTTGCTTTAGCTCATTTTGGTCCCAGATGCCAGCTCTTGCTCTCTGACCCGGGCTGGAATACCGGCTGCATGCTCCACTGGCCTGGCTCTTGTTTCCCCCAGCTGTCACCTCCAGTCTTGTCTGCAAGCTTCCTGCTGATTATGGCTCCTCAGTCCGTTCCTCTGCTTCTCTGAGCTGAGCCCTGCTCTTAAAGTCCTCCCTGGAGGCCATTCCCATGCTGTTGGCTCCCACTGTCCTCATCTGCCAGTTGTCCTAGCTCCTGGGCATTTCGTGTGCTATTCCCCAAGTCCTTGCTTCGAATCTGCTCACCTCAGGTGGTTCCTCTGTCTCATCAGGAAGCTAGGAACCTTCTTCAACTTTACAGCTCTGCTCTCGGGTTCCCTCTTTTAGGAGGAATCATTTTTTGTGAAGTGGGGTCTTGGGAATTTCATGAAATGAAAGTCTCATCTCTTTGCTAAGGTTTAAGGAAGCTGCCCACATCTTGCACAAGTGGATTATTCCACCTCTTATAGTCAGGAGTAAAAGTTACACAATGGCTTCATGTTCTAACCTTTGCAGTATTTCCAATGACATAGGCAGGTCAAGATCCTATCTTTTTCTCCCCAGCTGGTCATGACTGGACCCTTCTGCTTCTAACTTATGTCTTACTCTGCTAGTTTGAAGGGAACAACCATAGAAGGTCACCAGTATTCCCCGCATCCTATCTACTCCTTCTCTTCCTTATATTTCAAGAATGCCTGGCTGGAGAGGCATATGAAGTCAAGTGAGAGTTTATTTAAGGTGAACAGATCATAGGTGAATGCAGAAGGGAAAAATCCAGTTGGCAGGGAAAGCAAAAGTGTTTGTGATCACTTGTAGTGAAGACCACAATAGCCCTCTGCCCATGCTTGCACTGCTCACAGGTATGGGGAGGCAAGAATGAGCCATGGGGTATGTTTGAAGCTCATTAGTCTTTCTTTTCTTTTTTCTTTTTTTTTAAAGACTTATTTACCCATTCTAGAGAGAGAGAGAGAGAGAGAGAGAAAGAGAGCACAAGCAAGGGGAGAGGGAGAGAGAGAATCCTAAAGCAGACCCCCTGAGTATAGAGCCTGATGTGGGGCTCAATCCCAGGACCCTGAGATCACTACCTGAGATGAAACCAACAGTTGGAAGCTTGACCAACTGAGTCACCCAGGCACCCCAAGTCTCATCAGTCTTTCTAACACTAAAGGCCCAATTCTCCTGGTGACCAATTCTACCATTTCCTTCCTAGCATCCTTGGACATTTCCTTCCTCAATCCAGGTCTTGATCTGCTTTCAGAATTCGTATCCCTTCCAGTCTTTTTTCTTTCCATTGCTGTGACAGGTTGATGTCATCGATGGTCCCCATTAATAATCTCTCTGTATCTCTGCCCTTTCCTCTGTGGCTTTGCAGTCTCTACTCATTCTGATTCTGGGACGTGTGACCTGCTGTGGCCGATGCGTGGGGAGCAAACTGGATTGAAGCGTAGACTTGTGAAAATTCATTTGCTTTCTTCCTCATCTTCAACTTCTGCTTCCTTATGTGAGCAAAACTGGGCTAGCTCCTGGAGGATGAGAGGCGCATGGAGCTGAGTCATCCCAGCTGGGGCCATCTTACACCAGCTGGCCCCCAGCTGACCTGCCAGACACGTGAGTGAGCCTGCTCAGATTAGCAGGGTGGTTCAGCCAATCCATCCACCCAAGAGCAAACAGAAGTATCTATTTTTGTACTCCACTGGGGTTTTGTGGTTGTTTGTTACATGACAATATTGTGGCAATAGATAGCTGATACTGATATAGGATGTGAGTGCCATCAGAGTATTCTTACCCCCAAGATTCTGGAATGATTAGGCTTGCCTCTTATCTCTCTGTCACTCTAGACTAGTGGGAGTAGACTGGGAAAGTGCTGGGAGATTCTGATGACATATTTTAATTATAAAAAACACAGAAGATCATGGGTCTTTGAGCCAGACATGTGTAGGGATGGTATCTACTGGAACATAGTGGGGGACTTCGGTAGTCCTCACCTGGACTTCATTACTCATGCCTCCTGCTCACTACTAGACTTTAGCCTACTTGAGTTGAAGAAGTGAGCTTCTCCAGGATGGGAGGCACCCTGGTGGACTTCGGGTTTATCACAGTGTGACCCAGCACTCTCCCGTTTGGAACTAGAGTCAAACGATCTGGGCTTCATTACCTGGATTATTGCAATAACTCCTTAACTTGTGTCTGGACCAATGCATCCTGCCCACCACTGCCGGATTTATCTTTCCCAAATACCACTTCCCTTCTAGATTCTCTCTTCTCTACTCAAAGAAATAGAGTGGTTCCCCATGGCCTTTTGGATTAAGCCTGAACTCAGTCTGCTGCATTAGGGACCTCGTAATCTGTCCCACCTTAGTTTACTCCCACGTCCCACTATTTCCCGCTGCCCCCGTGTCCTCACACCCGCTGGCCCACAGCAGGCTCTTTGCCTTTCCTGACGCCTGTTGCTCACTCTTATTTCTCCCTCCACCTGCCCCAACCCACACCTCCACTACACCTCTGCTGAGCCTACTTACTCTTTAAGTATTGACTTAGCCCTTCCCTTGGTCATGAAGCCTCCTCGATAGCTCAGAAAATGTTGATGTTTGCCTACTATGTTGAGAACCTATAATCCTTGTAACTGGAGGAGAGCCTCACAGCCTGCCCTTTCTTCAATGGCCAGTCACCAGAGGGCACCAGCCATCGGCAAAGAATTTAGATGAGTTCTCACTAGAAGGGTCAGCTCACAGCTTTTCTTGTACTGAGGAAACAGCTACGAAGGAACTTGGGATCTTTTTTCTCATTCTGTAGGCTGAAGAGGAATAGAGAAAGAAAGTAAACACTGTTCCGTATAGTAATAGGATTTTCTAACCTCATGGATGGGGATGGTACCTTGGAGATTATTTCCTTCCCAACAGAAGCTACTGTCTTTGAGAATTTTTTGTGCTGTGCTGTGTGTGTGTGTGTGTGTGTGTGTGTGTGTGTGTGTAAATGGACCTGTTTCAACAGGTTCAACAGTTAAAGGAACAATATATAATCTTTCAGATGAGAGATCACAAAGGCAATCTGACCTAAATCTTTCTGGACCCATTAGGAAAGCGGAAATTCCAAATCCACTGGATTGTTCTTGGGATTTGCGGTGTTAGTGGCCGTCAGTGGCAATCTAGGAAAATTCTCAGGACCCTTCTGCAGACTAGGTGATGTAGACTTGAGAAAAGTCCTAAGAGGGAGAAAGGAGGTTGTGGCAGGCATTGTGGTCACTTTTGGTGCACAGGGCTCTGATTTTCCCAGAAGGTAATTGGAGATTCTGACTTGGGATAAAAGGAGATGCTATGAAGAGAGAAATGGGAATTTCAGGTCTGGGGCCAGCTTAGGGACTAAGGGTGTACCTTATGTGGAGGGATTAACATCTTAGATGCTTTCCCTTTGCAGTCTGACAAAGTCCTATTTATTTAGTGCTCAGCTTTGTCTCTTCCCCTTCAACATTGAGTTCATATTTTTAATGCACTTGATTTTTGAGTATACCCCAGTGTAGCCCGGCATGGAGAAATGGGAGCTGGAAGGTCCGAGTGGAGGGTAATGGGTGCATCTCAGCATTCTCAGGGGTTTCTGATTTCTTTTCTTTCTTTTTTTTTATTTAAAGATTTTATTTATTTATATGAGAGAAAGAGAGCCCGAACAGTGGAGGGGCAGAGGGAGAGGGAGACTCGCTGCTGAGCATGAAGCTTGATGCAGGGCTCAATCCCACGACCCTGAGATCATGACCTGAGCCAAAACCAAAAGTCAGATGCTTCACTGACTCAGCCACCCAGGTGCCCCTTCCGATTTCTTTTCAACAATTTTTTAACTTTATAATTTTAATTTGGTGAACATGTAACAATGTTAATCTAAGACCTCCTGGATGACCATTTGAAACTGTCATAATATTTTCGTGCTGACATTTACACTTCTGTACCCAATCCCATTTGCACCAAGTGAAAGCCAAATGAAGTCACAGAGGTGGTATAAATGAAGCTTTGTAGCTTCAAATAAGGAAGTGAGGGGGAAGGGCTGTGTCCTCTTCTGGCCGGGAGTGGAGGCAGGCACGCTGGAGGCCGAAGACCCCGCACCTGCCCCAGGCACGTTCGCATAGGCTGATGCCCAAGGACAGGAGACGCTGGATGTCCCAGCTCAGGCTGGGAGCAAATTCACTCTTCTTCCACATTTTTATTCTATTCAGGCCCTTAATGGGTGGGTTGATGCCCACCTGCTTTGATGAGAGCAATTGTTTTTTTTTTTAAACTCTACTGATTCAAATGCTAATCTCTTCTGGAAACATCATTACAGACACACCCAGAAATAATGTGTTTGTTTGTTTATTTGTTTTTTCCCAGCTACCTGGTAAATCAGCTTAACCTAGTTAAGTTGACATGTACAATTAACCATCACAACAGATAAGCAGATATATTAGGGCTCAGTTGATTTGCGTACTTTGCAACTTGTAGTTTATTAAATGTAAGTATGGTAATAAATTTACAACAAAGAAATTTTCTTCTCCAAATACAGGCAATAATAGGATTAAATTTAATGCAGATTCAAGAGTGTCACAATGTTAATCTCGTCTTCAACTGAATTAGACAGCTTTACAGTGTTATCAGATGATACTTCATTAAAATAGACGGTCGAAAATTCCACTTGGCAAGCTTTGGTTAAGTATGAGGTCTGATTATTCTGAACTAGGAGGCAAAACCTTAAAACCATGAATATCATTTTGAACAGAGTTCTTCTATAAGGAAGCCCTCTCTGAATTCATATTCTGAAAGTCAAAATAGGAAGCCAGTGATTAAATAAAGAACCAGACCTGAGTCTATCTCTCTCTCTTATTAAAGACCACTAACTCGCTTTCAGCAAAACATTCTCATTAAACTGGTGTTGTTAATTTGAAAATAATTTGGCTTTTCGGGAATTTTTTTTTTGGTATGTAATTTAAAATTTTGCTTTGGTGTTTATAAATTTTAAACATTTATACCAATTTTTATGTTTATGCTTATTCAAGTAACATTATACAAATCTTAAGTCAAACTGGAAGGTCTCTAAAATTTTTTCCTCTTAGGGGACTATTCGTTCCTCTAATTTGAGAAAAACTGTGATTTGGGTGAAAGATACTTGTAGTATGTACATATTACTGGCACTACAAATTTGTCTTCTATTCTTCTCTGATTAATTTTACATCTGTTAAACTTAGCTCCCCAATGATTTATTATGCTTTTTTGGTATACTCCATAGTACCTGGTCAATACTGGGAGCATAATAGCTAGTCACTAAATCCTGGCAAAATGGGAGTGGTCTGGGCTCCGTGAGTGCAGTGAAACTGGGAATGGATTCGAAAGAAGTGAAATGCATCCCTAGCTTGCAAAATTCTTTAGCATCTGTTAAGTTCTGATAGTATAAGGGTCCCTGCATCTCCACGGTACAGGGAGGTGTTCAGTCAATGCTCCTAAAGTAAAAAGGTCTCGTCCTCGGCAAAAGGAGGAAAAAAGTGAACAATGATCTTCAAAGCCCTGTACATGTACGTCTGGGGAATCTCATGTTGTCGGTACCTTAGGACAAGCTTTACGTCTATACTTCCAAGTACACACACATGTGCACACACACGTGCACACACAGGTACACATACACACTGTCTTTCTTTGCAAGGCAATATGATCGTCCAAAATAGAACACTCTTGATGGGGTAGGCCACTTGAAGCCTTGTCCCCAGAAGGCCTTTCCTGCATCTGGAAATCTGACCTGACCAGCTCAAAGGGGGTAATCCAATCCTGGCCACATTTTCGGTGAGTATCGGTTGCCTCCCTGATACATACCCAGGGCTGAATTTCCCCATGGACCATTTCAGAACAAGAACACAGCTCCCGTCAGTATGGGCTTACCCACAGCGGAAACTGGAGGCACTGGGGGCAGCTTGGCTCTCCTGGAGGTCTGGGACACACGACCGTCAGTTAGGGGCCAAGCAAGTCTTAGCTGACGTTCCTGTCGGAAGCCAAGAGTGGGCTCTGTCTATTTCCTCGGATGCAGAAACTGAGCAAAAGGGAGTTGCCGGCTTCTCGCCCCCCCACTGGAACTCCAGGGCTTTGGATCAAGACTGGTGCTAGGGCAAAACCCCCTGCCCAGGAATCTGAATTTTAACAAGATCCCCAGGAGATTCAGATGCCTACCAAAGTTGGAGAACTGTGGGCTTATTAAGGCTGTCAATGCTGTTGACCTTTTCAGCTGATGTTCAAACGTGACCACCTCTGGTGAAGGGCTCCCCCTGCCCGCCCCCTAACTTAGAACAGCTGGAAATTGAGCTGTGGCCCCCGAACCTCCCTCCACCACCAAACCGATCCTTGTTGTTGTGCTACAGACTTCTAGGCCACAGAGGTTCGAGCTGCTCTGACATTTACACATCAGTGTCCTAATTTAAAACGTCTTCACAACCAGAGCCTTCCCCTTCCTCCGGGCTGCCTCCCTCCCCTGCAACTGGCAGCTAGTCTCCCTCCTTTGCATCGATCCCGTGCCTGTCGTGAAGAGAGAAAAGAGCTACGGTGGCCGCCGTCCCCTATCTCTTGCCTCTGTTATGAGCTGTGAGGCTCGTCTAAATCAAGGGAACTCTGATCAATATGAGCAGGCCAAGGGCAGGGTGCCAAGGATGACTGTCTTCTCCAGGACAGGCTCCGGGCTCAAAGAGGGAGGGTGGATCAGAATTCTCTCTGGCCTTTCCGCTCCCCTTGTCCATCATGTCACTGCATTCTGGACCCGACGTGAGTCTAGAAAGCATCCAGACAAAAGTTTGATTGGCGGGAGGGCCTCAAGTAGCTTTACCTTCTTCTTCTTCGGCTGGTCTCACACCCTTAAGGGCTGACTCCCCTTCCCTGTACCTTAAAGCTGGAGGAGGAATTTGGCCTTATCGTGTTCTTCATCTCGTGCGCTAGTCACCCCACACGTAGTCATTATTGTTCTGAAGGGCAAAGTCAGCCATTCCAGAAAGAACTCCCCCGATCACAGGAAGACAGGGAGACAGCCAGATGAAGCTTTCCTCCCGTGGGCCTGGAGGAACACATTGTTTCTTACGTTTGGCGCACAAGAAGTTTCCATTTCTCTTTCTTTTTCTTCTTGGGTCTCCCAGGTGGCTGGACTTTGATGTGCTTTTAACAGACTGAGTACCTACTGTATGCTCCCCTCCACCAGCGGCTTTTCACTGGCTTCCCATTAGAGTCCCCCAGGGAACTTTTGAAAGGGACAGCTTCCTACTCCTTGAGACTCTCATGCAGTCAGTCGGGGATGGGGCCCCGGCATCCATGGTTTTCCTCGGCCTGAGTTTGGGAAGCACAGCCTGCACCCCGGTGAGTGCTGGGGGTACAAAAGGATGATGACGGCACCACTGCCCGCCGGGAGCTTCCAGTCTCGTCGGGAAGGGCGCATTTGACTCGAGCTTTATGTTCTATCCAGTTAGTAATACTGTAGAGCCCGTGCTGGAAAAAAGAAGCCTTATGGGAGAGGCAGTCCTTTCCGCAGTGTGTGATTGTGGGTTTAGATGTGAAATCCTCTCCCTTCCCAGACCCTCAATAGGCCACTTGTTTGGTCAAGGATCGCAGAAGCGAGTCGCATGCTAGGCTTGGAGGTTCACTGAGCTGCAAGGTGTCTTATCTAATCCCAAACCTCTGGTTTATAGTTGAAGATGCTGGGTTCCAGGGCAGGTGATGTGACCTGCCAGAGGCCCCCCAGTAAGCTGCTGGCGGAGCCGGGTGAGGACCAGGGACAGGCTCAACATACCACACACAACTTCATCTCTGGGATGGAGCAGAGCACAGACCTTTTTCACAGAACCCGCTCTGACACTGTCTGCAGCCTGCTCAGCGGGGTGCACGGACTCCGGTATCTTGGGGCCTCAGCCCTTTCCACCTCCACCTCTCACAGCTGTCAAGTGGGGGAAAGCCACAGGAAGAGCTTTTGGACGTGGGCCTGAAAGGAGTGCTAAGGGCATCTCTTGCACTGGGGTTCCGAGCCATCCCGAGGGCCCTGGGGGCAGAGCCTAGCACACTAAAGGGTATCCCGCCGCCCGACCTGTAATAATCCTGTTCTGGGAAAATGTAGTTAACATAAACATGCACAGCAGCACTGAAGCAGAGAGAGTCAACACTTGGCCCAGCCATCAGTAGAACTGCGGGGGAGGAGAGAGTCGCTAGAAGGAAAAGCAGCCTCAGCGATGAGGAAGTGAGTGGGAAGAGTGGGAAGTGAGTGGAGAGTATGGAAAAGAACGAGTAGTATTGCTTTTGGAAGCCGAAATAATTGTCTCCCCTCTGAATCTGGTGACACAGGAGAGGGTGCTAGGAGATGAGATTTCTCCTGAGTCTTTTTCTAGAAAGCCTAGGGGGTGGAGGAGGGGTGGGTATGTTCTCTCCAACACCTCCTTCAACAACCTGTTGGTGTTTTGGGTAATATGACCCAAAATAATTATACCAAGGTGCTATGTTCTAGGGAGGGCTCTGTTGCCTCTTATATGTCCCTTGGATTATAGATTTTACATTTCTCACCTTTATAATGTATAGCAGTATAATTAACTTCTCATCCGGTCCAGGGACTGAAAGGGACTGGTCTGACTTTAAAAAGTCAAGGACACACACGCACACACACCCAAATCAAAGACAAAGAAAGTAAATGGGCATCTCCATGAACTAACTAGAAGATTCTTCCCCCTCTTGGTATTTGCATATAGCAGGGCAACATCGCTAAGACAAGGCCATTTGTGAATTCTGCCTGCCGTATTTCCTGCAGTGAGGACTCATCTTGCTCTCTCCCTTCGAACCAACGTTTTCCCAGCTGGAGACACTGGAAGACAGCTTATAGGTTCAGGCCACTCTGTTCTCAGTCAGAAAATGCTAAGAGCACCTAATTCAGGAGCCCAAAGACCCAACATCTAGCCAACCTTGCTCTAGGCTGCTTTGAGTAAGTAACGGGGCTTTTCTTTTCTTTCTTAATTGAATGATGTTATATCAGTTTCAGGTGTACAGCACAGTGATTCAGCGAATCTCTACTTTAAGCTGCGCTCACAAGTGCAGCCGCCCTCTGTCACCACGCAACACTATTACAATACCATTGGCTATATCCCCCAGGCTGTACCTTTTATTCCTGTGACCTATTCATTCCATAACTGGAAGGCTGTACCCCCCGCTCCCCGTTGCCCATTTGTGCCCATCCCCTGTCCCCTAGAGTTACCGGGTGTCTGCCTTGTGCCAGGAATTATGCACCCACCATCTGCCAGTGCCCGTTCTTAGAGCTGGCTTTCTGTTCTGTGGCCTCAGTCTAGAATTTCTGCCTGGCTCACCTACCTGCTAGTTCTGTCTCAGGGACTCTGAGGTGTTCTTGTTAGTTCCTCTCAGTGAATCCAAACCCTCTGACTAGACCTCTTGGTTGTTATGCCCTGTTGACAATCTAGGTTGTTCTATCACGGGTCAGGAAAGCCATTTAGCATCTGTGTGGGGCTGAATTATGGCCCCCAAAGATGTCCATGCTCTCACCCCTGGAACCTCTGAATAAATAGTTTGGAATACATGGCAAAGGGAACTTCGCAGATACAACCAAGATGATAGACTTTAAAATGGGGAGATTATCGTGGACGATTGGGCCCAGGTGAGCCCAGTTTAATCGCACGAGCTCTTAAAAGCAGAATTGTCTCCTGCTGAGGAGGGAGAGGTGTGGACGAGGAGGAAGGCGAGAGAGACTGCAAGCTGAGGAGGATTTGGTGCACGGTTGCTGTTCGGAGACATGGGTCCCCACAAGCAAGGGCCAGAGAAAGGTCTCTACGAGGTATGTGTGGGTCCGGCTCCCAGCCTGCAAGGAATCGGGGACCTCAGTGCTAGAACTGCAAGGAATTGAACTTACTTATCTAAGAACCTGAGTGGGTTTGGAATCAGATTCTCCCCTAGAGCCTCCAGAGGGAACACAGCCCTGCCGGCAGCTTGATTTTAGCCAGGGGGACCCATGTGGGACTTGTAAGCCACAGAAACTCTGAGCTAATACATTTGTGTTAAATTTGTGTTATTTTAAGCCACAAACTTTGTGGTAGTTTGTTACGACAGCAACAGAAAACACCACACCTCTTTGTGGTATTTAAGTAACACAATTACAGCGGACGCGAAGAATACACAGGAGTCCTGTTGAAATCACCAGCACCCCCAAAAATCAAACTCTCGATTTCCTGGATTCATCCCCCCAAATTTATCAATATTTCTTCTCGTGCCTCGTGTTTCCTCACGCAGTAATTTCCTAGTGCCGCTAAAGGTGGGCAAGGATTATCAGGAGACGAGCGGCTTATGCTAATACCTTCTATTTCATGATCGCTTATCATGGTTCATTGGCTTTAAAGTCATTTCATTTTCGGTCCACGGTAACCATGTGAGAAAGTTACTGTTGTCCTCATTTCACAGAGGAGGACACTGACTTGAAGCTCAGAGTGGGTAAGCAACTTGCCTCAGGCTGTCCGCTTGTTGAGGGACTGGGACCCGGGATTCATACCCGAGGCTGTGTGAGGTCAAGGCCCCGAGCACCTTTCCAACTTCATTTTGTTCCCCTCCCCCCATCACCATCTCCTCACTGTCCCGCTTGGGCCACTACAGGGACCTCTTTGTATTCCTTAAACCCATGTGACACTTTAAAAAAAAAGGGAGAGAGCGCAAGCATGAGCAGGGGGAGGAGGGAAGGGCAGAGGGAGAGGGAGAAGCAGGCTCCCCACTGAGCAGTGAACCCCCCTCGGGGCTCCATCCCAGGACTCTGGGATCATGACCTGAGTCCAAGGCAGACACTTAACCAGCTGAGCCACCCAGGCACCCCTCCATGTGACACTTGCCTTATCTGCTCTCCTGACTCGTGGTTCCCTCTGCCCGGGTCCCTTTTCTGCCCGAATCTGTGCCCAGCTGGCCCATTTCTGGTCTTGAGGTCTTGGCTTAAGCGTCCCCCCACCATGGAGGCCGCTCACAATGCTCTCTCCTCCGCTCCGGCATGGTGCCTCATTCCTCCCTAGCACTTAACAGGGACTCTAATTACATTTACTTTCGGTTATTTGTTCATGGGTTGCTTGTGTGCTTTCCACGCTGAGGTCGGTGAGAGGAGGGCTGTCCTGCTCGGCGTGGGGGCTCCGAGGCCTAGCGCAGCACCTGGCTTCCCGGACACGTGTTGTAAATAATGACCGAGTAAATCTGCAATACCGTCTTTCCGTCTGGGGG
This sequence comes from Ursus maritimus, assembly GCF_017311325.1. Classification (NCBI taxonomy): domain Eukaryota; kingdom Metazoa; phylum Chordata; class Mammalia; order Carnivora; family Ursidae; genus Ursus; species Ursus maritimus. Next base: position 17,241,763 of record NW_024425563.1, on the reverse strand, counting down.
CCAGGTCTGCTTGCTGGATGCCTGTGCCCGGGTGTGAGTGACTGAGAACGCATAAGACAACAAGAATACCTGTTGTATTTCTGGAAACTATGTATTGCGTTCAGATGCTTTTTCAGTCCCTCTGCGTTTCCATTAATGAGCTTTGGTTCTAAGGTAGAAGAGTCTGGAAGTTGTTTGCATTTCAGGCCCTTAAATGAGGCACAAAAGGAGGTTCTTCTAGGGACAGAGAAAGGAAGGGAACTTTATGTGGCGTCTGGAGAGCAGGCCGATCTCAGACACCATCCTTCCAGGCCCTGTGGCTGTCCCGTTTGAAGAAGAGCTGGCAGACTGAGTGGCTTCTAGAGAATTCTGGAGACCCCGAGTTAAGCAGATGGGCAGCCGGCTGGGCTCCTCACAGAGGTAAACCAGTGGCTCCAGGTTGTGGGGAAGGTGTGAGGCCCACAGAAGTCTGTCGTGTGGCTCCCGCCCCCACCTGACTCACTATTAGTCCTCCTGTGTCAGACGTGAGTCACAGCCAATCTCCCCAACCTCCCAGAGTCCCAGCCCCAAGCAGCACTCGGTCATTAGCAGCTGCAGGCTCCTTACTGGCTCCGAGCATCCCAGGGTCACCGTTTTTAGGTCAGTCCTGCCAAGGAGTATGCTAGCACATGGTCTGGGGTGGTTGCTGAAGGCTGATCTAAAGCTGATGTAAGCTTAAATTTGGGTCCTGTAAAATGAACCTTCCCTCTCATCCTTTAAAAAGAAAACAGGCAAATCACCTGTAGAGCATGGCTGTCCTCCTGCTAGATTGCAGGGATTGCCGGGGGTTTCGATGCCCATGCTGGTAAGTGATGGGCCCACTCTGTGTCTTTTTGTTTTGTTTTTACAACGTGGCTTTCTTTGTGCCAAAGCAGTGTCACACTGTACATTTTAGTAACAAGGAGCTGATGAAGCTTTGGAGCCATTGGCGGTGATGGGCGATGAGACAAAATGATTCGGGATGTTTCCTCACGGCAGGGCTGAATGGGGCACTTCCAGAGGGTCTCTGCTTCCTATGAATGTCTGAGGAATGGAGTCAGGCTGTGCTGTGCTCTGGGGGGGGGAGGGGTGGATGGCAGAAGCAAGAGGGAGAAAGGGGAGCCTGTGTTCCCGAGGCCCTGTGAAGGGCCAGATGTGGTTTAGGGCAACTTATGAAGATGGGCCTCATTTAGTCCGTGATGGTCCCTGATCCTTTTGGGAGCCCTGACTCCATCTGCCCGGCAAGGGGAGCGGGAGGCAGAGTCTGGCCAGAAAATTGAGTTTGAAGACATTCGGAGCCCCGGTGAGTGGGGAAACAACATGTTCGTCTCCGAGGTGACTTAGGAAGTCCGAATTCAGCGTGGGGACTCGGGCCTGACCTGCCCCTGTGGCGTAAGCTCTCCCTGGCTTTGGTCACAGACTTTGCAACCTGGTCGTAAGCGCCATCCTGGGTAAAGAGACGGCTGGGTTTCTCCGTGCCCAGAGCCAGGGTTCTCTAGCTTGGGAGGGTCAGAACCGCAGAGGCTGGCTCCCCCACCCTGATTTTCTGATTTCCTGGGGCTGGGGTGTGGGTGGGGGCTGAGAATTTGCATTTCTCACAAGCCGCCAGTTGGTGCTGATGCTGGTCCGGGGACCTCACGCTGAGGACCCCTGTTCTAGAGCACCTGAGAGAGGGCCAGCTCCATGCAGGTACCCCCGCTTTCTGAAAGTCTGTGTTACCCCATTTCGCTTCTACAAAAGACCTACTTTAGTACCTGGTCTCACTAACCTCAAGAAATCTGAAGAAGATTTTCGCTTTTAGGGAGAAAAGGCGAAAAAGCGAAAATAGCCTTTAGTGTTGGTTTTGCACTTGGCTTCATACGGGCAGTAGCACCTCGAGCCGTGACAATGGTGCCCCCAAGCCCCCTCCTCATGAACCACACGAAGCATCTCTCCCATCAAGCTGCCAGCTTTGAACTGTCTGTGAGCATCTGTGGTTTATCTCGATTTATTTTGTGCATCTGTTAGCAAGATGTGCCCTAAGGTACTAGAAAAGCCTAAGAGAGGTGATTATTATTATTATTATTATTATTATTTTGGTTTGGGAATGCTTAAAATTTTTTCCATATAAATGAATGGTACTGGAGTTGCTTTTTTGTCCTATGCCATTTTGGCTAAGGGAAGGATTCCTAGGAATGCCCTCCTTTCGGATAGCGGGGAACACCTGCACTTGGAAAGGGCCAGGTTTTTCTGGGGAGGGTTGCTTCTTGCCAGAGCTGGACCATGGACTCCTCCAGGCCAACCGTCCTCTGTCCCTCCTTGCTGACCAGGCTGCCGAGGATAGGGACAACAGTGGATAATCTTTCTCTGATGCTTTATAATTCAATCATCTCAGTACTTTGCCAAGCTTTTTAATCTCCCTCTTACTAAAATAAAAAGGAGGAGGATCCTGCGTCCTTGAAGACTGATGCCTTTTTAGCTTTGCTTTGCGGTGACGGGGGGGCTCTTGGCTGCCTACAAAATGAGTGTCTTGGGGGAGCCGGTGAACGGACAGTCGCTGTTCTCCTAGGTCAGGCCGAGACCCCGGAGTCCAGCAGCCCTGGACCTTCTGGTCATTACTGTCGTGATGCCAAATGTTTTAGAGCAGTACCCAGGGAGATGAGAATGAAGGTGGGTGAGAGACACGCAGGATCTTGGCAGGTGTTTGGTATATGGGGTAAGAGAGGCAGCGGAAAATCTCATTAGAGGAAGGGGGGGGCTTCTATTTTCACATCTGGGAGGAAACGGTCTTCCATAGCAACAAACTTTTTTCCAGGTCCTGGTTTTATAAATTGACCCTACTGGATGGAAGGATAAAGGGCATTGTCAAGGGCATGGGCTCAGCCCTTCCATGTCCCCTTTATAGAAAGGGCCTAAAGAGAATCTCTCCTTGGAAGGGAGAGGACCCTTTGAATGTTTAGCGCCTGGCCTGTGGCCAGCGCTCCGGAACTCGTGGCTGCTCCTCTCGTGGATTGATGGATCCAAACAGGCGTTTACCATTTGGGGCATCCGAGCGTTGTCGACGTGCCTGGGAGAACGGGGTCTTCCACTTCTCTCTGAACGGGACCGAGGCAGACACAGGCAGGCAGCAGCGTCTGGCTATTAACTGGAACCTGAGCAGCCACACTGGGTGACAGAGACGCTAAGGGAGGCTTTTAGTCCAAAGTCCCTGCGTGAGGTGTTGGCTGCTAGGGAACACCGGGCCCTTGCCTCCACAGAATTCAGAAGCAGCAGGAATTCTTCCCTCCCTGTCTTGTCGCCGGCTGTGCACGATGCCTTTGGGGCCAGCTTTCCTGGCTGCTTTGCTGCTGGTTTAGTGGCAAGTGGGAGGAAGGACACTTGAGGCCACGATGGGCCATCTGCAGCCACCTGCACCATCTGCTTCTACGTCCTTCTCTCAGCACCCACCGAAGCACTGATGGGTCCTGAAGGTCGCAGAGGCTGTGGACACAGACCACTTTCTGCTCCTGGAATTCAGTGTCCTCAGGAGGCAAGAGGGCTCTGTCCAGGCTTCTGGGTGAAGCTGCATTTCCCTCTGGCCAGAGACAGCGTCGGTCTCTTACCTGCTCTGATTAAGGTGGGGAGCGGGCCGGTTGCCTCACCTTCACCCTCCCTGCTGTGCGAACACAGGCCAAGCCCCAAGGCCACTGCCACCCGGGTCTTAGGAGCACCAACGATGTGCCTGGGTGGGCTTGACACTTGGGGTTTGGCTTAGCTCATCACACAGGCTCGGCCAGTCGAACAGAAGCTTCCAGGACCAGACCTGGGGACTGAGACACGAGAGGCCCACTTTGAAGGGAAATACACGAGGATGGATGGACAAGAGGCTTCAGAGCATAGAGCCGTGGGGCTGAGGAGGCGGCCTCCTGTCATTGGAATGCCCAGATGAAGCATTATTTCCGGGTGTGCCTGTGAGGGAGGGTGTGTCCAGATGAGATGAGCGTTTGAGTCCACGGACTCAGTAAATACCTCGTCCTCCTCAATATGGTGGGCGTCATCCAATCTACTGTGGGAAAACAGAAGGGGGGGTAAGGAGGAATTCACACCTTTTCTCCTGCTGCCTTGTGCTGGGACATCTCCTCTCCTCTTCTCTCCTGCCCTTGATTGGAATTTACACTATTGGCTCCCCTTGTTCTCAATCCTTTGGACTCCGTAACTTATACCACCATCTTTCTTGGGTTTCCAGCTTACATATGGCAGGCAGATCGTGGGACTTCTCAGCCTCCATAATTGTGAGCGTGTGTGTGTGTAGCTCCTATTGGTTCTAGTTCTTTGGAGAATCCTGACTAACACACTCAAGGTTGGCAAACCTCTACAAATTGGATTGGGAATTCCAGGTTCTGGGCTAAGTTTTAGGGGACTCAGAACACAGACTTCTTATAGAAGTATGAGAAGGCCGGGTTCTCCACGTTCTACTGGGCTCCACTTTGAGAATTGTCCAAGACAGTCTTACTTCTTTCCTTGATGGAGCCTTGGGGCACCCTGCCAGGATAATCAATAACTTACCTTGGGAAAAACAGGATTTTGCGCCAACCACTTTCTCCAATCTTAGGCGGCTTTATCTTACAACCCTGATATTGGCCATACATAGGATATATACTGAAAAAAAGCTAGTAAAGGGTAGAAAAATGAGCTCCCCTAGCCAATGAGTACTTTGTTTTTATTCATTTGATGCATTTATCCAACACCAACTCGTAAGTTCTTTGGAGAGATGGAAATAGCTTATATATCCCTTGGGCAGGAACACTATTTCAGGACATAAGACGCAGGACCAAGACGGACAAAACTTTGGTTTAGACTTAGCAGATCTGGGTCCACAGCAGTGCCTCACAGCTTACTAGCTGTGCAACCTCGGGTAAACCATGGAGATTCACTGAGTGTCAGGTTCCTCGCTGATTCATTCATTAAATATGGTTTTGAGCCACTGCTATGTGCTAGACACTGATAGAAGCTAGAGCTAGATCTTTGAACGTGATCTGCACATACCCTGCCCTCAAAAAGTTATAAATCTACAAATATTTGTAAGCTAAGGTTATGGTGAAAGATGTTCAGGGGGCCGTGGAAGCACCTCGGAGAGGTTTAGCTCTAGTTACCTCTAGTTGACTGAGTATGCCTTGCTCTTTACCAGCTCAGAGCCATCTACGGTGTGGTTCCTGGGTCTGGAATATTTTTCAAACCCGGTCACTCTACTTGATTTCTATTTATCCTTCAGATCCTGTGAAGATTTCTGACCACAGCTCTGGTAGCTCTGGTCACAGTTTGTAGTTACATATAATACTTTGAGACGAGGGAATAACCGATGATAAGCCAAGCCTGTGGGATGAGTGTGGTCTGGTAAAGGAGAGCTGGGGCTGGGATGACGCTCCAGGAGGAGGAAACGCATGGTGGGAAGGGAGAGCATGGTTTTTCTGAGAAAGTAGAAGTAAGAATGAATGGAGACTTCTTGGCAGGGGGTATTAAGAAATTAACAGGTTGGGGGGGTACCTAGGTGGCTCAGTCAGTTCAGCAGCTGATTCTTGATCTCCGCTCAGGTCTTGATCTCTTGGGATTGTGAGTTCAAGCCCTGTGTTGGGCTCCATCCTGGGTGTGGAGGTTACTTAAAAAAAAAAAAAAGAAAGAAAAAAAAAGAAAAAGAAATTAACAGGAACCAGATCGTAAAGCTCTGTAACGGAGTTGGAATTTATCTTGAGAACAGCGGAAAGCCATTGTAGGGGAGTAGCATTACCTGACGGGTCTCCTTCGACTAGCACACAGCAAACAGGCTGGAGACGGTAGACGGAGGACCAGAGGGAGGGAGACCAGCTAAGAGACTCATTGTGATCTGGGCCCTCCTTAGGCTGCCCGACATGACTTTTCTCAGGTCTGCTTGGATCTCAGGAGAGTGGACACATGCCAGGTGCCCTGTGTTCACCTTACCTTTCAGGCAGACCTGAATTTCTGCCTGGGTGTTCTCTTTGGTTCAGTAAGTCATTCCAGTGGAGCCAAGTGTTCTGGGGAGGAAATCAGCCTGTATGAATGTATTTATGGAGCTTCTACCAGGTGCTCAGCATCGAGTGAAAATCCAGAAAACAGGCAGGTGGAGAAAATGTCTACGCTTCTAGGGACCTTATCTATCCGACCCTGCATTCAGTGGCCGCTTGAGAAAGGCAGAGAGTTGATAAAGGTTGGAGTTTGTACGGGGATTTACAGGCCTGCTGGCACTTCTTGTCTTGGTTGTCATCCTCTCCACCATTTCTCCACATGCATGGAAACCTGGGCTTTTTTCTTCCTGGGTGAGTGACAGGCATGTCTTGGCAAGGGCAGCTTGGACAGTCCTGACTTTATTTTACTCTGGAGGCTGCAGTTCCTACAGCGGCCACGGTGGGGCGCCTGTGGGACAATGCAGGCTGTCAGGCAGGCTGCCGCGGCCTCGGAGGACGCGATGGGCCGCGAGTCTCTGGCAGAGCCCGGGCCTCCTTTGGCCAGGCTGACTGTGGGGATGGGTCAGGCGTGCAGGGGCCAGGGCATCTGGTGGGCTGGTGAGCTGGCAGGTGCCAGGCGGCCCCAAGAGTGGAGGGCTGGAGTTCCAGGCAGCCAGGGCAGTGGAGGTGGTGGTGTGGGAGGCACTAGGGAGACTCGTGGGAACAGTTATTTACAAAAGGATGTCCTTTGTCCTCCTCTTATTGAGGCCTTCCATTTCCAAGCTGTTTCTGAATAGATTCCTTAACTAGTCCTCCAAATGCATGCACCAGGGGGCATCTTCCTTCCTGTTCCTGAATCCTTAGAGATTTCCTAATTGTGGAAAATACAAGGAAAAGGAACCGAACTGGTGTCTTCAGTTCACACATTTGGGGAAGAAAATGTTATTAAACCAATTAACTATAATCTATTTAATTAGACCTCCAATCCTTATGGGACCGGGCCACCTAGGAGTCTTATATGTTCCAAGTCCCCAAAGCCTGACATCCCCCTCCTTTCCTTCCCTGGCCTCCTACCCTGGGCACGGCAGTCCTTTCCCTTACCTCCCCCACCTCCTGCCCCAACAAACCTCTCCAGTCTCCAGGGACCAGCTGCATCTTTCCTGGCCTCACCTGCAGGAGTCATTCCAACCGGGTGCTCCCTGAATGGAGAGCTCTGTCCATTTCCAGTCTAGTTTGATATGACTGAGTCCTAACCCCTCGTCTCCGATGGGGAGCAGTAACGATGGTGTTGGGCAATAGGCCGATGTTTCACTCGTGCCTTTGACTGGCGCAGATACAGATGGCCAGATGGGCCACATTTGTCATGTGTCTCGCCATTCCTATCTTCAATACCAGAAGAGCTGGCCAGCGCTCTTGTTGGAGAACCACGCTAACAAGGTCAAGGTCATGGAGTTTTTATCATGGCCAGTTCTAATTAGTTTCAATTAGAAGAAAACCCTCCATCTTGTGGACACAGATTTCCATGTAACATTACAAATGTTCCCCAGTCTCAGAAGAGTTGAGACTAGAGAGTGGGACAGCCTGGCTGGTGGAATCTATCTTGATTCCTAGAAAAACATCCCTGGAGAGGGCATTCTTTGGGGGATCATTTTCCATAGTCTGGATGCCATTGCACAGTAGAGCGCACATGCGTGCTGCTAGAAAGGAGGAGACAAAATATTTTGACAGTGTTTATTCTGATCTCCTGCTTTTCCTTTTCTTTTTTTTTTTTTTTTCCCCTAGTCCAGGGATGGCAAGCTGGAGGCCAGGATGCCGAACCTGGTCTTCACGTGTGTTTTGTTTGACCAGCACATTTTTTAGACTTGCATTTGCAGGTCTTCAGGTGACATGTGTCTCTAGTTAGGCCATGACTCATGTAATGTTACCTTCCTGGCTCTCGTCGCTTGACTTTGTCAGTCCTGGGAGCTTTGTGTCAGGTGGGGGAATGTCTGCACCATGAAACCTGGTCATGGCTGATCCTCACGAGCCCTTTCAGGGCAATTTTGAGATCCTGGAAGCTTTGAGATACTGGTTATCAGCCCGAGAGTGATCTTCCCTGACATGGCGGGCTTCTGTGGGGTGGCCCAACCCCAGGGCACGGTAGAGCGTGGTGTGCAGGGAGCCCCTGGGGCGGGCAAGGCAACCGTGGCCGTCTGTGAGGATGCTTTTAGCCCTCTTCTGTTGGATCAAACCCTTATCACTCGGCTCCGGTTATGCCAAATCTTCTTCCCTCTCAGAAGAGCGGGCAACCAAAATCGAGACTATAATCTGAACAGATGAACATGGAACTGCTCATCTAGGTGTCCTCTTCTGGGACTCGAGTGGTGGGACCGCAAGTAGCAGACAGAGGCCTCCTGCTCGAGGGGTTGGTGCCCAAGGGGCCGACACTGGGGAAGGTGCATGAAGGGCCAGGAGACCTGCATCTGTGAGACCAGAGCCCCTAAGCCAGAGGCCTGCATAGGTCACTCTTGTCCGTTCATTTTGTCTTTTTGTAGAATCTTCTGTGCGAGTAGGGAGATGCTACCTTAACTTCTCACAGGCCTCTGCGCCTCAATTTTCCTCAGGACAAAAGGGGTGAGGGGAGGCTTAGCCAGGAAAGCAATGCCTCTCAAAATCTCCAAGTAAGCTGTGTTTACCTCTGTAACCTCTAGACTATTTTAATCTTATAAACGGTAATGAGGTATGTGGGGAACAATTCCGTTGTTGACTGAAGCAGTCGAGTGATAATTGCAGAGAACGAGAGCGGAAGGCTCTTCCCACATATGGTATTTCTTGCTGTCGCTCCCTATGCTAATGTGGGCCCCTGTGCTGTGTCTTGTGAGTCAAGATGACAAAGCAGGAAAGGGAGCACAGCAGGGTCCTGGGGGAGGAGTTGGGGAGCCCCAGGCCCGGCCCCTCCCACCGAGGAAGGGAGCTAGGGTTGGACAGTCACAGGGTTGGCTGACTCCCCGGGGATGCCGGCAGGGTGGTAACGGGGGAAGAGGGTGGTTCTGCAAATAGCTCTCTGCCCACAAGATGGGGTGACAGTTCTGCAGGCAGCCTTCCGAAACGAAGCCACGATGGAAAGTTCCTTCTGGTGTCAGATCAAAATGTATTCTGCTGCGACAGAAGAAGGATGAAGAGAGACCAAATGGAACAAGGAGAAAATTATTTAACCTTTTTAGCTTAATGTGTCCATCTCTGTGGGGCCGCAGTTCATTAAAGATTCATTGTTCTTGAAATATCGACACACGTTTCTCTGTCATAACGTATAGCCCTTAGATGAGCTGCTCGTCACTGCCTGATGGAGGATTTATTAAATGTTTAAGGGAGGTAAGAGCCTGGGCATTGGGCTGGGAAGTCAGGGTGCCATTTGCAGCCTTGTTGGCTTGAGGGCAGCACCTAGCCCATCACAGCAGGATGCTTTCCATGTGATAGAACACACGTGGAAAAGTTATAGATGATGGCTGGACAAGGCTACAAAGCAGGCAAGGATGTGAGGAAGGGGGGTTGGTGGGGGTCCACAGAGGAGAGGCTTCCAGAGCTGTGTGGGATGTGGGCTAAAGGTTTGGTTTGCTCACAGCAGGCTTATACAAGATGGGGCTCATGGAGATTTTCCATTAGAATCACCCAGTTTAGGCGATGAGTGGAGGGGTGGCCATCTCCAATTGTGGGCTAGGACTTTTCCTTTTTAACAATCTTCCAGGTATTCTTATGGCCCTGGAGTTGGAGAGCCCCTGAGCTGTGGGGTGCTTGGCGTGGTGCAGCGGGAGTGGCTGTCCGTGGGTGCGTGGACGACGAGCATGCCATCAGCCACCGAGGCAGCAGGGGCTGCTTGTGGCCTCTAGAAGCTCTGTCCAGTTAAAAAGCTCCCACGCCCTGACTGGGGTTACAGGGTCTGTTCCATTCTCCCTAGAAGAGAAGATGCTATGGGCAGGCCAGGTATCAGGGCCTCAGTGCTTAGGGGGGAAGCCAGGTATGTGGCAAGGATTGGGAGAAGCATATGACCTGGTGGGTGTGAGAGGGGGTCAGTCCTCCTTGGGGCGGGCACAAGGTTCCAGGTTCCAGCTTCTATGGGCCTGCGGCTCAGCATGTCTTTCCTGCCGTGGTCAGGACTGGCTCCCGACTGGGTGAGGCCAAGCCTGTGGGGGAAGGGTTCCAGCAGGTAGGACTGAGCGGTGGGGGTGGGGGTAGCCCGCTATCAGCAGGATGAGGTGACCTTGGAATTGAAGACCAGAGATTTTAAGGAAAAGCTTTGCAGTGGAGCACTTTTCAGGTTCCTGCACAAACCCATAGAAAATACAGGAAGAGCTGTAAATATTGCGACTAGAATAATATTGTTGCAGGATGGAATGTTCTTCCTTGGGCTTGCTTGAGTGGAAAAAGGAGTCCGTAAGCACAGACTCTCTGAGCAGGCCTGATGATACCCAGGAGAACCTTGACTCGGGAAGAGTTGTCAACAGGAACAGGGTCACATCAGACAAATGGGAGGCCCAGTGGGCTGCCTCTTCTGATCCTGGCAGGGAAGGCACCTCTCAGTTCTTAGTTCATTCCTCACCTGCGATCAGGACTGGCTTTAAAGTTTGTTTATTTTTAGTCATCTCTCCGCCCAATGTGAAGCTCGAACTCACGACCCTGAGATCAAGAGTCGCACGCTTTTCCCACTGAACCAGCCAGGCTGGCTTTAAGGAAGAAAGCTCCATTTCAGAGCAGCTCATCTGGACCACTATCATTTTATATCAAAACCCAAGGCTTTTTCTTGTCTTCACTTCTTTTAGTTCAACTTTGCCCTTTGGCTAATCCCCCAGTGAAATTCCTACAGCAAGTCTGTCCGGCTGTAGAGTATTGGACTCTCAGGATTCTGGTGTCAGAGAGACACATCCCCTCTCACCTGAAAGGCAGGGCTCTGTTACCCTCAGCCTCTCGTTTGTCTTTTCAAGCAATTCCTGTGACTCAGAATAAAGGGTGGCTTTTCTGGGACAAAACAGAAGATGCCAGAGAAAAGTTCCCTTCTTTTGTATCGCTTGCAAAGCATCCCAGGCCCTGCCCCGTGGGTTAATTGTCCCCAGCACAGCTTAGCCAAGGCAAACTGAGGCTCCAGCTCGCACCCCCTTGTATGTCAGCAGCAAGCCCTCCGTCCTCTGAAGCAGGAGCGCGGGGAACCAGCAAGACTTGGTTATTCGCTCCTTCTTGGGCTTAAAGTCTGACTCCTGGAAACCCAGTGTCTTGGGTGCTAAGTCTCTGAACTTGATTGTTAGTGGATTTTGGGGAAAACTTCCCCCCAACTCTCACTCTTGTGTAACCTGGAGATCTTGACCACCAGTGTCTTCTGCTTCTGGGACATTTGATGTGGGGGAGGTGGGGGAGGCCGGCAGGTCCCAGGAACCTGTAACTCCGGCTTTCTGCCTCTCCTGCTCCCATCCTGTTTCTCAAATCTGCAAGAGCCTCAGTTTCTCTTGAGTGCTGAGCAGAAAAAAAAAAAAAGTGTGCTGCTAGGTAGCAGTCCTTGGCACTATTTCTTTGAGCCCTCAGTTCAATCAGTTTGAAACAACCTAAGGGTCACACACACACACACACACACACGTGTGTCATTTTTCACAAGCAGGGAAGGAAGGCTGAGGAGGCAAGGGGGCTGGTTCTGAGGTTTGGGAGAAGGGGATAATACCTGGAGGGTAGGACCCCGCTGACCCAATGGCCGACTGGAAGAGCAGCGGGGCTCTGTGAAGGGCAAGGAAAACCCTGCCCATCAGATAGGAGCTTTTGGTTCCCAGGCACCCTGGGAAGACCCAGAAGATGATGATACCCGAATTCCTCCACCTAGCCTTCCTTCCAGCAAACCCCTTGAATTACCACGACCTTCGTGGTGTTCTTTACAATAAGATGAGCACCTTTCCCCTCTTAATCTTTTATTCTTCTGCAAGTAGTATCTGAATATATTCTCACTGTATAAAGTTCAGAGAACACAAAAATCTATTGTCTTAGTTCAGACTCTCTAGAAAAATGAGCTAGAGGCCAAGCTCCCTGGGCTAATACTTGGGGGGTTGGGGCCAGAATCTCAGGGAAGTGAGATTTGAGGGAAACGGGGACAGGAGCCAGGAAGGAGGAAGGTAACACAAGGCAGGCGTCACTAAGTTGGTCAAGAAAATGAGGCAATTCAGATGGTTTTGGTCACGTGGGACACCATCAAGGAAACCGTTACATGCGAAGGGAACCTCATCCTCTCTGGTCTGTTATTGGTTGAAGTTTACACCCAGATTGTATCACCAGATTCCTCGGGCAGCTGCTGGGGACCCCAGAACCTCTGTGGGCTCAACCAAACCCCATACTTTCTGCCTCGGCAGGAGCCAAAGGCTGACTCTTGTTTGTATGGGCAATTGAGCTACACCTTGTCCCATTTACCTCCCCTCCCCCGGAAGGAACTACTCAAGACATTGGCGTGCATTATTCCAGGTCCGTTCTATGCAGTTGTACACATATCTACGTGGGTTTTAAAAAACATGAACTAGATAATTTGGTAGGTATTGTTTTGCAATTCCCTTCTTTTCTCTTAATATACCTTGTGGATTTCCAATGTTTGTACCTTCTTTGAAATCCCTGTGTAGCATTATTTAGTACGGATGTCCTATAATTTATGGTCCTTTAGATTTTTCCAACTTTGACTCTTTAGAGTCAATATTGCAATGAACACGATTCCTTGTGTTTGTGCCGGACTTTCTCTATAATACCTTGAGGTTGTACTTTTGGGTCAAAGGAAGCATTTCCCCACATTTTATCCCATTTTATACTAAAAAACCCTGAGGGGAAAATGGTAGTGGAGAAGGGTCTTTGGATGGAAGGGGGAAATCCATCCACTATATAATATGCTCGCTGAGTTATAACAGTTTTCTGTGTTCTTCAGATGAGGAAACTAAAGTTACGTAGCTGCTTCGTAACCGAGTGGGGACTTCAATGCAAGTCTCTTGATCCAATACCACACGCTCTTTCCTCCATATTGGTGTTGCCTCAATGTCTTGCTCATTTGCTCATTAAATCGAGTTTATGGAGCTTCTGATTGGGCCTCTGTGCCAAAGTTTGACAGCTAGTTTTAAATGACCACCCACAAAAATCAAATAATTCTCACCTTGTCAGAATCCTTGGGTAATGATCTTATGACTTCATGGATTTAGATCCTAGAAGAATTTAAAAATTGAGGCCACTTAATTCAATTGGTTATAGCATGAAGCTAATGAGGCCAGGAGATCTTGAACTAGATCCTCAACAAACAGTTGTAAGGACAATTACATTCCATGGTGACAGACTATACCCTGAACTTTGGCTACTTGCTCCTCAAACATTTATCATTGGTCATGAAGAGGAGAAAGCGAGAGTGTGCACAACTCTGCAGGGTGGTTCTCAAAAGTATGGTCCATAGCCCAGCATCTCCAGAAAACATGTTGGAAATGGAAAAATCTCAGGTCCCACTGCAGTCTACTGGATCGGGAGCTCTGGGGGTGCGTGCAGGAAATCTGTGCTTTGACAAGTCCTTCAGTGGTTCCAGTGTATACTAAATCTTCAAAGCTTATCTCTATTACAAGAAGAAAACAAAAAGGAAGACTGAGCTAATGTTGGGTGAGGAGAAGCAGAAGCATGTCAGGGCACACCTTTTCCTTGACTATTTGTCCCCTAGGATCTTCGAACCTGGGTCACGGTCTCTCCTACAACGTGCATACCTCTGCCATGGGACCGAGTCACCAGAGGAATACAGCAGGTTAGGGTGTGTCTTGACAATAATCTCACCATCACGACGTCACCCTTTGGCTGCCTTAACCTCTGAGGACTTTGCTCTTGACCCTGGAAATTCTGTCTCCTTAAATATGAGTTAGAGCCCATGGTTGGCCGTCCATTTGCTGGTGTTGGCTACAGTCCATTGGTGTTATAGAATCTTGTCTCTGTTTCCTCTCCTGCTGGATCTGCTGGTATCTCTGACAGTTCTTTCTTTCTTTCTTTTTTTAATTTAAATTCAATCAGCCAACAAATCTCACTTCCCATAGTTTCAGATGTAGTGTTCAAAAATTGATCAGTTGTGTATAACACCCAGTGCTCATCATATCATGTGCTCTCCTTAATGCCCATCACCCAATTACTCCATCCCCCCCACCTCGCCTCCGGCAACCCTCAGTTTGTTTCCGCTAATTAAGTGTCTCTCATGGTTTTTCTCCCTCCTTGATGACCTCCCATTCAGTTTTTCCTCCCTTCCCCTATGATCTCCTGTGCTGTGTCTTATATTCCACATGAGTGAAACCATATGATAATTGTCTTTCTCTGATTGACTTATTCACTCAGCATAATACCTTCCAGTTCCATTCATGTCGATGTAAATGGTAAGATTTCATCCTCTTTGATGGCTGAGTAATATTCCATCATATATCTATATCTATCTATCTATCTATCTATCTATCACATCTTCTTTATCCATTTATCTGTTGATGGACATCTCAGCTCTTTCCATAGTTTAGCTATTGTGGACAGCAGCCATTGCTGCTATGAACATTGGGGTGCAGGTGTCCCTTCGGATCACTACATTTTTGTATCTTTGGAATAAATGCGCAGTAGTGCAATTGCTGGGTTGTAGGTCCGTTCTATTCTCAACTTTTTGAGGAACCTCCATACTGTTTTCCAAAGTGGCTGTACCAACTTGCATTCCCACCAACAGTGTAAGAAGGTTCCCCTTTCTCCACATCCTCACCAACATCTGTCATTTCCTGAGTTGTTAATTTTAGCCATTCTGACTGGTGTGAGGTGGTGTCTCATTGTGGTTTTGATTTGTATTTCCCTGATGCCAAGGGATGTGGAGCATTTTTTCATGTGTCTGTTAGCCGTTTGCATGTTTTTTTGGAGAAATATCTGTTCATGTCTTCTGCCCATTTCTTGACTGGATTATTTGTTTTTTGGGGAGTTGAATTTGATAAGTTCTCTATATATCTTGGATATATCTGATATGTCATTTGCAAATATCTTCTCCCATTCTGTGGGTTGCCTTTTAGTTTTGTTGGTTGTTTCCTTTGCTGTGCAGAAGCTTTTTATCTTGAAGAAATCCCAATAGTTCATTTTTGCTTTTGTTTCCTTTGACTCTGGAGACGTGTCTAGCAAGAAGTTGCTGCAGCTGAGGTTGAAGAGGTTGCCTGTGTTCTCTAGGATTTTGATGGATTCCTGTCTCACATTGAGGTCTTTCACCCATTTGGAGTTTATCTTTGTGTATGGTGTACGAAAATGGTCCAGTTTCATTCTTCTGTATGTAGCTGTCCAATTTTCCCAGCACCATTTATTGAAGAGACTGTCTTTTTTTCCATTGGATATTCTTTCCTGCTTTGTTGAAGATTGTTGACCATAAAGTTGAGGGTCCATTTCTGGGTTCTCTATTCTGTTTCATTGATCTCTGTGTTTGTATTTGTACCAGTACCATGCTGTCTTGATGTTTACAGCTTTGTAATAGAGCTTGAAGTCTGGCATTGTGATGCCACCAGTTTTGGTTTTCTTTTTCAACATTTCTCTCACTATTCAGGGTCTTTTCTGGTTTCATATAAATTTTAGGATTATTTGTTCCAGCTCTGTGAGAAATGTTGATGGTATATTGATAGGGATTGCATTGAATGTGTAGATTGCTCTGGGTAGAATAGACATTTTAACAATATTTATTCCTGCAATCCACAAGCATGGACTGTTTTTCCATGTCTTCCTCAATTTCTTTCATAAGTGTTCTGTAGTTTTTAGAGTACAGATTGTTTAGGTTTATTCCTAGGTATCTTATGATTTTTGGTGCAGTTGTAAATGGCAGCAACTCCTTAATTTCTCTTTCTTCTGTCTCATTCTTAGTGTGTAGAAATGTAACTGATTTCTGTGCATTGATTTTATATCCTTCCACGTTGCTGAATTGCTGTATGTGTTCTAGCAATTTTGGGAAGGAGTCTTTTGGGTTTTCCACAAAGTATCATGTCATCTATGAAGAGTGAGACTTCGACTTCTGACAGTTATTTCTATATACAAAGGATGACATTTGCTTTTTAGTTTTACACCATGGACTATAAATCCCGACTCAGCAAACTGATACATTTAAACCAACTGTCATTGCTGCGATGTAAGAAAAACTGAATGTAAAAACGTATTTTGGCCAGCATTCCCTGCCAAGGAAAGTCCTCGTTCATCCCACAATTAACTGCATCTGCCTCCAGTAAACTGTGACCATCATCAAGCTCAGAAGACATGAGTGGAGATCTCACCCAGCTGACTTCAGGTGTTTATAGTGTGAGGAAGAAAAACTGATCTTAGAAACTTTTTTTTGCCTTTGATATGTCGTATGGATTGACTTTGTATCCCCCCGCCTCCAAATTCACATGTTAGGTCCTAAACCCTAGTACCATGTGGCTGTTTGCAGATACGGTTTTTATAGAAGCAGTGAAGTTACAATGAGGTCATTAGGGTTGGCCCTAGTGCGAGGACTACTGTCCTTATAAAGGGGAGAGATTTGGCCACAGACACATACTCAGGGAGAAAGCCATGTGAGCATGAAGGCAGGGATCAGGGCAACGCTGCCATAAGCCAGGGAACCCCAAAGATTGCCAGCAAACCATCAGGCTGGGGAGAGATTGTCCCTCACAGCCCAGAAGACACCAGTCCTGCACACCCCTTGCTCTCAGACTCATAGCCTCCAGAGCTGAGAGACTGTGAACCTTGACTGTTTGTGTCCTCCAGTTTCTGGTGCTCTTATAGCAGCCCCGGCCAACAAATACACACGTCTGTCATCTTCATTGCCTCTCATCGTCCTCATACCTCTCCAGTCTCCTCAGGTCGCATATGGGTTCCTGCGGACAGCTGGTCTCCCTGACTCCAGGGTCCCTCCTCTCTAGCCTGTTAGGCAAATCTGCAGGCAGAGCAAGTGTTGCTGAGTGGTTTTCATGTCTGCCAGCCCCCCATTTCTCACTATCTCAAGGATGCATTCCATGACCCTAACTTGCTCCCAAAAATGCCCCTGTCCCCACTCCCCACCAGACAAGACCTCCACTCTCTTTGGACAGACCTTCTCACTACCGCACGGACACGCATGCTCATACCCGCCTCCCCAGGTCTGCTCACGCTGCTTTCCTCAGCTGCTGGGCCTCCTTGCCAAATTCTTCAGCACCGCCATCACGTCACTCAAGGCGTTCTCCAACTTTGCTGGGTATTAGAATCACTTGGGGATTTTTAAACTCTCCCCGGTGCACAGGCTGTCCTCCATAGGAGTTACAGAAGAGTCTCAGGCATGGGTTGCGTGCATCAGAATTGTTTAAAGCACCCAGCGAATCAGTGCAGAGCCAAACTTGGCAGTGACTTCATCTTCTGTGCTAGGCTCGTGCTTGTCAAACTTGAAATGCACGCAAGTCAGCGAGGCATCTGCGAGGCCCAAGGTTCTGCATTTCCAGCAAGCTCCCAGGTGGTGCTAATCATGCTGGTCCGGGCACCGCGCTGTGAAGAGCGAAGTACTACACAGCTTCTGTCGGAGTATTTAGACTCCCCTTGGCCCAGACGAGATTTAAGATGGTTTATGGGAAAAACATAGACAAAAATGAGAGTTACTTTTTTTAAAAATTCAATTTTTAAAAAAGATTTTATTTATTAGAGCATTCATGCTCACAGGTTGGGGAAGGAACAGAGGGAGAGGGAGAAGCAGACTCCTGGCTGAGCAGGGAGCCTGATGTGCGGCTTGATCCCAGGACTCTGGGATCACACCCTGAGCCAAAGGCAGATGCTTAACTGAGTGAGCCACCCAGACGCCCCGATGAGCAGTTACTTTTATCTCCCTCATCAGACATGCTTTCAAGGGGATTTGGAAACATCTGAAAGAAAGCAGCAGAGACATGCCAGGCAGCGACAACCGTGAGGCGGGAAAACGGGGTAAGGACAGTGCGGCATGTGGGGCCACTGTGAACGCGGCACTCCCACTCCCAGGAGTAGCCAACTCTGGGGCCTGGGCCACGAGGGCCCCTTTGGTCCTGTGAGGTCCTCAGGTGTGGGGTGCCTGAGAGAACGCTTGGGCTTGTAGGTGTAGGGCAATTTGGGCTTTAGGACCATTGCTGTGGTCTCTCGTTCTCTCGCGTTGTTTGGTCTGGGGCGTGCTTTGGGCGTGGGAAAAGTCTGTAATTCTAGAGGCAGTGGAGAGAAGATTCAATGCACACGGGTGACCTTGGCCGGTGCTGTGCTATCACATAACCCCTGGGGCCGTCATTAACGGGCACTTTTCATGTGGATGGCACCCCCCACACCCAGCTGGCGTGGTCAAGGCATCGCCTGTGGCCAGGACTTGTTACTTAGGCTCTTTGAGCTGTGGCTTCTTGATCTACACAACGTTGGGAATGTTACTTGCCTTCCAGGGCTGCAGTGGTGATGGAATGAGATCGGGCTCGGAAAGCCCGTAGCGCTGAATCGGAGGCACACAGAAGTGCTCGTTTAAATGGGCGTCACTAGTATACCATCCTCTTTGCAATCCCTGTTTCGTTTCTAGGTTTAGGGCAGGCCCAGATGCCTGTGAGCAGAACGGCTACTTAGGACTAGCTCTGGGGCTCTGGAGAGAGAAGCAGAGAGGGTTTGCAGGTTTCTGGCTTGGCCGGCAGGTGCAAGGGCACAATAGGAGTCGGGCATTTTGTGTAGCTGCTTGTTTGGTTTCCCTTCTGCTCAGGGCTGCGTGATGACTTCCACGGGCCTCTGAAACTGTTTGGCTTGGCATGGGCCTCCTTCTGCCTTAAAAAGTATTGAAATTGATATTTTATGATTGCATTGCTATAAAGGTGAATGCGATCCAGATTGGATTACACTCAGCTTTTAACTTCTGATTTTAAAAGAAATTAAAACATGTTCACGGGTCCCTGACTGATCAAGTATAGCTGGGGACAGGGGACAGGAGGGCCAGGAGCCCCAGCATAAGGTAGCACTTTGCGTGCAAAGATCTTTCTTCCTTAACTAGGCCACAACTGCCTCTAGATTAGGGATTTCCCTTTTGTAATTTCCTCGTTGCGCAGAGCGCAGGGTTGAACACCAGGGCCAGTTGGCTTATTTTAATACATTGCAACACGAATACATTTTATGGTTGGCAGTCCTTGGGAGACTCCCTCCCCAGCTTTGGGCACCTGTTTCTCTCTGGCTTCCACAGTCACTATCAGACTCACACAGGCCTCTCAATGCCTCTCTCTGGCACAGCCTTGAGAAATCGGGCACGATGGGCTCTTAACACCAAGAGAATCCCATGTCACTGAGCCCAGATGAGTGAAGTGATGTTGGGGTGCTTGGCTGTGTGTTCTCAAAGCTGCAGTTGGGGTCACATCACGTAGGTTCCTGCAGCTCCCTGCTGAGGGGGGCAAGCTTCCCCCCAGTGTGTTCCCGGTGAGCACCGGCTGTCACTAACCTGCAGATGGATTCCCTGCTCACTCCCCCAGGAGATGGCCTGGTGCGGACGTGGTCTGGGTGCTGTCACGTGCTGCCACCCCCCTACGCCTGCACAGTTGGGGAAAGCAGCACATGCCACAGGCAAGAACCAATGGTCCTTGATGGATCCCAGGGTCACTTGGTCCACTCTGACCGTCATATTTAGGGTCAGGTAAGAGGAATGTGATGTGTCTCCAGCTGGCCTGATGGGGCAGCTGGGTAGCCTGACAGCTGTGGGTCCGTCTTCCTTTAGAGAGAGGCCCAGCCGAGAGTTCATTCCCACAGCACGTCAAGCTGAAGCCCAGGAGCCGACAGGAGAGTGACAGTTCGCAGAGGCTGAACAGTGACACATCTGAGCAGATAGCACTTTGCTATTCCTTCTGCATGCTGTTTTTAATATGGGACTTCTTAATCTGCATTTTATTTATAACACATTGCTTTCTCATTAGTTCTTGATAATCGATTATGTTCTATCTGAATTTCTTTTATACGATTTGAGAGCCACCAAAATGCTTGGTCGCTGTTACCAAGTGTTCAGTAACAGCAACACGTCAATCTTGGACTAGATTCTTAGCTGGAAGATGTGAATTCTAGTTACTAATTAACCCAGACCCTCACAGAAGTTGTTAGGATGTCTCTTGCGGTGCAGAACAGAGGGAGGGATATAAAAACTAGGATTAGGGTCCCAGAAGTAAGACAGATAGGACATAAAAACCCCACAGTTGATTTCAAAGAGGTGTCTTGAGCTGCATTTGAAGCAAAGATCATTTGGGGACTTGCAACCGAATAAAGAGTATTCGGGCCTATTTTCTAAGAAGGTTCAAAGTCTCATGGACCCAGACCAAAGACATAATGACTCAAGAACACGGGGATGGAAATTGCCTGTTGATTTCACAAATATGGTCTGAATCCTGACACCGAGAGGTGGAGGCAAGAGTGTTTCTGACGTAGGAAGAAGCACCCCTGTAGCCCCAGAGGTGAAGGGAGAGCTTGGTTTAGGTGGTTGGGTGATGAACAGCCAGTTTACAAAGGCTCTTGAAAAGTAGGGGGAGGAATTGTGTCTTAGGCTGAGGGCAATGGGAAGACACTGAGCGTCTCAAGCAGCAAAGCAAGGAGCAGGGCGGGTGGTCCGGAGCCTGTTTGATGGCATTGCAGCAATCCAGAATAATTCCACTGAAGAAGTGGAGCTGCAAGGACACCCGGCTCAGCTGTGTCCAACGGTGGCGGTTGTTGAGGGCGTGGCCTGGGGGTGGTCGAAGGGCTGACTTTGGGTCGAAGGGCTGACGTCCCTGTGGGACGTCTCAGTGGCCGCGTGCACGTGGGGTAGAGGTAGGAGTTGGAGAGTCGTGAGTACATAGATGGTAACTGATGAGGTGTGCAAAGGCATGCTGAGGTCACCTTGCTGGATGACAAGGAAGTGGGAGAGAAGGTGCCCCAGGATGGAACTCCCTGAGGGAGCAGTATTGGGGATGGGCCGAGGCAGAGGAGCTCTTGAAGGAAAGCAGACAGAAGAGTCCAAGAGACAAGGGTCGATGAGGGCAGCACAGGGTCACGGAAGCCAAGGGAAGCGATGACTTAGAGAACTGGTCATCAGGAATGTCCAATGTTGGAGAGAATTCATACATGAACTTTTAAAGTACCTACTGGATTTAGCAACAAAGACACCTTTGGTGTCCACTTTTGGGAATTTATTATTTTTTTTCAGTCAACAAATATTCCCTGAACATCTGCTTACTCACACAAGGCCCTGCTCTTGGCCCGAGACTTGCAGTCCAGTAGGAGAGACAAACAACAGACAAATAAACCAACAGCTGGACGAGGCTTTTTCAGTGGTAAGAGCTATTAAAAAACAAAACAGAGGGACGTGACAGTGGGCATTTGGTGATGGGTGGGAGGTTATTCGGAATGGACGGACAGGAAGGGCCTTTCTGAGGAGGTGACATTTGACTGGAGTCCCGAATGAGAAGAAACATTTGCATAAAATCCAGAGGGCAGAAGGCCCTAAGTCAGGGATTCTCACTTGGGGGTTACCGCTCTCCAAAGGACACTTTTCAGTGTCTGGAGACATTTCTGGCTGTCACAAATCAGGAGGGATGGGAAGTACTACAGACATCTAGGGGGTAGAGGCCAGGAATGCTGGTAAACACCCTGCCATGCACAGGACAGTCCCCACAACAAAGAATTATCTGGTTCCAAATGTCACCAGTGCTGAGAGTAAGAAACCCTGCCTCAAATCAGGAACAAGCCTGGTCCATTTAAAGAGCAGAAAGTGATGGGGGCCAGTGCCTGACTCTTGTCAGTTAAGCGTCTGACTCTTGATCTCAGGTTTTGATCTCCGGATCATGAGTTCAAGCCCTGTGCTGGGCTCCACGCTGGGTGTGGAGCCTACTTTAAAAAAAAAAAAAAAAAAGAAAAGAGCAGAAAGGTCAGTGTCTGGAGGTAGGTGGTGGGACCTGAGTCAGAGATGCAGCCTCGCAGGGGCAGATGACAGAGGCCTTCCAGGGCTTGGCAAGGGGTTTATATTTTACTTTCCAACGTAATGCGAAACCATTAGACGGATGTAAGCAGGGAAGTGACTTGATCTGATTTATGTTCTAAAATGACTCTGTGGTTGCTATACAGAGACTGGATTGCAATGGGCAGGAGTGAGAACAGGGGGGCTGTCACAGTCATCCAGGTGAGAAGGAGAACGGGGGATAGGTGGGCAATGAGATAGAGCTGGTGGGATTTTTCTGATGGATTGGGTTTGAAGGTTGAGAGAAAGTGAGGAAACAGTCACTTGTAAAATTTTGGTTTGAGCAATAGGATGGGTGGAGGTGAAGTTCACTGCGAGACAAAGGCAGGGCGGGGCTTCTTTAGAGGAGATCTAGAGAGTTTGCAGTGCATACTAAGGAGACCATTAGATGATGGATAACGGCTTAGCATCCATGTTTATCACACAGCTGTTTTAAATAATTGCAAGCACCCTAATTATCCAATTAAATAAGCTTAAATAAGTTACGGAACCAGTATAGAATAATATTACAGAATAAATCTGTGAACATGGAAATATGATCCGAATGCAATAAGTGAAAAAAGGATGTCAAAATATGCAGAATATGATACTACTGGATTCCAATTTCACTGTTTATACCAAAACATATACTCTATGAAGTAACCTCTTAAGTTTAGAAGTGAAATTCTAGAAATACTAGAAGAAAAACATGGGTGACTATTCTTGGAACTGTAGAGTAGCAAGACCTTGCGTAACATGATGTTAAAACCAGAAACCATGAGGAAAAGATGGATATATTCGACTGTAGGAAAAGTTACACTTCTTGGAGGGGGGAACCCACAGACAAAGGCAAAGAGGAGAATTGGGAAGAATTGTTTGCAATCAGCACGATAGAATTAATATCTCTATTAGCTGAAGAAATTTTATAAATTGCTAGAAAAGACAGCCCAGCTGAAAGATGGGCAAAGACAAGAACTCGCAATTCCTGGAAGAAGTAAGACAGCCAATCAAGGATGAGAAGTATATTCTCCCTGAATATGAAAAAAATGCTAATGGAAACAATGTGTTCCTTTATACCTATCAGATTGGCAAAAAGAAAGATCAATAATACCTACCCATTTTTGAAGAAGGCAAAGTAGAGTAAACTGGTGCAATCTTTCTAGAGTATAATTTGGTACCATCAGAATTTGAATGTGCTTATTTTTTGACCACGCAAGCTCACCTTTGCCTACTTAGCCTACGTGAATGATTAGACAACTGTTTGGAGATGAAGGTACAAGCTGTGCAGAGCTGCACTATCGGGGATAATAAATTCTTTGAAATAGATGTTTCTGAACAATAAATCGTGGGCCATAACCTGCAACAAAGCAATATGCAACTGTTAAAAGGCATGAGGTCAGTCTGTTTGTCTTTATTTGAAAAACCTTTCATGGCATTGTTAACTAAACTAAGTTGTAGACCAGTCTGCATGATCTCTCATTTTGTAAAAATAACTAAATAGAATGGGTGATGGTAGGGCACCTTGATTTCAGCTCAGGTTATGATCTCAGGGTTGTGAGATCAAGCCCCACATGGGGCTCCATGCTCAGCGTAGAGTCTGCTTGAGAGTCTCTCTCTCCCTCTTCCTCTGCCTGCCCCCCACTCACTTGCATATGTGTGTGCGCTCTCTCTCTTTCTCTAAAAAAAAGAAACAAAAAAAATGGTGGGGATTTACAGCTATATTTGTTTAGGAAAAGGTCTGAAAGTCTCACACAATATCCTTCAGTGTTGTCTTTTCAAGGGAATGAGATTTTTAGATGCAATTTTTAAATCTTGTTTATTTTTAACAGTGGTATGTGTATATAAATACATAAATGTTTGGTAGTATAAATTATATATTGGCATGTTGGCAGAAGTGGACTTAACATGATTATAAGTGTAAAGGTATTTCCTATGTCAGAATCGTCTGCCCGTGGGCGCCTTGGTGACTTAGTTGTTAAGTGTCTGCTTTCGGCTCAGGTCATGATCCCAGGGTCCTGGGATCGAGCCCCACATCAGGCTCCTCTGCTGGGAGCCTGCTTCTTCCTCTTCCACTTTCCCTGCTTGTGTTCCCTCTCTCTCTGGCTGTCTCTCTCTCTGTCAAATAAATAAAATCTTTAAAAAAAAAAAGAAAAAAAAGTATCATCTGCCCGTGAAGCACCTGGTGGGCTCAGTCAGTAGAGCATGCGACACTTTATCTTGGGATCATGAGTTTGAGCCCCACATTGGGGGACAGAGTGTACTTAAAAAAATAAAATAGAAGTACAGCTTTAAAAAAAATCATCCGCCCAGAATTTTCGCCGTTGTCTTTTTCTATCTTAACATCACAATGGATATAACTGAAAAATAAATGAAACAATGTCTTACTATTGGATAAAGTGTTAAAAACACATCCTTTACTCCCACTGTTTTCTAACATGTAAATGGATGTAACGACTTGTCCCAGGGTCCTTGCTTTAATAAAAGCCAATGTCTTCATAAGTCTTTGGAAAACACAGAAGCAGCAGAAAGAATAAAACAGTTGTGATTTACATAAGATATGCAAAGATAAAACAGCAAAAGACTGAGTGAAGACAACCAGCTGTAGACTGCACTATTTTGCAAGCTCACTATGTAAAAAGACAGTTCTGGGTAAGGAATGTGCCTGTGTAAATTATTTGCATCTCCCAGAATCCTGTTTTTGTTTGTGAGGCTTCTATTCGGAACCTGCTAAATACTTACAAAAATACATATCAAATTTGTACATGTACGTATATATGTATTTTAAGTAGTACACGTGTCTATATGTGCATTCAAGCTCATTTAAATCAGCATTGCTATAATGAAACACTTGAAACAACTCAGATGGGGTGTGTGTGTGTGTGTCTGTCTGTATCTACACGTTTTATATGCACAGAATAGTCTAGGATCTGCATCAACACGCTGACAGTGGTTGACCTGGTGTGGATGGGTTTGTGGATTTTATTTACTTTAAAAAATTTTTTTTTGGTAAGATTTTGAGAGAAAGAGCACTCATGCATGAGTGAGCACGAGCAGGGGAGGGGCAGAGAGAGACAGGGAGAAGCAGGCTCCCCGTGGAGCCCAATGTGGGGCCTGACTCCGGGCTCGATCCCAGGACCCTGAGGTCATGACCTGAGCTGAAGGCAGACGGTTAACTGACTGAGCCACCCAGGTGCCCCAGATTTTATTTTTTAATGCTCATTTTAGGTACTTAAAGTTTCTGATTTTTCTGTAATATGCATATTTGCTTTTACAATAAGAAAAAGGTATTTTGAGAAAATAAGAAAAAATAAAAAGATACCAATCGTGACCTTATCCAAGAGATGTTTCCAAGCAGTAATGAAAGGGCAGAAGCAGAACGGCTGTGGCTGTGATGAAATAGAGGCAGGGGGAGCGCAACTTCCTGGAATAACCTTGGGGGAGGGGGAGGGAAAAGATGGGGCAAAGCTAGAAGTTGATGTAGAGTCAAGGGGAGGTTTGCACTTTCTCTCCTAAGGTGTCTGTCTGTATGTTGGAACATCAGCACATAGGCTGAGTTTTCCTGAAAGTCTTATTTTTGTCTTCCATTGTCCTTTTTTTTTTTTTAAGTGGGCTCCATGCCCACTGTGGAGCCCAACATGGGGCTTGAACTCGTGACCCTGAGATTGACACCGGAGTTGGTGGCTTAACCAACTGAACCACTGAGGCGCCCCTTCCACTGTCCCTTTAAATCTCTTTCAGGCACTGGTCATTTCCCTGGTTCCTCTTACATAGAAGAAGTTTCTGAATCATGTTAATTTAGAATGTCTGCTCCAAGCTAGTAGCCAACTGCTAATGAGGGAGTCAGGGCCAGAGCCAGGAGGACAAGAGGTGATGGCTTTGCCCTCTCTGGGTCAGCAGGTGTATCGTAGACACTGGGCATTTCCATGGGTTCCTTGAAATCTCACCTGGTGGGGCCTTCCAGTGGCAATGATTTTGCTGGCTTTGTCCACCTGGTTCACCCTCAAACCCCACCTACCCACCCCACTACTGCTCTGCCTCTTACTTCCAGGGCCCTCTTTTCCTGGCAGCCTTTTCCTGAGCCGGATTCTTCCGTTTGGTCTCCAGGAGTGAACTTACTCCTTAGATCTGGGCTTCTGCCTGTAGCCACAGGCTGGTCTGACTTTCTCGGGCATGAGCTAGGTCCCAGTGCCTCCAGCCCCCCAACTCCGGGGGACATACGTTAATTTCTCCAAGTGGCTTTAATAGAGCTCTCTCCCTGGGCTTGAGGAGAAGGCAGACATCCCTTCATCCTTCTCTCCTTGGGGGAGGACGCCCATAGCTTTCTCCTGGCTCTGCCCCACAATCCTTGCAATTCCCCCCTCCTCTGACTTTCATCCTCCATGTGAGTGAGGGGATTTAAAAGTCAAAATACCGCTTCTTGGTTATCCCGCTTTGAGATTTCACATACGGTCTAGCGAAGCCTTTGCAATATAATCTTTATTCTAGCTCGGTGCTTCAGCCGCAACGTCTAATTTAACACATCGTCATATACAAATGGTGACGAGCCAGCGCTAAAACAGAGGGAGAAGCTGAAGATGCGGAGGGAGGCTGGTGGAGTTGGGGTCAGAAGCCTTGGTGGGCAAAGGGTCTAGGGGGAAAGGAGGGGACAGGAGGGACAGGAGAGGGCAGTTCTTAGATGAGAGGAGACAGGCAAGGAATTAATGGAGCTTCCGTTCAATGATTTCTAGCTTCTCCATGAAACAGGAGTCCAGAGTTTACTGAAGGACAGAGAAGAGGAAAAATCATGATTGAATTGGTCTGAATCATTTGTGTGATTCCCTCAGGACTTCTGAGGGAATTTCCAGTGTAGCTTAAAGTCATCATCCCTCCTGCCCTGGCTCCGGCTGCTGACAGGGCGGCTGAGCCCCTCTTGCCTATGGATAAGTGGAGGTTAATACTCCCCTGGCTGGCGCTGTTGGGAGAGGAGACATGAGAGGGTACATATACCAAAGAGAGTACGGATCACAGGATAAAGGAGCACCGGAAAAGCCCAAAGATAGCCAGACTCTGGTTTAGAGAGGAAACTTTTTATCTTTGCAAATAGACTCAAAGTTCAGAATTGACTGTCCTGAGTCACAGAAGCCCCAACTATGCACTAGCCAGCACCCCGCTGAATCCTACAGAAAGAGCAAGATGATAGGAAACACCCGTCCTAATGCAGTCGGCAATTACTGACGGGTTTTGGGAACTGGTGGGAGGGAAGAATGAAGTTCTTTGGGCTTATTCAGACTCAGAATCCACAGGCTCAAATCCCCTGATAAAACTCTCTCGATTTTGTTTCAGAGGACTGTGTTGATGTCCAGGCTTGGCAATGAAACTTTCTGATGTCTCACCTTTCTCTCTGCTGAACGGTAAGGATGATCGGCACTTTAAGTCGGTATCATGTGTGATATGCAGAGCCACAGCTCCTTTCACTGTAGGAGGTACAATGATAAGAACCGAAACTAATATTTTGGTGGCAATTCAAGGGCGGGGAAGAGAGAAAAGAAATAGAAAATGAAGCGTAAGAAATTCTCTCAAAGCTCAGTGGCTACTGGTGGTCAAGGGGAATTAATGAGAAATTGACGAGCTGCACTTGTAAGCAGGCGCTCCTGCTTGGCATTTCCTAAAAACAAAACAAAACACCCAGGGACAAACTACTATGTCTACATGACAAGTTGGTCTTATTAATACTGGTTCTTAAAATGGTGCCTCGACCAAGGATGGTCACTTGAAATTGTCCCCAGTGGTTTTCACGAGGCTATGTTGGACTAGAGGGCCACTGGGAAGCCATCTGGAATGTGTGGAAAACAAAAATTAATTTCTATTAATTAAGAGAAACTTTGCTGTTTCTTTCGACCTCCCTGTCCTTAACTTGTCCCGTTGGAGACACAGGTGGGATGTGTCCTTGGCATATGGTGGCCCCGAATGTGTGTATGTGGTCTGCACACAATTTTCTCTTAACGGGATCAAAATCTTCAGTCTGAACAAAGTGAAATGTGTCCTCGGGATTTTTCAAAGCGTCACCACCCACAAGGGCAACACCTGACAGGTAGTGGAAATAAGGCAAGGACACAGATTTTCTCAGTAAGGCTCTAAGCTTTTGATTGCAATCCAGTGAAAATCTCCAGCGCTAATCGTTGCCTGGATTTTTCCAGCCGCGAAGCTTCTGACGTCTGCTGGCTTGAGAGTGAGGTACCCCATTTTAATGTGGCAAAACCTCTTAAATACTCACAAAGGCAACTGTTTATCTCAATCTTCACTTAAAACACCTGCTTACTGATACTTGATTATGTGTTTTGAGGCTTGTGATTGAGCGTCTAACACCTGGCTGATTAGGCTGATGTTTGATCATGTTTTGAAAGACAATTTTACTATTTAGCGTGCACGTCCGTACTGCAAAGCGTTACGTGGATTGGTTGTCCTAAAGCTCTTATTGTTGTTTTTAAAAAAATAACCATTACAGAATAATAGCTTGTTTTCATTGAAAGGGAAATGAACTTGACAGTTCTTCCTCGGTGATGCAGCATTGTTCGTTAAGACCGTGGGCTTCCAAGTGTGCTACAAGGAGAACCTATCTCGCACTCCTACCCTAGGCCCGCTGAATCAGAGTCTCCAGGGGTGGGGTCTGTGGATTGACATTTTGAACTAAGAAATACTACTTTGAGAGAAGGCCATTTTCCACTGGATCCTGAAGAACAATGGGTAGCTTTTCTAGGTAGAAACTTCCGGTTCCTGTCTGCGAAGGAGTCTGAATGGAGAGTCCAGAGGTTTCGGGTATTCTGTGGGAGAGCATGGAACATGAGTGAGTGCTCACATCGCACCTGCTGGGCCGTGAGACCCTGTGCGTGGGGCTGAGAGGTCAGGGAGGTGCGCAGCCAAGGCCACGGTGGGGGCCTGCTTTCCCCCTCAAATGAGACAAGTGAGACCCTGGAAGGTGACTAAAGGTCATCCTGGACCAAAGGTCATGAAAGATTTGAAGCTATGGGTGCCTGGGTGGCTCAGTCTGTTAAGCGTCTGCCTTCAGCTCAGGTCACCATCAGGGTCCTGGGATTGGGCTGCAATGAGCTCCCTGCTCAGCGGAGAGTCTGCTTCTCTCTCTCCTGCTGCCCCTCCCCCTGCTCTCTCTCCCTCGTGCTCTCTCTCTCTCAAATAAAATCTTAAAAAAAAATTTAAAACTAGAACCCACGTTTTCCCAGGTCACCAAAGTGAGAACTCTTGGAGAGGCCAGTTCCTTCCAGGCCTCCTCTCCAGCCTCCCCACTGCACAGGGCCCGGGAAGCTGACCTGCTTGGGCTGCAGCCAATGGCTCCCTGCCCCCTGGCTGGACTCGGTCACTGGGAAGCACTGGTGGGAGACAGGGAGAAGGAGCCTGTTGGGGTGGACACCATGGTCGCCTCACCAGAGGGACCACAGAGGTGCAGGAGGGGAGCAGAGTGACCAATCACCCTAGTTTCCCAGGTGCTGCAGGTTTCCCAGGACATGGGACTTCCTGGGCTAGGACCGGGAGGGACCCCTTTAGAATGTGACCTTAAAAACTCAAGGGAGCTCAGGACAGTGGTTAAGACCCCCTGAAGTGTAGCTGCTATCGCTGTTTTAAAAATAGCCACACATTTTATTATTTATTTGATTAGCAAAATGAGAGGGTGGGGGATGGGTGAAATAGGTGAAGGGGATTAAGAGTACCCTTATCACGATGAGCCCCAAGTGGTATATAGAACTATTGAATCACTATGTTGTACACCTGCAACTAATGCTATGTTAATTATATTGGAAGTAAAATTAAAAAAATAATTTTAAAAAATGACATCATTCATGATATAAAATTAAAAGATATTGTAGAGTAAGTCTTTCCCTACTCTTGACCTCTCTCAGTTCTCTTCTTCAGAGGCAAACTGTGCCCAGTTTCTTTGTGTATCCTTCCAAAGATATTTTAGGCTCATTTAAATATATAAACACATTATTTAAAACATCCAAATGGTAGCATCCAGTGCTCCTCCCTTTTTTTTCAGTTAATAGCATATTTCAGATAGTTCAACAGGTAATAAGCTGCCGTATTCTTTTTAGTGGTTGTATAGTATTCCCGTACCTGGCTTTGTTGTCATTTGTCCATTTAGCAAGCCACCTGCTAAGAGACTTTGAGTTTGTTTCCAATTCAGGGTCATTGTTCATTCAACCAGTGTTGCAATGCACATCCTCGAGCATCCGGGTCAAAGAGAATGTGCACTTAAAACCCTGCGAGTCACCATCAAACAGGCTTCTGTAGAGGCTGTACGGGATTTATGCTTCTATCAGCAGGACAGAAAAGTGCCAAGGTCCCCCCAGCACCGCCAAAAGCACACCCTCCATTTCAGCTATGGTCAAGGCTTGGTTAAGCAAATCCTAATTTTTGTTGGTAAAGCAGATCCTCTCCCCTTTTACTTCCTAACTGGTCCCTTCCCGGGGATCTCGGGGATCTCGGCAAAACTCTCTAGCCAGAGCCATTTCCTGCCGCCTTTGCTGCTTTTGCTGGGTCAGCTCGTTAGCTTTAATTGTCTTCAAAATCATCTCCAGCTGTGGCATTCTTTGGACCTGCAGAGTTACGGGAAACGCTGTCAAAACCAAGGGTGTGTCTGCAGGGATAGAGCAAGGTCTGTGCAGCCAGTCGCCAAAACTGGCAACTGGAGAATAAATCAGCTTTTTTTCTTTTTGGTCTGAAAATAGGTTAAATCCACAAAGGCATTGAGGAGCTGGAGGCTTCATGCCAGGGCAGTCATACCAGATTTCAGACTCCACCCTTTGAACATCCAGAATTTCTTCCAAATGCGAAGGACATCTCTGTGGGCAGTTCGATTTCCTGATCCCCATATTCCCCTTCCCTACCTCCCATCTCTAAATATTTTGTATATGTGAAATAGACGTAGAAATAGATCTCTCCAGGTCTCCCCTCCAGCGAGGGGTGTATTGGAGTCGGCTTGGACCAGCCTTTGAAAGCCGGTTAGGTTTTTAGGAATTTAGTGAGCTGGTTGTTAAATACAGCCATTATTGAGAATTGCATAAATTTAAAAATCATATCTTTACTAAAAGCAAAGGTAATAAATATTCAAAACACATCACTGCCTAATTATTATAGTACTTTTTTTTATGCCTTTGAGCTGTTTACATCAGTCATATCTATATCGTGGAAATACTACGTAATGCGAGCTCCTGGCCATCTCTTCTCAACTCAGTGGTTCGAGACAGTGCATTGGTTGCTTGACATTGGCCATGATGGAAGTATTTACACCAAGGAAATTGGCAAATGCTATAAATCTCTGCTTGATTTATTATATTTTAGACTTAAAGTAAAGGAGAAAATATTAACAATGCAGGTTAGACTTAAAAATCTGTCATGACCAGAGCTGGAGAGAAGAGAGGAATTAGTTCAATGAACATAATTTGTACAAAAGTGAGTATTGGTGGATCTCATCTTATTTAATAACAATACATTTATTGGGAGGAGAGTTAGCAGAGTGATGTGCAACTCTATTTGTCAAATCACGGTGGAATTAGGACCGTAGTTTGACCACGAATACAAGGGTTCAGCAAAAATGAGCTGTGGAGACTGCAGTAAGGACTATTATTTTATTATGATCTATACATCGTATATTGTAAATGCGTGTTGTATCAGCAAAATCTACTGTATCCTTATACATGCATTCGCCCATTTGTCCTTTTTTTTTTTTTTTTCCCTTTTGGAGAGGTTGTTGTTAAGTATTTACCTGTACACACCATCTCCAGCTTCAGAATTCTGTGATTATACTAGATTTTATGTTGTTATCTCGAAAGAAATCATGCCATTTTCCTCGGTCCACCTTCGTACGGAGGGGCTAAGAGATGGTGGAGACGCCATGTGCCTCCTTTCTTGAGGAGCAGAGCTGGGGCCTGGGGAGTCTGTACGTACCTGGATATCACTGGGTCACCGATGACTAAGTCGAGCAGGCCTAGCGCTGGGGAGGCGGCTGGCTCGGAGCCAGGTCTTTTCTGCTGAACCTTCTTTCCGTGCAATGGCCAGAAGATTTTGGCATTTTCCTAACTCAGGAATTGGCAACCCTCCTGAATTCACAAGCCAAGTCCTCATTTATTCACTCTAAGGTAGCCAGTGCCAGGAATACATTCTAACTTCTAGAAGTTCTCTTAATCCGGGTTCTGGCCAAAGTCACTACAGAGAAGAATTCTTTTATTAAGATAAAACCCACTGAAATGTAAGATCAAAAATATGAAATTTCTTTAAACTTTTGACATGAACTAAATATTTGTGATTTTGTTCCTCATCTGAGGGAGGTTTTCATCTTGCCCCATGTGGCTTGAGCAGTGGGGCACATTCCTTGCACCAGTGCCCTCGGGTCATCGTTTCAGGGCCCCTGAGAAGCTGTGGGTTGCTGGGGGGTGTTTCTGAACGTGGGTCAGGGATTGGTGGGTGTTGGCCTGTGATATGTCTTTGACTTGGTGTATCACCCAGAGTTCATCAAGGCAAACAAGAGATAGTACTTCTGCTTACATGATATTAAGAGATTTATTGACCAGTGTTGACATAGGCCAAAGAACCTTTAGAGAAAGTTCTAGAACTAAGTTTGGAAGCAAGCATGAGCAACAGATGAGGCATCAACAAGGACCACAACCCTAATCACATTGCAAACTACAACTGGGGAGAAGTTGCTATGAAGAAGCATCACCCAAGATCCTGCTTTCGCCATCCCTGAGCACCAGGCATGTCCACTTATGTCACCTCTGCTGCTGGCCCAGGGCACCGGACGTTCCTGCCCCTGGAAATGCCAAGCTGCTGTCGTGGCCGCTGCCACCCTGCTGGAAGGATGCTGTGCCTCTTCTGCGTTTTGTACCAAGACCTGACTCAAAGTCCAGGCTTTTGCCTTTGCTGAGCTGCAAGGGAGCCTGGGAAAAAGACTATTCGGCTTTTTTCAGGCTCTCTAGTGGGAAGAAGGCTCTGCTTTCTACAGAGAAGCACAGGGGGATGTTCTATAAACAAAGGGAGGATACTCATTACTGAGTAACCAAAAAAGAAAAATGTCCATGATACTTGGACACACGCTCCGCCGATGTGTGTGCTCTCACATGTCACCTGGGATGTGCCCAGGTGCATGGGAACTTTCTGGTCAGCTTTGGCTCCACAGGACCACTACTCGTTGTACCTCGTCTTCTCTAAGCGAGATGCCCTTGGACCTCCTTCTCTATTGCGGGCTTCGGGATGAGCCTGGAAGAGATGCTGCTTCGGTCTTGTTTCCGTTGCATGCTCTCTTGGCTGTCCTCAGGAGAGCACCCCAGGCAGGATTCTCTAGGGTACTCCGGGTCAGGATGCTTCTCCTGCCTCATGGCTCAGATCTCTCCCTACTCAGCCTGTAGTTGGTCTGTAGTCCCATGAAGCAAAAGGGTATAAGACACAAGGAGCTGGAGCCTTACTCATGCTTCCTGGGGTCCCCACTGCCCCAGCACGAGTCCTCTCAAAACTTTGGCCCGTGTTGCCTGGTGTATCACAAGGGCGCCTTCCCTTGTTTTGGTTTTCATTTTGAAAAGTGCTTGGTCATTGCTTTTGGTTAGATAACTATCAAAATAACATATTATATTTGTTCGGCCCTAGAGAGTTTTCAAACATTTCCACAATGAGGAACTCATTTTATTGTGTTGGCCTCCCTCTGAAAGAGCCCAGGCCATTTTATCCCCACCGTGGAGTGAAGCCACTGAGGCCCAAAGGGCCCGAGGTCACACAGCTGCTATGGGGCAGGGTTGGCCGTGGCCCTAGCTTCCCTTACCCCTCACTTGATGCTCCCCGGACTGTTGTGAAGCTTCCTGACACGTGTTGGTATGAAGAAGAATTCACCCAAGATCCAGCATCATCGCAGACAGCTGTGCCTCCGGTGGTGTCGGCAGACCTGTGTCTGAGCGCTGTCCAGGCCTCCAGGCCAGGCTGTGCGAGCCAGGCTCCCTCTAAGGAGGGGAGATGCTCTCACCC
Organism: Ursus maritimus; assembly: GCF_017311325.1. Taxonomy (NCBI): domain Eukaryota; kingdom Metazoa; phylum Chordata; class Mammalia; order Carnivora; family Ursidae; genus Ursus; species Ursus maritimus. The sequence continues at coordinate 17,207,902 of NW_024425563.1, read as the reverse complement.
AGCATGGTCTTTGCCTGCAGCTCTTACTCCCTGCTGCTCAGGAATTTTTTGTGCTTGCTAGCCCTGGATCTCTCAGAGGCAAGGCCAAGGCAGCTGCTGAAGTGGTCGCAGTCCCCTAAGAGGAGGCCAACGGGTGGAATTCACAGCAAGCCCAGCTCTGAGGTTTGGAAGACAAGCGACTTCAGTTTCAGATGAATGGGAGTGTCAAGTTATTCCAGCCTGATGAGATTACAGCTCAGAGGATCACGAGGAATCAATTCCTCCAGAAGAGGAAAAAAACAGCTGGCACAGGAGCTCTGCAGGGCCTTCTGCTAAGGGTAATGCGGGGTCACAGGCTGAAAGTTTCCAGGTGATGACGGGGTTGGGGTGAGAGGGAACTGGCATGTGAACGAGCCCAAATTATAGTCAGCAATGAGCCCAGGGAGCATCAGGAAGGTCACAGACGAAAACATGACATTGATGATCCAGAGGCACCAGCTTCTGGGGCCCTTCTCTTCTCTAGACACAAGAGAGAGAGGTTAGTGTCTAAACGGAAATGCAGAGGTCTTAGGATGTCAAGGGAAAGCGATGGAAAGATATGGGGCCTAGGGAGAGGCAGGTGAGCAGAGGGAGGCACGTCCCTGGGTCACAAAATTTAATGAGGAGCCCCAGATCTCAGAAATCAAGGTCATGTTTCAAGGCAATATTTGCAAAAATCACAATTCAAAAATAATCCGTAGTGGACAGGATACCGACATTTTAAAGGAAGACTGGATTAGTCACGGTGCCATATGGAAGCCATAATGCAGCCTCAGGCAAAAGGAAAAAATCAGTAGTATTGATCCCATCTTTATTTAAAATGTTTGCATTTTGTTCATCATGAAGCTTTTTCCTTTTTTTTAACCCTTTTTTATTGTGGTGAAGTATGTATAACACAAAAGTTATCGTTTTAACCATTTTCAAGTGCACAGTTGAGGGGCATTAAGTGCGTTCACACCGTCAGGCATCCATCACCCCATCCATTTCCAGAAGTCCTTTCCTCTTCCCCAGCTGGAAGTCCATCCCCATGAAACACTAACTCTCCATCCACCCCTCCCCCAGCCCCTGGCAACTGCATTCTACTGTGTGTTTCTATGAATATGACCGCTCTTGGCTTCTCCTGTAACTGGAATCATCCAGTATTTGTCTTTTTGCGACTGGCCTATTAGCAGAATGTCCTCAAGGTCCATCCGTGGTTGTTGGTTTGTTTGTTTGTTTTTGTTGTTTTTTAGAGAAAGAGAGCGTGTGGGTGGGGGCGGGAGAGGGGCAGAGGAAGAGGGAGAGAAAGAATCTTAAGCAGGCTCCATGCTGAGCACGGAGCCCGACTCAGGGCTCAATCTCACAACCCTGAGATCGTGACCTGAGCCAAAACTAAGAGTAGGATGCTTAACCGACTGAGTCACCCAGGCGCCCCCAGGTCCAATCATGTTGTAGCCTATGTCAGAATTTCCTTGTGTTTAGAGGCTGAATAATAATCCATTGTAGGTATACAATGCATCTATCTTACTTATTCATCCATCCATCGAGTGATATTTGGGTTGTTTCTACTTCTTGGCTAGTGTGAATAAGGCTGTGATGGATATGCAGATACAAATAACTCTTCAAGTCTCTGTTTCAATTCTTTCTGGGTACATACCCAGAAGTGGAGTTGCTGGATCATGTGGTAATGCTGTATTTAATTTTTTGAGGAAGATTCCAACTGTTTTCTACAGCAGCTTTTGCATTAATTGTAATTTTTTAAGAATACTGCGTTCGAATACTATTTACCTTGAGTCCTGAACTTTTCAGGTCTTGTTCAACCTCATCCCAGCCCTGGAACACAATCACTGATGCCCAGTGCTTCATACATGGCACCAAATGGAGCCACAAAGCTCTTTGCCAGAACCATGGAAGGTCCCCTTAGCTGGCCTGTTATTTATGTTTCGCCCTTATTTGGGAATGTGATGCTTTGGGTTGTTGGGTTGTTTTCCAGTGTGAGGCCAGGTAACACAGACCTACCTGCTGCCTTGTGATGCTAGTGTGGGTCTGTGACTGAGCCGTCAGGGTTGGGGCGCCATCTGTGGCCTAGATAACTGCTCTGATGGGAGGCTCATGGTTCTGAGCAGAAAGTGTATCTGCTGGCACTCTCGATCCTAAATTTCATTAGCAGCACTTCCTTCTACATCGTCCCCTTGGTTTTCTGACTCTTCTGGTGAGTTTTTCTTTCATCAAAGGAGCCAACAAGATTTTGATCACTTTCTGCCACCTTTATGTTCCATTTTGTGTTTGTACTTGGTAAAAAGAAGAGCAGCGTCTGCTCCGGAATCCAGCATGGCCCGCATTCTGACACCACACCCTTGGGCAGTCGGAGCACATTCTGAAATTACAGAGACAAGCTCATCTGAGAAACAAATCAGGAAGTGCAGGTGCTCACTGATGCCCTCAGTGGTCACCCTCTGGGAGCAGAAGGTGCCTTCGAAGACTGACACATGTGGCAGACCCCAGACAGGTGCTCACCATTCACTTCCTGGGATTTCTCCCCAGCAGCGCAATTCACTCTTTGGCTTTTTAGGTTAAATATGGGGTTCCCGAGTAGTGATTTCCACCCCCATTTTGGAAGGTCTCTCTTCTCACCCTGAAGCTCTGTGCTCTGTGAAGGTTGGTGAATGGCCTCCTTTGTTCTTATGCTCGTCCTCAGGCATGGGAGCTGTGTACTCCTCCTCTCACACCCAGAGACTTTCTGTTCTTTTCTTACTTGGAGACTGGGTAGGGAATGGATATGGGAACATAGAATGATGTTATACCATCGACTTGAGGGTGGATGAGCCACTTAATATCTTTGTGCCTCAGTTTCCTCGATGGTTCAACATTCACATGTGACTTCTCGCTGCCTCCGTCTCTGTCAGGAAGAGCACCTTTGATATGAGGAGATGTTGATTAAATAGAAGGGTGTATGGCTGGCTGGCTGCGTGCATTAATTCCACAAATAATTATGGGAGTCCCACGAAAGCACGTGGTGCCGTTCTGGAAACACAAAAGGAATAGGAGATTGCCAAACAAACACCTGGAACAGGTGAAAGGATTTGATAGGGGTGTATGTTTAGCGCAGGACCTGCTATAGCTCAACGAGTGGTAGACCTTGCTTCTGCGAGCACGGTGCTGGTCTCGGCAAGCAACGATGAAGCAGCTGTAACTCTCTCGTGCTATAGGCACGTGCGAGTTAGAAGCTAGCGTACTCCTCTGCCTCAGTTACCCCTCACGAAATCCTTCCACAGGTTAGGAAACGAAGGCTCAGGCAGTCCTATGCTTTCTTTCAGACAGGCAAATAGGAAAAGGAAAAAAAAAAGCCAAAATGCAAACCCAGGGCATGCCATGCCAAAGCCTGAGCTGTTTTGTCTTAAGGAGATGTTGGTCAGTGTTTGTCAAATGAATATCCATTTGTGGGATGCGCCTGAAAATGCCCAGACAGACAGTGCTGGAGACGCAAGGGGCGCTGAAAAGATTTTAAAAGAATACCTGCCTTTCCCCCCGCCACATGTACGTGTAAAGGAAAAAGAGAGGAAAGAGCAACCTAAGCCCATCCTCTGTGAATCAGTAGCAGAAAAAGATGCAGACTCTGTCAAAGACTCCGGATTTCGCAGAGCATGAAATTACCAGAAGATGATCTCAGAATTGACAGCTGAAAACCGTTTCCTTCTGTTGGGATGATTTGGCTCTACTGTCCTTGCATTCGCCCTATATCCTACAGGCTAATAACCTTCTCTGGTTTGTTCTCGAATCAGGGAACAGAGTTGGGTGAGTGACAGGGAAGCGGAAGTGGCAGACAGCTGGGAGGAAGAGGGAGCTGGTGGTCACTTTGCTTTCTTAGGAATATTTGATGAAAGCTTTGCACCCTCTGGCTGTCAGGTCTGTCCAGAGTTTCATAAAATATGCTAGCATAGTCTGAAGTGAGTTTTTCTTTCCCAAACAGAAAATTGCATTAAAAAAAAAATGCCTGTAAGACCTAGTCATTGAGGCACATCAAGAAGTACAGAAGGTAGTGCCCGTCACTTGTTTCTCTGTCACCACATCAAGTACACATGCACATACCCACACATATTCTATTACAAAAAGGGGACCCTACTGGTGATAGACACCTCTTGGGTACCTGCACAGTCATTTATCTTACTCTGGGAACATCCTAATAATCAGGGTTTCCATTATTTGGTCAACCAAAGCTGCTTGGCTTTGGTGTAGACATTGGATCCAATCTAGACTAATCTAGACCAACTCAAAACATGTTCTTCGGATTTTTTTTTTCTACTGAGATCCCTGAAACTATGCTGGTTTTGGCCCTTTCCTCATTCTTAGTTGTTTTGTTCTTTAATCCCATGAAATTTTCCAGCATCTTTCCAGTGAAGCCATGCCTTTCTCTCCTTCCCTTTCTTTCTCTTTCTCCTTCTGTCTCTCCTGTTCTAGCCAGAATCAATTCCTCTTTACAACCTGAAGAAACCTAGTGAATATAGTAGTTACTGCTTACTAACCTTGTCTACTTAATGATATGTTTTGGGCATTTTCCCAGGTCAATCAATAGGGAGTCATAGATGCATGTGTAATAGCTGCATAATATTCCAGTGAATGGACATACCACAACTTATACAACTAAAGGGAAACCATTTTCTGCTGTCAATTTTGAATCTGGTGTCTGGGAATGAAAAGTTACTTTTTTATTTTTATTTTTATTTTTTTTGCTTTTATGGAGAATCCTGCAGCAAACATTCTATATGTATCTGTCTTTGTTGTATTTCTTCTACTTCTTAAAATCTTATTCTGGCATTCTCTTTCTAGTTCCTTGAGTTGAATTTTTTTCTTTCAATCTTTTTCTTTGTTTTTAATTTTGAA
>NW_024425563.1:16895139-17199065 GCF_017311325.1 Ursus maritimus | reverse complement strand
GTATTTTATCTACTGTGGGGTGAGCTGGGGAGTGCATCAAATGTGTGCACACTCTTTAAGATCTTTTGTGATTTCTAGTAAGAATCACCAAGATACAGATGTGCTGTTTAATTTTCGCCCTAAAAATTAGAGATTCAATGGCCTTACTGAATTCCTTTTTTTTTTTTTCTTGTGAGTACAGCGTTTGGAATCAACTGGCTACTACTCCATAATTACTAATTATTCCAGGACCCACTATGAATCGGTATTTAGCAGATCATCGTGGGGGAGGCCGTCAGCCACTCCTCTGCCTTCCTTCATCCCCATCTACAGATCGTGGCATCTCTCCAACCATAGCCCCTCCAGCTCCTCGTGTTTCTCTTTCCACATTACCACCAACTCCCAGCGTGACCCTCCCAGGAAAAATGGCAAAGTTGCGTCTTTTTTATGGACCTAGACCTACGTGAGATTCAGGTTGGGAAACGAAGCTACAGTGACGGCTTGTTTGTGAATGGGAATGTCTCTGTGTGAGTGTGGTTGACTTCACGTCACTGTTTTTGAAGTGAGAGTTGAGAGCACTGATGGTGTCCACACAAGGTAGAGTGGATGTGATACGTAACTGTGGGTCTCCTCCCTCTGCTCCCCTACTGGTGGCTTCTTTGCAAGAAGCGAACAGTTGCAGGCTCTACAGCCATTTGTGATTCTGCCTCATGAGCTGAAAGCAGAACTGGGGCCTCCTCTGAACTCCAACCTCTTTCTTTCTCAGTGTTCCAGGGTCCCATAGTTGTGTCTGTGGTCTACAGCATGTAGCATTCAAGTTCGACCACCAAGAATCAAGTGGGACACGTGGTTTCTTATGCATTGCTCTTGAGTGCCCGGGGGCTGTGTAGGCAGGTGGAAATACGATGGACTCTGTGTGGCCCAGACCTTAGTCATCCACCCGCGAGCTGTGTGGCCTTGGGCAAGGTCTGCGAACTTCACCCCTGTGAGTTCACCTGTGAAGTGGACATTGGAACGCGTACTCCCCGAGGCTGGCGTGGGTGTTAAGTGTGGGCGAAGCCCCCAACGTGTGTCTGGAGGTACTCACGAGATGTTTCTTTTCTTCCCTCCCTCCCTGATTCTGCAGGGACTGGCTGCCAGCTCTCTGCAGTCATCGCACCCCGCTGCACCCTGTGGCTAGGCGTTAGTGTAAAGCATGACTCCAGCCGTTTGGTGACGCGAAGTTCTTTTATTTCCATAATGCTCTGGCTGTGATACCACAGCTGTTACTTGCGTGGTTTGTCGGGTTTGTCCCATGACCCCCACCCCTGCCACAATCCCTTCCTTAGCTAAAGAGCCATGCGGTCATTTATGACTATATTGATTAGGAAAAAACTAGAGCTCATTGTAAAAAGCCTTAAGGGGAAAGTGGGGTGGACTACAACGTGCCCGAGGAGGGCGAAGAACTTGAAATTGCTGAGCACAGCAGTGGAAACGATCCCCTCCCCATGTGAGAAGGCTGACTGACAGAATTTCTGTTCTTAGAGAAGTCACTGGGAGGAAAGGGGAAAGAGCAGGCTTGATGTTTTTGGCAATTCTAAACCCTGGAAAAGCTATAAAACTGTTAGACTTGGTCTTTGACACAGTCCCACCTCCTCTCTCTGTCTCCTCTCTCCCCTCCCCTTCATTTGGCCACTGTGGCACCCCTCCCCCCACCCCAGGCCTGGCTTCCTCAGTTCTCATAAACTTACCTCTTCTTCCTCCAAATTGAGTGTTCTCTTGGTGCCCGACTGTCAGACTTCCCACAGAGGAAATAGATCTGAGGAATCAATTCATAACCTGTTTCTTTCTACTGTGTTCTTTGCAAACTTCCTGAGGTGTTTGCATTTTAGAAGAATTGCTTTCTAAGGGAATGATATATTTAGTTGGGCTATCGTATGTTAATTGTAAGAAAAAAATGGTATGATGTGACTGCCCCAAGAAGGCTGTGTTAATGTGAACACGAAATGAAGCATGAAGACGTATAAATTCCTATCTGACTCCATGGGCATCAGATTTCTCTTGGCATTTTCACGTGTAGTTTTGGATTCGTAGCTTTAAGAAACATGTGGACATGATGGGGTACATTTGGATTAGTAAGGGGTAAAGAGCAGGTTCAGCGAGTCCTGGAGAACTATCCTCTGCTTTCATGAGGGACGTCTTCTAGAAAAGGGGTAGACTTGTTTAATATCATATTGCCAAGGGTGGAACTAGGACCCCTGGGTGAAACATACATGGAGGCTTCGTTTTGTTTTGTTTTAAAGTAAGCTCTATGCCCAACATGGGCTTGAACTCATGACCTGAGATCAGGGGTCACAATCTTTACAAACTAAGCCAGCCGGGGGCCTTAAGATGGCTGTTCTTTGATTCAGACCTGCCCAAAGATGCAGTGGGCTATCAAAAGGACAGCTGTCAAGGGGATTCCAGTCCAAATAATCAAGGCTATCCACAAGTGAAATCCCAGAGGGCAGCCTGTAGGTGGAGTAAATTTTGCGGTAGGGACAGATTCGTTCCCAGGGTTTTATATCATCTTCCCCAGACAAGTGAAGGCTGAGACTTGAAGATGGCTAGTGTTACCTAGGTGAGAGGAAAGAAGGGACCACGGGACCAAGGCTTTTCTTTCTTGCATTCACATAACCACCCAGCTGCGGGAAATGGACATTTCATTTATTTGCTGTCGTGGCAACTCTCTGCAGGCTCCTGACTGCTTATGAGTATGAATCATTTTTATTTTATGCTGTATACTGAGTTCCCAGCAAGATAAGGAGGCATCTTGCCAGATCTAGATACGCTGCTTAGATGATAGAATATATTTAAAATTTTTGAGGATCAAGTTAATTTTACTTTTGACCCCAGCCAATCTCTTTCTTCCAAAGAAAACTAATCTGACAGATTTATATAAGGCATTCAAGGTTCTTTGGATCTTATGCAAGCCTGACTCAATCTTACCCAGTTGAGTTTTTAGGTATAGTAGAGCTTTGAGAATTCGATTTTCTATGAACTAGCAAGTAATGAGAGAAAGCAGTGCTTGCTATACGTCAGAGACTCTCACACGGTCCAGAAACTTAGAGACCCAGTTTTATGGGCAGTAACTCATAAGCTCTGTATATCCAATTGTGTTCTTTTCCTATTTCTCTCTTATCAGAATCCTTTCTTTCAAGGATCAAAATTGGTATTTAATAAACCATTATTTACCAGAATGCAGTACAAAGCTTTTAAAAATGCTTAGGACTCAAACCGACAATACAACAGTCAATCACATAAAATCAAATATATGGATGCTAAGTTACAACTTAAAATCCCCATTTGACTTGTCTGCTCTCCTTAAACCCTGCGAATAATACTGACAATATTGAAAATTAAGTATCTTTTATGAGTAACAGAAATTCCTTTCTAATGAAAAATTTTTATGGTGGTTTACCAATGGGAATTGCAAATACATAAGATTAAAACAAGATTCATGAAACCAGTATCCATTAAAATAAAAACTCTAAGAAAACTAGGAATAGAAAGAAACTTCTTAAGCCTAACGCAAAACTATAATCAACAAAAAACCTATAGCTGACATCATACTTACTGGTGAAAGACTGAAGGCTTTCTCCTTAAGATAGGGAACCAGGCAAGAAAGTCTGCTGTCACCATTCCTATCAACAATGTACTAGAGGTTCTAATTGGTACAATAAAGCAAGGAAAAGAAATAAAAGGCACACAGATTAGATGGAGTAAAACTGTCTTTATACCCAGACAACATGATCTACATAGGAAACCCCAAGCATCCAAAAAAAAAAAAAAAAAAAAAAAAAAAAAAAAAACAAACAAAACCCAAAACAAAAGAAACTCCTGGAACTAATATCTTGTATTTGCAGGATACAAGACCAATGTATAAAGTAATGGTATTTCTATACACTAGCAGTTAGACATTGAAATGAAAAGTACCACTGACAATAGCCTCAAAAATGTGAAATATTTAGGAGGAAATTTGACAAAAGACATGAAAAACCTTTAGACTGAAAGCTATAAAACATAGCTGTGAAAAATTAAAGAACCCTTAAGTAAATGGAGAGAGATGTCATGTTCATAAATTAGAAGAACCAGTATGTGAAGACATCAGTTTTCCTGAAATTGATCTATAGATCAAAGCAAACCTAATTAAAATCCTAGTGGCACTATTTTTTTTCCCCGTAGAAACTGACAAGCCAATTCAAAACTTACAAGGAAATTCAAAGAACATAGACTAAGCCAAACAACTTTTACAAAGAAGGACAAAGTGGGAGGACTTACACTGCCTGACTTCAAGATTAAAAAGTATAGTCATAAAGGCAGTGGCGTAAAGACAGACCTATGCAGCACAATCAGAAGTCCAGAAATAGACCTCCACGTATGTCAACTCCTCCTCAATAAAGGTGCCCAGGCAATTCAATTGGGAAAGAATAATCTTTGCACCAAACAGTACTGGGAGAACTGAATGGGCAGAAGTAAAAACACAAAACCCAACCATCAAAAAACGCCTTAACCCTGGCCTCACATAACCTACAAAAAGTAACTTGACATGCATCAGAAACCCACACAGAAGATATGGAACTATGAAGTTTCCAGCAGAAGACATATGAGAAGAACTTAGCAACCTTAAATTTGACAAAGATTCTAAAATAGGACACAAATTTAAAAACGAATTAACTGGACATAAATATTTTTTAAAGGCATTGCTATGACAGCGAAAAAGCTAGGTCATATACAGGGAGATATTTACACACTTGCTGCTCTGTAGACACCTATTGAATCAATAATTTAAAATGTGGATCCAGCAGTCACACTACTGGTATTTACCCAAAGAATACAAAAACACTAGTTTGAAGGGGTATATGCACCCCTATGTTTATAGCAGCATTATTTATAATAGCTAAAGTATGGAAGCAACCCAGGTGTCCATCAATTGACCAATGGATAAAGAAGGGATATACACGCACGCAATGGAATACTCAGCCATAAAAAAGAATGAAATCCTGCCATTTGTGATGACATGGATGGAGCCAGAGAGTTTAATGCTAAGTGAAGTAAGTCAGAGAAAGACAAATACCATATGATTTCACTCACGTGGAAATTAAGGAACAACAACAAAAAAATGAGCAAAGCAGAAAAAAATAGGCAAACCAAGAAGCAGACTCTTAACTACAGAGAACAAGCTGATGGTCACCAGAGGGGAGGTAAGAGGGCAGATGGGGGAAACAGGTGATGGGGATAAAGGGGTGCACTTTCCGTGATGAGCACACAGTGATGTATGGAAGTGGTGAGTCGCTGTATTGTACACCTGAAACTAATATAACACTGTATGTTAACTAACTGGAGCTAAAATAAAAACTTCAAAAAATAATTTAAATGGTGGTACAGAGTATTTTTAGTTATTTTTTATTACGCTGTACAATGTACAAGTATATTTCTAACACTTTAATAGAATCAAAATTGCTGAAAAAATTATAAATACATGTAGTAATTTTTTTTTAATGTGGCAGTGCTTACTTGTTGGAAGAAGACCTTTTCCCCAAGTAAAGGAAGAAGCTACTTCCAATCTCTGTGAATTCCTCTCTTGCTTAAGGTCCCATTTTGTGAGTTTGGGAATAAGGCTCAAAACCCAGACTGAGGCAAACTTGTAACTGGGAAAATTTGTCTTTAACTTCTCCTCTTTTTTTCCTGGTCTTTCTGCAGAACTTTATTGATCTAATGTGAGAGTCAGCAAGTGTTTTTTGTAAAGGTCCAGGTAGTAAACATTTTAGGCTTTCTGGGCAATGGGGTCCCTTTGGAAACAACTCCGCTGGCTGTTGTAGAGCCAAAGCAGCCATTGACGCCATGTAAACACGTGGGCATGGCTGCGTTCCAATAAAACTTTATATATAGGAACGAGCATTGGGCTGAACTTGGCTTTCTGGCGGTAGCTTGTGGATTCCTGCTGTAGGGTTGCATCTATTAGCCAGCATTCATTGAAGTTGAAGAAGCTACACTTCAGCCTTTAGATAATGGGACTGATAATAAAAGCCATCTGGATTTCTGGGTTTCTAAAGAAACTGCTTGAGACATGTTTTGAATCATACACGAAAGTACGCAGTCCAGAATGTTGGAAAGCTATGCCAGGACTGACCACACTGACGCTCGTAACGTATCCATGGCACCCCGGCGCTCACAACTCCTAGAGTGTTGTTTATTGGAGATGTGCATGGTAAGCACTGTTTCCGTGAGGTGTTAGAAGTAGAAGCTGGATCGTGTTTGGTGGCAGAGTAAGTGGGAGGGGATAACAAAGTGGGTGGCAGGTACAGCCCATGTGTCAGGCATCCCTAAGGTTCCCCATGTTCAGCGATATGTTAGAAGCATTCACAGACTTGGCGGATAATTATACTCTTTGCTAAGATTTATTACAGTAATGCAATGGGGTGTACGTCTAAGCATAAGGGAAAAAGACACAGGCAGAGTCTGGAGGAATCCACATTGCAGGCTTTCTTCTGCTTCTATCCCTCCCATGAGGGGTTGCAAAATGCTCACTCCTTTCCATGTGTGTGATGTTTCTGCCTAGGGAATTCTATTAGAGACTCAGGGCTCAAGGTTTTTCTTGGGGGCTGGTCATATAGGCACTGATTGCATAGCTAGTACCAAAATTCCAGGCTCCCAGAAGGAAAGCAGGTGTTTAGCATAAACCATATTGTTGGCACAAATAGTCCAGGCACTGCAAACCTCCCTTATCAGGGAACCTTCTGGTGGTTCCCAGATGCCAATCGTGCAAGCAGACCTTCCTAAGGGTAACAGTCTCAGACCTGGTATGTTAACTACCTCTTCTCTATACATACCCCCTACTCTGAGACATCTGAACAAGGGAAAAGGCATGATAGGGCAGGACATAAAGGCAAGGGTGATTTTGTGTCTTGTATGAATTTTGAGTCTTCAGGATACCACAGTATACATGCCCCCATGGGATGAGGGGATGTGTTGCGCTCTGCCTCCCATACATTATGAGTCATCTTGGTTCTTATTTACATCTGTTCATGCTGGTGCGAAACAACCTCCTCCCAGGCCTCCCTGCCTCCATTCCACTTGTGACAGTGTGTTATGCACAGGCTGCCAGTTCATGACATTGGCTCCCATTTTTTTTTTTTAAACGCTGCTGCTTGTGTTAACAACAACAACAAAAAATCTAAACTGCCTATCTCCTATTTTATTGAGAAAGTTGAGGCCATTATATTCACTTAATCTCATGTACTTACCTTGCTCCACCTTTCGCTTCTTCTCTCTTGCCTCAGAGAATAAAGTAGCCCTCTTTCTGCTGAAGGCCAACACCACAACCTCTGTCCTGGATCCCATCTCCAGAGGCTTGCCCATCACCTCTCTCTCTCCCTGTATTCAACCTCCCCCTTCTTACCCTTAGCACACAAACACATTGCCTCTCCCATCATTAAAAAGTGTTCAACAGAACCTTCCTCTGACCTCCGTAGCTGCTGCTCTTTCTCCTTCCATTCTCAAACTACTTGAAAGACTTGTTTTTAATCCTCTCCCCACCTCCAGTTCCGTCTTCATTATACTGCGATTTGACTTCCACCTACACAGTTCTATGGAATGGAAGGCGCCTATGAACACCGAATTGCAAATCCAATGGGCACTTTCTAGTCATTATCTTCCCTGATCTGTCTGCTACATCTAACACCATGAATCACTTCTGAATCCTGGGAACTTCCCCTCGGCTTCCACGACACAGAAAAATGCCGTGGTCTCCTCCTCTCTGTCCCATGTGGGCTCCTCTTTCTTCACCCACCATCTGACTGGTGGTGTACCCCAAGATTGTGCTTGTTGTGTATTCATCGTCTTCTTCTGCATGTTCTCTCTGAGCACACTATCTGGATACCAGTAAGTCCTCAGTTTCTACCTTCAGTGCCGACGTCTGTCCCAAGTGCCAGAGCCATACATTCATCTCCATCTGGACGTTCCAGAAGAACCAGTTCATCACATCCGTAACTGAATTCATCATTTTCTACTTCTGGGGTGCTCTATCTAATTTAGTGACACTGCTACTCACGGAACATAGAAGTCTTCAAATCATCTTTGTTTCTTGTTTCATTCACATGTTCCATCTCTCTTCAACCACCAAGTCCTATTGATTCTACTTCCTGAATATTCCTTAAGCTATTATCTCTCCAACTCTTTTACTAATACCTTAGTTTAGGCTTCCTTGATTCTTGCCTAGATGACTCCAAAAGCTTCCTAACAGGTGTCCCTCACACCCATCTTACCTCCCACAAAACCATTCACTCAACACATACTCAGAGAGCACCTACCATATGCACTGTTCTGGGGGCTGGGGATATAATGGTAAGGAGAATAGTCATGTCCTCTGCTGTCACTAAGCTTATACTAGGGTAATGTGTGAGCATGTGTGTGGGTGTGTTTTAATCTGCATTAAATAATTCCAGATACCACTAAATGCTCCAAAGACAAGATAACAGGATAGAAGCTGACTGATGGAGTGGATTAAATTTGGATATTCAAAGTAGGCCTCTTTGAGCAGGTGACATTTGAGCAGAGAGCTGAATGATGAAGAAGAGCCTTTCAGGCGGGGAGAAGAGCACCTAGAAGGGCTCAGAGCAGGTTCATGGTTGGTGTGGCTGGAGGATATCAGCTGAAGGGAAGAATAGTCTGGGCAAGGTGGGATTGCATTAAGCCTTACAGGCCATGGAATGGGTTTGGGAATTTAGAGTTCGACAGGAGGCCATTGGAGGATTTTCGCTGGCAGGTGACCTGGTCGGGTGTACCTCCAAAGCAGATTGCTCTGGTTGCTGCATGGAGAATGGGTTGCAGGAGCACAGCTGGAAGTAGTTAGGAGGTGATTGCATTATTCCAGATGAGAAATGGTGATGTCTGGTCTAAGGGGGCAGTGGTGAAGATGGAAAGAAGCAGATGGAATTGGACTATCATCTGGACGCAGAATCCCTAGGACTTGAAAAGAATCAGGATGCCTTCTCCCACCTCCGTCAGTGGCTCCAGAGTGATTTTCTAAACACAGCTCAAGCCATGTTGCTTCCACTGTTCAAGAACCCTCCGGGGTTCCTCACTGGTTATCAGTTCTAAACAACTGTAGCCACAGATGCAGGGCCATCCCTGGTTGGTTTCTGTTTTTCTCTCTGGAAGACTTCCCCAGCTGTTAGATGCCTCTTCGTTCTGCCCAGCATGTGGGCCTGTGGCGTCTCTACCACGGGGCTACAATGTGTTGACATCGCCTGTGTACGTGTCTGTAAGCTCCTAAGACGCGAAGGCTTTGTCTTGATCATTGTTTCCATTGTCTAGTGACATGCTAGCAGGAATCTGGGCCTTGGACCAGCAGCATGGGCATCACCTGGGAGCTTGTTTGAATCTCCATTTTAGCAGCAAGTTTCCCTTGGGGACTCCCATGCACCTTACCATTTGAGAAGCTGGCTTGTGTCCCTAACCTTGCAGGCAGTAGACTCTCATTGACTCTTGAACAGGACCAGCCACCGCATCCAGACTCCTCAGAGCGCAACAGTGATTTCCTGTTGTCGAAATAGACCAAAGTCACAAAGTCAGCTTCATGGAGGTGGGTTCAACCCTACTGGATGTGACAGACGCACTGAGAGTGTCGTGTCCCTACATGGCTGGTGACATCTGCTTAAAGCAATATAGGACCCGTGGATACATTTACTTCCAGTCTAGGAGCTAGACTATCAGCAATTTCAGACTGAAGTGACTCAAAAGTACTTTTCTTATAGAATACTCTGTAATTTTTTGTAAAGTCACCCATATAATCTAACACCTAACTTTTTTCCTTTGAATTGGTAATACCCTAATTAAGCGTCGAGCACAAACTCCTGAGTACCAAAGGCAGGTCCTCTGTCCGCGTATGAACGGCTAGCAGCCAGTGCACCAGTGCTAATTGGCTCATTAACACTTCACTGTCCTCCTTTGAGATGCTCTCAGTTATTTTTCAGCCTAAATAAACCCATAAGGTCAAACGTTCCCAGTTTTGCCTTGTCTTTTTATGAACTCACACGAGTTCAGGGACTGCGCCTCTTCTGCCCCAAACCACAGTGTGGGAATACATGGCCCATTCAACTTCCCGGCTTCTCAGGTCCTCAGGCAGGAGTTCTGACGTGCTTCCCAGGTCCTGGCACTCTGGTCACTCTGTGTCCCGGGCATGGTGGTCCTCGCCAGAGCTGGGGGGTAGCTGTGCCAGCTCAGCTTGCAGTAAAGGAAGGGCCAGGGACTGTGTCTCCTCAGCTCCGCTAGGAACTCGGGGAATTCCGTGACGCCTGAACTTAGGGCTGTCTCTTTGGTACTAACTCTTCAGACTCCAGCAACCTTAAGTAACCCTCCAAGACACTGAATGTTTGCGTCGTGCCCAAATTCATAGGTTGAAATCCTCACTCCCACGGTGGTGGTATTGGAGGGTGGGCCCTTTGGGAGCTGATGACACCATGATGGGGAGCCCTCATGAAGGAGATTGGTACTCAGAGAGTTCTCTTGCTCCCTTTTTACCGTGTGAAGAGACGACGGGAAGGCAGCAGTCTGCAACCTGGGAGAGTCTTCACCAGAACCCAACTGGGCTGCCCCCCAACCCCCAATCTCAGATTTCTGACATCCAGAACTTCAGGACATAAATGGCTGTTGTTTATAAGCCACTCGTTCCATGCTACCTTGTGTCAGCGGCCCTACCGACTGTGACCATCGCCCAGAAGCGGATACTTTACCTGCTCGGAATCGCTCTCACCCCCTGCCTGAAATCTCAAGTAAAGCAAGAAGCTCTTTTCCATAGAACACCTGGGAAATGCTTGGCCCATCTGCTTCTCAGGTCAAGGAAGGTCATGGTGAAGATCTCATGCTTCATTCTCAAGGTGGGAAGATTTGCTCCCAGAACGATGGGGAAAGCAAGTATTGTTTTGCTGTTATTGTAGCATCTGGGTGGGACGTTCCAAAGAACAGTGATGGGGACACAGGGATCTGTGTCTTGTCCTTTGTCTGAAACCCAGCAGTGTGACATTCTGGTCACTTGATCACCGTGTTTTCACCAGGTGACCTCTAGCATCCATTCTCATCCCAACATTTTGGGACTCTCTGTCTCTCTCTTTCTTGGTCTCTTCTGGGGAGAATCAAAAAATTAAATAGCTCAAGTTCTGACCCTTTCTGAGTGTCTATAAAATCCCAGGGATTCAATGAGGAGCAATGGTGTGCTGGGCAATGTTTAACAACTGCACTGATTCGTAGTATTTGCCAATTTCTGCAGTATACATCATCTCACCAGGGCTGATTTCCAGCCTTCGAGCTGGGGTCCAGCTGCTCACAACATTCCTGAAAATGTGACAGGCAGCTATCATGAGCTCCCATGAGCTGGCGCCACACCCTTGTGAATACGCCTCCTTGTCCCTTATTCTGAGAGAAGCAGGACTTACACGATCAGGGGCAGGGATGCTCACTCATTTTCTTGGCTCCCTGCCTGGCTATTGGGAAAAGTCAGTGTGGACATGAGACAATTGTAGAAGATTGGCAGTGAAATGTGTGGTCAAACACTGAGAATAGGAACGCTTCCTGTTTATCAGGATGTCGGACAACTCTCCCAGGGCCTTCTGCCAGAAAGCCATCATTGTCTTAGGCTCGTAGAAGGGTACACAATGACGCTCAGAAACTGGATTGCCAGTAAGAATTGCTCCAAGTAGAGAGATGGAGTCTTTTGCCATGTGCCAGATGGAAGGAAGTTCGGGAGGGAGGTGGGCTTCTCGATGGTGATCCGTGGAGTCTCTGCGGTTGAGTCTTAGGCTCCTTAACTGAAGTCAGCCTTTAATTCTGGATCGGTATCTCTTTCCTACAGGTATGCAGTCATCTCTTGTTGCTATTTCTGAGGGCTAGTGCTCTCATTTTCCTGCCTTTGTTAAAAAAAAAAAATGTGTTCCTGGGATATGCTGCGAGGGGTCTCCTATTTCACTCTTGGTTAACTCTCATTGCAAGAACAATGGAAGGTCGTATGTTCCATTCTGTAGCAGCCAGTGAGTTATACTCAGAGCAGTCTTGTCCCCTGGCCATAGACTGTGTGCTGTTTAACTGCAAGAACTTGAAGTAGAAAGGGTGTCTTGTCCATAGTCTGCTTCCTCGAGGGAACATCCGTGTCAGGTGGGGTCCAGTCCTCAGTGAAGTTGAAGCACCAACAGACCCAGGTTTAGCAGAGCCATAATGTCAAGAGAGAGCTCTTTCAGATGACAAGCACTAACTGTTTTGGTGAAGATTGGGCAGGAAGTCTGGTATAATACATTGCCTGTAGTTCTTTGACCCTTTTGCAGAAGAGCATGGAGCGGCCATTAGGTTCATGGGCACTGGAAACTAAACAGGTGAATTATCGGTCTATATCAAGGAGTCAAGACACAGGAACACTTACCCAAATATAAGAAAACCTTGACATAACCCTCAACCGCCCCTCTCATACATGAGTGTTATTGGGCTCAGGGGAGATACGGCAAGACTAGGTAAACTGGCTCAGTGAGTCCCATCCTGTTAATGGGCAGACATACACACCCCTCAAGGAGAAACTATCATTCTATCTTTTCTGGAGTATGGATGAGGACTCCAGGAATAATCTGTGTAGGACAGACAGCACAATAATGACTCTTTGCCCGAAAGATGGGAATGAAAATCAGGTAGTGTGGGAAGAAGCGTTTTAATGAGAAGGGGCATCTACAAAATGGTGCCTATGTTAGGATTATAATTATTGGAAATATTTATGATAAACTTCGGAAAGGGGTATAGAGAAATGACAATTAAGGTAGGCTGGCAGGGTTACGAGTGAATATTTTACAAATTTTCCTGATTTTTATAATGTTTAAATATATTTAAAAATTTTTAAATTATTTGAGAGAGAGAAAATGAGTTGGGGGGGAGGGGCAGAGGCAGGAGAAGCAGACTCCCCACTGAGCAGGGAGCCTGATATGGGGCTAAATCTCAGGACCCCAAGATCACGACCTGAGCCGAAGGCAGATGCTTAACCGACCAAGCCACCCAGGTGTCCCGTGTTGTTTGAATATATTTAGATCTTTTGTGAAAACCATTTTCCATCTTCAAAGAGAACAAAAGGAGCTGGAATTTCCCTGGAGAAATTGAAATCAGATGTAAGGAAGAATTTCTTTGTGGGATGATTAGTCCCTGGGAGGTACTTAGAGCAGAGCTGAGAAACCACCTTCAAGAATGGATCCCTGTTTAACCATGTGGAGAGTGGTGGTGGCCCCTGGAGTCGTGGGACAAACTGGATTGCTTCTGGAGGCTTCTTCCACCTAGAGATGGTGGTCCTGAGACACAGCACTCACTGAGATGCAAATGTGACACAGTGAGTTGTTGGCAGAGCTGTGAATAGGCAGATTTATGAGGTAGGACAAGACCAATTTTGATGACTGCTTCAGATCTCCTCAGGGTGCATCGCCCCCATTCCCGTCACTGCCCTAGGTCCTACCAGCAGCCATAGCAGTTAGGAAGCAGATTAATTAACTTCCACCCAGCGGTCAGGCTAGCAGGAGAACTTTGCCGGGGCTCTTATCGTCATACACATCTTAACCCAAAGGAACACCTTCTGGCTGCAGAGAAGGACAATTAGGAGCAGCTTCCTAGAGTGGAGAAGGGTTTTCCTGCCACCATGTACCCCCCACCCTTCCTCGGGCCATTCTTCTGCTCCAAGTTCAGAGCTCTCCAATGGACACTCCTTTTTTTCCAGTTAGGAAGGTGTTTTGTTGTTGTTGTTTTGGAACTTGGATGGTGCGGTGGGCATATCTGGTTAGAAAGACGTTACTTTCCCGAGATACAAAGTCCACCTAGAGATAAAGGGCTCTTCTCTTCCGTAAGGCACATTCGTGTCGCAGGAAGTTCGCACTGAGCTTCAGATACGGACAGGCTCTGTTTGCAGCTGGGCCTCACCACCTGCAAGCTCTCCGAGCCTTGTTGTCTCGTGTGCAAAGTGAGGATATCAGTCCCTATGTCACAGGTTATGGGGATGAAGTGCCCTGATAAGATGACTGGCATATGATAGGCCCCCATTAAACATAAGTTGCATTTAAAATTTTAGGAGTCAACAGATTAAATACGTATCTGGTGCTCCCGCATGGCTTCCTGTACCCAATCATGACTCATGTCACTGTTGACCAACACACAGAAGGTGTCAAACAACAGACCTCACTCGCTCTGAAAAGCCGGACATGTTTTAGTGACTGGCACTCCTCACTGTGACATTTGGGTTTAGCCACAGATGTCACCCAAGATTATTTCAAGATAACTGGGGGCCTCTTCCCTCAGAGCCACTGTGAAATCCTGTGAATGTATCTGCTCCTGGCCTCAGTCAGTCTCCACTGGGGCCTTCTGTTGGCTCTCAGTGCGGGCACACCCTTGGGACGAGATGGCTGTTCTAGACTCTGGGGCCAGAGCTCACTGGCCCTTGCCTGCTGGTGGGTGAGGACTGGCAGCAGCAATGCTGCCCACCCAGCCCAGGGGCCCAGAGCCTGGAGGCCGGCGAGTAGGAAAGGCTCTGGTCCCGGGTTTGAAGCTCAGCTGGGTCTTCTCCTTGTTGGGCTGGGGGTGGGGGGGGGAAGGTCAAAAGAGTCCATCAGAACAGAATACCCAAGGGCAGCCCCATGGGTTGACTACCCTGGCTTGATGTAAGACCCCAAAGATTCAGTTACGTCTTTCTGAACAGTGGTGAAGAGCATAGGCTTTGCCACCAAATGGACTCCAGTTCAGTGCTTGGCCATTTTGTTGATAGGTGAACTTGATCAAGCTACTCAACCTTCCTCTCTCAGCCTGGCGCCTCCTGTGTAAAAGGGCGTGATAAGAATAATATTTGCTTCACTGAGTGATCGGGGGATTGAGAGAAGGTCAAGCATGTGTATGGCACAGTGTGGCAAGCCCTCCACCAGGGGTTTTGGCTCCTGCCAGAACCAGAGACCAAGCTGTTGGTGTCTGTATCAGTAAATCCTTTCATCTTCCTCATCAAATTGTGGCCACCCTCTACTTCAATGTTTAATTGAAAATGTCCATCTTCTAGAAAGTGGGTGCTCCTCAAACCTTGTAGAAAGCATAGCCGTGGCGCCATGGGCAGGGTGCCCAGCCCTCCCCCGCCCCCATGATTCCGCATGCAAACACAAGCTCACGGTCACAGGGTGCGGGGAGCAGGAAAATCCACTCATTCAGCTAATGATTACAGAGGGCCTACTATGTGCTGGGCTCCATTCTACTTCTGGGGAGACAGTGGGGAAAACAGACAAAAATCTCCATCTTCCTGGAGGTAACCACATTCTCATGCGAATGCAGATAATAAACTAATGAAATAAGATCATAGCATGTTTAACAGTGGCAAATGCTAGGGAGAAAAGAAGAAAGTGCGGAAGGGGACTAAGAAGAGTTGCGGGAGGGCATTGGGCATTGCAGATGGGGTGATGTACTGGTTTGCTCAGACTGTTATAATAAAGTAGTACCGCAGACCAGGTGGCTTAAATAGCAGAAGTTTATTTCCTCACAATTCAGGAGGCTAGAAGTCTGAGGTCAGGGCACGGGCAGAGGGGTTTCTTCTGAGGCCTCTCTCCTTGCTTGTAGATGGGGCCCTTCTCCCTGTGTCTTTTCATGGTCTTCCCTCTGTGCCAATCTCTTCTCCTTCTAGGGTCACCAGTCCTATTGGATTAGACCCTACCTGAATGACCTCATTTAAACTGAATTACCTCTTTAAAGATCCTACCCCAAATGCAGTCACATTCTGAGCTCCTGGGGGTTAGGACTTCAGCATATGAATTTGTTGGGGGAGCGTAGGGGCACAATTCAGCCCATAATAGGTGGCAAGGCAAAGCCTTACTGATGTGTCACTTTTGAATAAAGGCTTGAAGGAGGTGAAGGAGTCAGCACGTGACTACCTGGGGAAAGAGCTTTCCAGGCCAGGCAACAGCAGGTGCAAAGGCCCTGAGGTAGAAACATAGCTGGTTTATTTCACAAAGAGTCAGGAAGCCAGTGTGGCTGGAGCCAAGTGAAAAGGAGGAGAAGGGAAGGAGAAGAAGTCATAGAGGTAACAGGGCAGATTGTATGGGTTTGCAGATCATGGTGAAGATTTTGTCTTCTCCTTCTAGAGGGATGGAAGCCACAGGAGTGATGTGGTCTGTCTTACAGGAGAACTCTGACCACTGCACTGAAATAGACTGGGGTTGGGGCAGAAGCAGAGGCCACTGCCATAACCACAGGGTCCAGGGTGAGAACAGTGTGGGTGGTAAGAAGTGGTCACACTCTGGACATATTTTGGAAGTAGAACTCACCAGATGGTGGAGGGAGTGTGAGAGCAGAAAAAATTCTCAAAGCTAACTGCAATGTTAGCAAATGGAACCAAGGGGTGGCCATTGAGATGGGAAGACCGGAGAGGAGACAGTTCTTTGGGGGAACACGAGGAGCTCAATTTGGGATATGTTGTGTTCGAGATGCCTATAAAAATTCTAAATGGAGGTAGCAAGTAGGCATGGGAATATGCAAGCCTGGATGTCAGGTGAGAAGTTCTGTATGCAGATAGGAGTTTGGGAGCTATCAGTGTACAGATTTTATTTGAACCATGAACCTGGACGATATGACAATGGAGAGAGGGTAAATGGAAAAAGTGAGATACTATCTAAGGAGGAACTCTAGGCTTCTCCAACATTTACAGAAAAAATCCATATGAAAGGGGGCTCTGAGGGTCACACTCCACAGGGGCCTGCAAGGTATAATCTCTAGTGGAGGTTATGTTATCAGTCAGGCCAGGGGTACTGTTTTGGTTTCTTGTTGACTTCATATCACTGCAACTGCTAGAACTTCTGCTTGGTCTCTGCCTGCTCAGTCCTGCTCCTACTTGTCTCATGGCCGGAGTGGGTCACGGACGGCAGACCGTGCAGGCCACACAGCTCGGAGTCTGAGACCTGGCCTGGCCAGAGAGCGTGCTGAGCACACTTGGCACACGGTGTTATGAAGCTGCCCATCTCAGTCGGGGACCAGCAAGTCTTTGCATCTCTGGAGACCAGCCTCAGTGGTTGTGTTAACACAGGAAAACCACAAACGTTGCCCAATGCCTGGAGAAGACTGTGAAGCTGCCATTCACACATAGCCCAGCCCTGCGGGGGTGGAGTGGGGGGCAGACCGCCTGCAGAGGCCCCTCTACTGTGAAGTGGCAAATTGAAATGATTTAAGTAAACTTGGAGATGCAGGTGGGGGGTTGGTTAAAGGAAGCCCTGCTTTGGGCTCACAGATGAAGCCTGCCCTTTTGCAGGAAGGCCCCCTTTGGTTTTTGAGCTTTGAAGAGCAGAGACAGACAGGTTTTAAAAACCAAAACAGGGTTAATGTTCTTGTCTGATCTTAGCCGTGGAGCCTGATGGGGTCTCAAGGCCCTTCATGCTTTTCTCTAAGGAGACCTGGGCCAACTTGTCAGCTCTGAGACTTGCCAGTGAGTGGGACGTGGCCTCTGCATGTCCTTCAAGTGCAGTATTTCCAAGACGAGATGCTGGTGGAATGGTCGGGGGCGTGGGAGGGTAGGAGGTGCACCCTTGTACATTATAGAAGGTTGACTCACGCAGACAATTAGTCCTTTCAAATCTCTTTCAATCCTTTTGATGACGTCAAAAGACCTATCAGGCAGTGTAGGTCTTTAACGCCTCTCTTACCCTTGCTAATCTTCCTTCTCGCAGAGAAGGGCACCAGGCTGAGCCCTGGGAAGCCGAAGGGAGCCAGTCAGAACTTGAAATCAGTGCTTTGATTGTGTTTATTTCCACATTTACTTTTTAGGGATCACAAATGGGAGCTGGTTTGCCATAACAAATTCCATAAATTTTTAAGTAAAAAAAAAATGACTCCATTTAAGAAAAAAAATTAATAAAAAATAGTAGAAGTCATTGTGGTTAAGGCAAAAGTCATGAAGATAGTACAGGAATTTTTGAAGTTTGGGGAAAATGCTGCCACAGTGAAATCTCACATCCGGGTATGTGGACTATAAGTGCACTTAATAATAGAGATTTCTAGGTCAGAAATACTTTGTTCCTCAGCATTTTGAAGACATTTCTCCATTGTCTTCTAGCTTCCCAAGTGCTGGGAAGAAGTCAGAAGTCACCTGACTTTAGACCCTTTATATACAATTTTGTTTTTCTCTCTCTGGAAGCTTCTAGGGTCTTCTGGTAGTCCTCAGAGCTCCAAAGTTCATTGATGATATGTGTTGGCATGGGCCAGTTTTCATCCTGTGTGCTGGACACATGGTGGGCCTTTTCTTACGTGTATTAGCTCTGGGATATTTTCTTCTTTTTTTTTTTTAAATTGAGATATAGTTGATATACCACACTGTGTAAGTTTAAGGTGTACAACATACCGATTTGGTACATTTATGTCGCAGTATGGGTGTCATGGTAGCGTTAGCGAACAAGTGATGTCACATCGTAATCACTTCTGTTGGGAACAATTAAGATCTAATCTCTTAGCAAATTAGTGATTATAATACAGTTGTGTTGTCTAAAATCACTGTACTGTGTATTAGGTCTCCTGGACTTAATTATTTATTAGTTGCTGGTTTGTACCCTTAAACATCGCTCCCATTCTCTTACCCCTCAGTCCGTGGTGACCACCATTTTACTCTCTGCTTTTATAATTTTTTTTAAAAAGATTCCTCCTATAAGTGATACCATGCATTATTTATCTTCCTCTAACTTACTTCACTTAGCGTAATGTCCTCAAGTTTCATCCATGTTGTTGCACATGGCAACGTTTCCCTTTGTCTCAAGGCCGAGTAGTGTTCCATTGTGTCTAGACCACCTCTTCTTTAGCCAGTCATCCATTGATGGACAATAGGTGGTTTCCTTATCTTGGCGGTTGTGAGTAGCACTGCAGTGGCCTTGGGAGCCCATAGGTCTCTCGGTCCCGTTTTCATCTCCTTTGGAGATAGACCCAGCAGAGGGATTGCTGGACAGTACGGTAGTTCTAGTTTTGATTTTTTGAGGAGATTCCATGCTTTTCTCCATAGTGGCCGAACCAGTTTTCAGTCCCACCCACAGTGTACAAGGATTCGGGTCTAATAATAATTTTGTTATTTTCTATTACATTATTATTATTTTATCATTATTTTTGCTTTACAATTCTATAATTTTCTGTTTTCTCTCTCATCTTTAGAGCTTTCATTAGTTAAGACGCTAGCTGTCCTCTTAAGTTCCTCTATTCCTCCTCTTTGTCTTCGTTTCTGTTTCCTGAGTGATTTCCAATTTCCTCAAGTTTTGTTTTGATTTCCTCAACTCTTAACACATGTATTTATTGAGTTTTTTATTTCCGCTCTCAGACATTTGTTTACCAAGAACTTCTCTGTTCTCTGAAAGTTTTATTTTTAAAGCATACTCTTCTTATTTTCTAGATGCAGTATCTGCTTTTTATCTTTCTTAGAATACACATTATTTTGTTTTGCATTGTTTTCTTCTCTCTGTATCGTCTTTGTTTCCTCTAAGTTGAAAAACAATTTTTTTTTTTCCTGTTCGTGTTCTGTCTTTCATCATCAATGTTTTCCACTAATGTCAGGGGATCCCTGGTTTGTCACTTTATGATGACAAGGAATTAAAAAAAGTGGTGAGAAGAGAGAATACCCAAAAGAATCGAGGAGAGGGCCTCAGATACGTGTGCTGTCAGTGTTCACAGCCCCGTTATTCACAGTGGCCAAAAGGTGGAAAGGATCTCAGTATCTGTCAGCAGAGGCATGAATAAGCGAAATGGGGCCTATACACACAAGGGACTATTATCCAGCTATAAAAGGAGTGAAATTCCAAGACATGCTACCACGTGATCGAATCTTGAAAGTATTATACTAAGTGAAATGAGCTAAACACAAAAGAACAAATATTGCATGACGCCATTTACCTGAAATACCTGGAGCAGGCCGGTTCATGGAGACAGAAAGCAGAGTGGAGGCTACCGGGGGCTGGAGGGAGATGGAGTGGGAGTTATTGCTTCATGGGTACAGACTTTCTGTCTGGGGTGATGAAGAGTTGTGGAAATAGACGGTGGTGTGTTTGCACAACGTTGTGAGTGTACTGAATGCCACTGAACTGTGAAATTACAAATGGCCAAGACGGCATATCTTCTGGGACACGTATTTCACCACAACAGGAAAAACAGGGATTGGCAGCCCTGAGCCCATTGGTAGGGCTTATGGACTGCGAGCGTCCCCGTAAGGAGTCTGGCTGGGCCAGATCCTGGGGGACCCCGGATTTCAGAATCCTGAGATCCCACGGTGAAGCCTCTCTGGAGGTCTTGCCCGAAGCATACAAAGTTGGCTGCCAGAGTGACAGTGAGTCAGGGAAGACGGCTGTGGGGAGAGAGTGTCAGTATTCAGGCCAAGTTCCCACGGAATCCGCTCTTTTGATTAGGATGGCTAAAAGCTTCCGCCATGGGGCATCTGGGTGCTCGGTGGGTTGGGGGTACGAGTCTTGATCTCGGCTCAGGTCTTGACCTCAGGGTCATGGATTTGAGTCCCGCGTGGGGCTCTGGGCTGGGTGTGGAGCCTACTTAGAACAAACCAAACCAAAACAACAACAACAAAATTCAGCTGTGCCTGGTGTGTGCTGGACCAGAGACCCTGCCTTACTCTCTCCGGAAAATGCAGAGAGGGGCCATCATTGCACTAAGTGCTTCCTACACTCATTTCCAGCCAGTCCTCCTGTTTTCAGACCTTTCTCCATCTTTGCTTCCAGAGCTTCCTGGTTCCTAAAATATCTATATCTTTTGGGAGTCCTGAAGGAGAAAGATAGGCTGCTTCTCAGTTTTCCTCACTGAAGCTTAGGAATTAGATTCTGTGGATTTATATCTTTTTTTTTTTAAGTCTGTTCTTTTAATGAGACTTAATTTCTTTAACCCATGATTTTATGATTTATGATTTTATGCTTTATGAGCATATTAGTTTAAAACAAATTTCAAGTATCTTTTTTTCTTTTTTTAAAGATTTTGTTTGTCAGAGAGAGCACAAGTGGGGGGGGGTGGCAGGCAGAGGGAGAAGCAGGCTCCCCACTGAGCAGGGAGCCGGATGCAGGGTTTGATCCCAGAACCCTGGGATCATGACCTGAGCCGAAGGTAGACACTTAACCGACTGAGCCACCCAGGCGTCCCTCAAGTATCTTTTCTATAACTGATTTCATAATTGCATTATGGCCAAAGATGCAGTCTCTCTATAGAAATTTTATTTTATTTTTATTTTATTTTTAAAAGATTTTATTCATTTATTTGAGAGAGAGAGCGAGCATGAACAGCAGAGGGTGAGGGAGAGAGAATCTCAGGCAGACTCGCTGCTGAGCAAGGAGCCCAACCCAGGGCTGGATCTCACGACCCTGAGATCATGACCTGAGCCAAAATCAAGAGTTGGTCGCTTAACCAACGGAGCCACCCAGGTGCCCCGGAGTCCTAGACATTTTGGAGAACTTATTTTTTAAAAAATGGAAGCATAATTAATGTACAGCATTATGTTAGTTTCAGGGGTACAGTATAATGTTGAGCAATTCTATACATTTCTTGGTGCTCGTGACATTCAGTGTACTCTTGATCCCCCTACTCTGTTGTGATCTGTTATCTATTCCACTCTCGTTGGGTTGACCCTTGTGTTATTGGCCCTTTGAAGCAGGCAAGATGGGATTATTACCCCCATACTATGGGCAGGTAATCAGGGGCCCAGAGAATTATAAAGATTTGCCCAAAGTCCCGCAGAAAGGCTAGAACAGAATTGAGGAATGGGGAGGGAAGTGGAGCCCGCTGGTTCCGAGCGCAGACTCCAGTCCAGGGGCTTGGCTGTGTCTAGGCTCTGCCTCTTCTTTACTGGCCCTCTGCAAACTTGTAATAGCGCCTACATACGAGGGCTGTTGTTGGGAGCTTTACGTACATGGCACACGGTAAACACTCAACGACCGCTGACCACTATTAGGAGTATTATTATTTCTATTTTTACTGTTTATCCAGGGCTCACGGTGCACAGAGGAGTCATTGGGTTAAAGAATAGAAACCTTCGCGACTACACCTCGGCCCAGGTTCTGGCCATCGTGCGTCGGAGAGATTATGGCCAGAAATACCACAATCTAAGTGTAGAAAAGCTTTCTGGATGTAATCCTCAGAGGGCAGCCAAGTCAATCCAGCAAACCCTTTATTGCGAGCCTACTATGTGTTGGCACTCCATTCTTAGCCAAGAGTTATTTTCTATCTTCTGGGCTTATTGATGCCTTAAACAAGGTACTCAGAAAAAAAAAAAAAAAAGCCTTTGCAAAATGAGAACAAAAATGCTTAGAACCACAAAGCTGAAAGATGGCCAGGAAAGTGGGAGGTGGGTGAGGGGTTGGCCATCCACTTGACTGTGGATTGTCCTAAATAAAAGGAATTATCTGGGCTGTGCAGACTGTCAGGTGCTAATCCCTGCAATAATCAGCCTCGAAGCTCTCAGAGCCACGACTAGGTGGGAGGGAGAGTGGCCGGTGGTAGGTGTCCCCCGGGCTGTTTGTGTGGAAACACAAAGTCTTTTGTGGACACAAACAGCTGACAGTCTTAAAATAAAGGTGCGTGATCAGTCTCTGCGCGGAACTCCTGGAAGCAGGCCAACCCCCATCTCTGTTATTGCAGATTCTGTGCCCCACATCTGCCTCCATGAGACCGGCTTTTAAACATCTGTCTTTCACTTTGAATCTTCCCATCTCCCTCTCCCTCTCTCTCTCTCCCTCTCTCTCTCTCTCCCTGGAGGGCGGTGTGGAAATGGTGCAGTTCTTCTCTTCTGCGCGGTCTCCCCACCCTTCCCCCACAAACAAGAGAAGACGTTCGAGGGTCTCGTTCTCTACCCCCACCACCCTGTGAGGAGTGTGATGTGAAGGGATGTTTAAAAAAAAAACTTTTTATTTTGAAATAATTTTAGAGGGAACTTGTAAAAACAGCACAGAGCGTTTCCGTACACCCTTCACCCGGCTGCCCTAATGTTAACATTTGTATAACCATCGCACAATGATCAAAACCAAGAAATGAACATTGATACAATAAGAGTAACTAACTGGAGACTTTATTCAGATTTAAGCCGTTTTCCCATTCGTGTCCTTTTTCTATCACAGGATTCGATCCCAGATCCCATGTTGCATGTAATTGTCATGTCTCCTAATATCCTTCAACCTATGACAGTTCCTTAGTGTGTCTTTGTCTTTCAGGACCTTGACACAGAAGAGTACTTAGAAGTGGTTTCATGGATGATTTGGGTTTGTCTAATGTATTTTCATGATTAGATTGTGGTTCTCAAGCGCTAGGAACTGAATTGTTCCCCTACCAAATTCATATGTTGAAACCCGAAACCCCAATGTAGTTGGCGATAGGGCCTTTAAAGGGGTGCTTAGGTTAGATGAGGTCCTAAGTGTGGGGTCCTGATCTAATACCAGGGTACATGATATCAGTAGTTCTTATTGCTGGTGCTTTTTTCTCTGTCATTGAGTTAAGGGATGTCCGAAGGGATTAACTGTAAGGTTACTGTGTTTCCGTTTACAATTAATACGTATCTTAGGGCAGGTGCTTTTAGAATATATAAATACTCTGCTTTTCCTCAAACTCTTGACCACTAATTTTAGCAGCCATTTGTGGATTATTTTTCCCACAGGACTTGTTACGGTGGAGTCCTAATGCTGACTTTATATTTCCTTCTTTCCTTCTACACTTATTAATTAAAAATTTTTTGTAAGGACGACCTATGCTTTGTTTCCAGTTCAATTTTTTGTTTGTTCAATTATTTGTTCAATTATTTTTAAATGTCAGAGTAGGCTCATGCGTGTTTACTTTATTCGTGGATTGCAATTAAATGTTATTCTGTGTATTGCTCAACTTGTTCCAGCTTTGGTCACTGAGAACTCTTTGGTTGGTTTCTATGCTCCTTCAGGAAGCCCTCATCCTTTCTGAGTACTTTCCTACTTGCTGGGATCACAAGATCCCCCAGGGTCATCTAGTGTTTTTCTTGCCCAGACATGGAATCAACTACTTCTTCAAGGAGCCCTGGTTCCTTTTGTTGGAGGACGGTATTTAGAAACCACAATTTGGGTGGTGGGTGTGCTTGTTGCTAGTGGGGTACCAATAATAACGGGACCCCATTTTTCTCTGTTCCCATCTGCCATAGTGCCTGGAGTTTTGAGACTTCTAGAAAAATGCATGATTGAAAAGAATTCATCCTGCTATAATTCAGCTACCTTAGAGACAGTTGGGTCTGGAAGGTTGTTCAGTGTGCAGTTGAAATGCAAACATTGTAAGATGGCATGATGATGTAACACAAGATGAAAGTAGGCTCCTGTGAAGGAGGCCCAGGAATAGCCGGTGGCTGAAGACAGCCATGACACCACTGACAGGGTGGGACGTTGAAGAGAAGGTGGGTGTTCCCCTACGGCTGTTACAGCTCACTCACACTCATCTCCAAGGCCAGATCTATTCTGCGTTTTTACATTCCCTAAACAGAGAGTGGGACGCCTTCACTCTGTTTTGGGAATGTATACAGTATTTTGAGTATTTGGGGTCAGAAAGTTGCTGAGAACTGGCAAAAATACCTTGGGAATAACCTCAATAACTTATTTCAAGGCACCATAAGCCTAGATATCCACTTTCTAAATGTGTTCCCTTGCAAAATCCTGTCTCTCACTTGCCCTATTCATATAATTCTGATTCTTTAATTGATCTTGGCTCCTTTCTTCTCTCGATAGTGTATTCGATCAACTATAAACTCTTCTGATAAGCTACACTTCTTTCTTCTTCGTGTTAGCATGGTATAGTTTTCTCGATCCATTTATTTACTTTTAATCTATGTGTGTCTTTACGGTTAAAGACAACATATAGTTGGATATTGTTTTCTAATCTACTCTGATAATCTCTGCCCTTTAATCAGTGCATTTGGACTGTTGACATTCAACGTGATTAGTGATACATCTGGATTAGCATCTAACATATTCATTACCGCTTTCTGTTTGTTACCCCTGTTCTTTGTTACTGTTTTTGCCTTCTACTCTTTTCTGCTTTATGTAGTTTTAAATGAGCATTTTATAGGACCCCACTTTCTCTCCTTTCTTAGCATATCAGTTATTCTTTTTTTGTTGTTGTTGAACTTTTTAGTGGTTGCCCTAGAGTTTCTAATATACATTTACAACTGATCCAAGTCCACTTTCAAATAACACGATGCCAGTTCATGGGTAGTGCGAGCACCTCAGAATAACAAAATAACCCTACTTCCTCCTATCGTTGCTGCCATTCATTTCACTTATACATAAGCATAGATAAATATATATGACATATACATAAGTATATAAAGACATAAGCATATAAGATATACATAAGTTATATCATAATACACCTAATTGAATATATTGTTGCTATTAGTATGAACAAACTGTTATCTGTTGGATCAATTAAGAATAAAAAAATGCAAGTTATTATTTTGCCTTCATTTTCTCCATCTTTAATGTTCTTTTCTTTATGTATGACCTACATTATTTTCCTTCTTAAAGAATTTCTTTCAACATTTCTTACAAGGCAGATCTACTGGCAACAAATTCCCTCAAATTTCTTTTAAGATTTTATTTATTTGAGAGAGAATGCGCAGTGGGGAGGGGCAGAGGGAGAACGAAAGAGCAAGAAAGAAGCAGACTCCCTACTGAGCAGGAAACCTGAAGGGGGGCTCGAACCCAGCACCCAGAGATCATGACCTAAGCCAAAAGCAGACCCTTAACTGACTGAGCCACCCAGGTGCCTCAACAAATTCCCTCAATTTTTGTCGGAGAGCCGTTTTATTTCTCCTTCAGTTTTGAAGGATAGTTTCTCAGGGTACAGAATTCTAGTTTGGTGGGTTTTTTCTCTCAACATTTTTAAATATCTCACTTCACTCTCTTCTTGCTTGCATGGTTTCCAAGAAGAAATCAGATGTAATTCTTTGTTCCTCTGTAGGTAAGGTGTTTCTTTTCCTCTGGCCTTTTTCCAAAATTTTTCTTTATGTTTGATTTTTTGTAATATAAAGATGATACACCCAGCTGGACTTTTTTGGGGGCATTTATCCCACATGTTGACCTCTGAGCTTCCTGGATCTGTGGTTTGGTATCTAATATTAATTTGGGAAGATAGTCATTGTTTCAAATATTCTCTTCCTTTCTCTTTTTCTTCTGATATCCATATTATGCATATATTATACCTTTTGCAGCTGTCCCATAGAAGTTGGATATTTTGCTTCCCCCCACCCCCAGTATTTGTTCTCTTTTTTATGGTCTTTGAGGATTATACTGAAAAATCCTCTAGATCAGAGGTTCTTTCCTCAGCCACATCCAGTCTGCTAATGAACCCATCAAAGCCATTCTTCATTTCTGTTACGGTGGTTTTTAATCTAGCAATTTTTTTGTTCTTTCTTAGGATATTTGTCTCTGTTATATTGCCCATTGATTCCTGCGTGCTGTCTCCTTTATCCATTAGAGCCCTTAGCATATATTTTTTAAAAGATTTATTTATTTATTAGAGCGAGTGAGCATGCATGCACATGTGTGTGAGTGAGGGGGACAGAGGGAGGGAGAGGGAGAGAGAGAGAGAGAGAGAAGCAGATTCCCCACTGAGCATGAAGCCTGACTTGGGGCTTGATCCTACGACCCTGAGATCATGACCTGAGCTGAACTCAAAAGTCGGATGCTTAACCGACTGAGCCACCCAGGTGCCCCTAGAGCCTTCAGCATATCAGTCATAGTTGTTTAAAATTCTCGATCTGATAATTCCAGCATCCCTGCCTTGTCTGGTTCTGATGTTTGCTCTATTTAAACTGTGGGTTTTTTTTTGCCTTTTGGTGTGCCTCGTAATTTTCTCTTGATAGCTGGACATAACGTATCAGGGAAGAGGGACTGCTGCGAACAGGTCTTTGGTAATGTGTTAGGTGTGAGGAAGGGGGGATGTCGGATAGTCCCAACCTTTGCGTGGGCTGTGAGCTTCACAAGTGTTTCTTAGTTTTTTCTCTTAGCTGGGACGAGATGGCTAGAGGCAGGTGGAGTTGGGTGTTTCCCTATCCCAGGTCGGTTAGGCTCTGAGATACCCCAGCAGGTTAGCCTCTGGTTAACTGGTTTCAGCCGAGCGCAGGCCTTATTGAGAACAGCACGTTCCGGTGTATTTAAAAATGCTTCCTCTCCCCGTACCCCTGCTGGAAGCTCAAGGAGTTTTTCTCAGATACTTACTGTAGGAATCTGGTTGAGCTCCTGGAGGTGAATCTCACAGTATTTGGGGGTTTCCCATGACTGGATTCCCCCTGGAGTTTTTAACTCCCAGATTTGTCCACACCGAGCCCCCAGCAGGGCGTCCATTACAGTTCGGGGTTCCCTGCCCAACATGGGTTCCCACGGAGGTTCCTGCTGTCTGGTAAGTCATGGCTCGTGTGTCGGCTCATCTTTCTCTCCGGCCTCGGGCGGCAGCGGTTTGCCCCGTGTCCTCGCGTCTCTAACCAATCCAAGAAGAATTGCTGGTTTTTTCGTCTGTTCGGCTTTTTACTTGTTGCCGGGACAGAGTGGGGACTCCCGAGCTCCTTCCATGTGGAACTGGAAACTGAATGTCCCCTTCTTTCTTTGGCTTCTAACTACCTCCCGGGTTTGGACCTCCCTTCCCCCCCATTCCTGACCCTTTAAACCTCCAGTGGATGGCCAGGGGATTTGAATTATTAGGAGGGACAACGTCCAGGCCACAGGAATAACTATCAGGTTAATTCAAATGTTTTGGGACATGTGGACAGAAGAGGTGAGGTGGGGGTGGAAAGGGGCAACGATGGGCAGAGTTGCAGTGATAGTAACCTTCCTCCGGCCCTGCCCCTGCCAGGGTCACCCTGTGGCCCCTGCAGGCTCTCTGGTCTGGCGTCTCGGGGATTGAATGGCTGACCTGCTGAGCAGACGCCTTCTCCACGGCCGAGGCCTGGGCTCTTTGAAAAGCCCGGTGCACTGCTCTGTGACCTGCAGACTTATGACAGCATTAGTCTGTCTCTGTCGGAAGGAGCCGGCACCTTGGATTATCAAACATCTCTATAAATAGGAGAGGACGGGAGCACTTGGCATTTGTAGTGGCAAATCACGTCTTGGAAAATTGTCAGGATTCTCAGCATTGACAAAATCCTGGGGAAAGGAGACCAGCCAGCTATCATTTATTTATGCTTCCAAAGGGCTCTGGAAACACAGGTAACAATGGGCTGGAAGAACAAGCCTTGTCATGTATTAATAAACAGTAAGTCTGATAATTGGGAGGAACGCTGCCCTCCCTGATGGGTCGTGGGGACTAATAAGGCTTCCTGGGGCTCCAGGCTGGGGCCCTTTTAATGACCTATTAGTGAGGTTACCAGAGAAAGAGAGTGGCATTTCCTCCCTCTCCAGCCACTTTTGTCTGAAGAACTTCAAGGTATTTCATTAGCGAGTCCTTCAAAAGAAGGCGGACGCTGTTCTACTGGGATGAACCCGGAATAGAGCTACCTGCCGCTTGATCTTTAAAATGGATTAAAAATAATTACTGAAAGTCTATGAAGTGTCACTGCTAGGCACTGGGGACACAAAAAGGTAAAACGGGTCCCTGGCTTGTCGTGTAGGGCCTGCCCAATATTCCAGGCCAAGGGTAAAGCATGTGTCGAGATGACTACATCAGTCAATCTACCAGTCCTTCTAGGGTATTTGCGTGCTCAGGGGAGATTCAAAAGAAAGTCAGTCCTAGCCTGTTTCTCAAGGGGCTGTGGACTGATAGGGAAGGCAGAAATAAACACACCCGGCGCAGGGAAAGGGTATTTTAGTGGAAACAGGGGTAGCAAGACTTTGAAGATGGGGAGGTCGGTGTAGGTTGTAGTTCAGAGAAGTCATGAAGAAATGGTGGGAGGTACATTGGAAAAGGGAGGACGGGCTGGTTAGGAGCCTGGCCAAGGAGCAGAACTTGGAATGATGAGGGAACAGGAAGCCATGGAAGGTTTTTAGAAGGGAGGGAGGGTTGTGTTCGTTTCCTAGGCTAACAAAGTGCCATACACTGGGTCCCTTAATGGACATTTATTGTCCCAGGGATCTGGAGATACAGGTCAGAAACCGAGGTATCTGCGGGGTCACACGCTCTCTGAGACTCTGGGTAGAACCCTCCTTGCCTCTTCGGAGCTTTAGGGAGCGGCCATCTGTCTTTGGCGCTCTGGGGCTTGGCGCTGCGTCACTCCGATCTCTGCCTCTGTCCTCACATTCGCTCTAGGACACCAGCTATGTTACATCAAGGGCCCATTTTTACTCCAGTATGACCTCATCTGAACTGATTGTATCTGCAATCCTATTTCCAAAGAGAGTCACATTCTGAGGTGCTGGGGGTTAGGACTTCAAGATACCTTTTTTTGGGACATGACTCCACCCGTAATAGGGGTCAGTAGTGTGAATGGAGGGTCCAGCTTGGCCATGGAGGGTTTTAATAGAAGAAAGGACAGCAGAAGGGGATGAAACCGTGTGTAATCCAGCAAGTTTAGGTTGCAAATCTCCATGATTAAACGAATGATGTGGCGTATGTTCAATTAATTGGTTTTAATACACTTTATATTTGGAAGGAAAGAAATGCGTTCTTTGTGGAGGTGGGTGGGCAGTAACATGGTGAGTTCAGTTTTGGATGCAGAAGGTAGTTGGAGAGAAGGACCCAGAGATCGAATGAGGTTTCAGGGAAGATGTGGATTTGGGAGTCATCCCACTGGGGGCTCCTGGCGCCCTTGACTTAACTCCCTGTACCCCTGACCTGGCTTCTGGTCTTGTTTTGAAATAGAGCACCTGTGTTAGAAACTCCGCTGGTTGCATGCAACTCCTCTCCAATGCCATCAAGACTCCTGTGGTAACAAACGAACCGAGGCGCCTTGGGATGATGGCGGGGTGGGCTTTTCGGGATGATTCTCAAATAGGAGATATACCTGCTTAAGGAGTCAGGGTGCAGGAGGACGATATCAAGTTGGGCTAAAACTCTTACTTCCACGGTATTCTTGTTCATGCCTCCATACTCCTGGAAGCCTCACTGTTTTCAGGTCTCCTAAAACCTAGCACAACTGCTTTCTCAGAACCTTGTCTTTAAACATCTTGAATCATTTCATAACCCTTTTGTTATGTTATTTCTGCAAAATCGGTGTCGTATCTGTGCTCTCCATGCTTTTCTTCTTGCCTGATTACCCAGCGATGTTTTTGACTCCCTCGGTCATTGTGGCTTCAATCTGGCTCACCTGTGCTGCGGCGTTGGGCGAGGCCTGGGTGGTCTTAAGTGAATCTTATTAGACCGATTAAGCACTGGGGGGAGGAAGCAGAGGGAGCAATGAGGACCTTTTAATTCAATTTCCATCGGATGGATGTACTTACGGCCACAAGAGACTTGGTTATTGGTGTCAGAAGTGTTTCTGGACCCTGGGAAACAATTTCAGCTCAGCCAAGCGTGAGCACAAGAAACCTGGACAAGTTCCTCAAGAGTACTGAAGGCTCAGAAGCACTGCCTCTCATTGAGAGCAGGCAGCAACATCACCCGGTGTGAAAAAAGGAAGCGCTAGTCTGCAGTGGTCAGCTCGAGATCACCCTCACGCAGCCCATCGGCCTATATTCGGAACCCGCTTCGCCACCTTCCCCTTTGACATAATTAGCCCACAGGCTTATGAAAGCATCTATTTCTTCTTAGCAAAGGGAGGACAACTTCAAAGAGAGGGACGCCAAAAGTAGAGATGCCAGTTTTGAAAAGACTGTCAAGTTGATTCATGACATGACACAACTCTAACATAAGTCTTTCTTAACATATGTCAGGAAGCACAAGGCAATCTTTAACCCAAATAAATAACTGTGGTAGAGAAAAAAAATCCTTTCCCTTTGTTCAATGCTCCATAATTTAGCAAGCGTATTAAATCATGTATTTGACGCTCAGGAGTGAATATCTCAAGAAGTGAAATTTAATCAAATGAAAGTTCTGGGCCAGAGGTTTTAGATTTAATCAGTAAGACGCCCTTTAAAGTCCTACCCTTTGCATATTCTGAAATGACGGAGTTTAAACTTTTAAAAGATAATTTACTGGGTCGCACAACCAAAACATTTATGTTGGGTCTGGTTATCCTCAGGGAAGGATTCCTTTTTTTTTCCCCTCCCCTCTGCACCATCAAACCACAGTGATACCTTTGGAGCGAACGGTTCATTTGCTTGTGGCAACTGGGTGCCTGATGTCCAGGTTTCAAATGGGGTTTTTACTCATTCTTACATTATGAAAAGAATTGCTAATAATGACCTGAAACAAGATTTAAACTCCTAGCTACTGAATGGAGAGGATCTATAGGGTCATGTCATGGTGCACTCAAGAAAAAAAGAGGGAGTAAGAAGATGAAAAGCAGTCCGGGGCTTCTCTGCTTAGTGTGAGGAGTAGATATTAGAAACGCATCGTCCTTGGGGTGACAAAGCCTAGGGACTGCGTTCCTATTTTGTAAAGCGAGCAAAGCGCTGGTCGTCGTCCCCCAGGAAGGGGAGGCATTATTAGCTCCCTGCAGGGAAAGCTGGGCTTCTGTCTCCTGTGCGGTCCCATTAGGATGATCTCGAGAGCTCTGGAGCAGAACCCCTCGGTGTGGGGGGCGCTGCTGGCTCTAGTTTAGTGACTGCTCCCATGCAGAGATGGCGTTGGAACATCGCCCCCGGCCGCCCTGCAGGCAGGGTCGTGGGCGGGGGCAGGCGAGTCCCCTGGAGGGCCTGCGCAGCCTCTTCTCTGGTCTCCACGCTGCTGGTACCCACCTCCGCCCCCTGGGTCTTAGCGTCACACAAGACCATAGCGGGAAAGTGGAAAAAGTCCTACCACGTGGAGATTTGCTGACCTGAGGTCAAAACACTTCATTCAAATGCACCGACACCGGGAGGGGCACAGACCTGAGTAAGACGCAGCTGCTTGCCCCCCACGCCCCCTGCCCGGGAGCAAGGAGGCCCCCTCCTGCTCCCCCGTGTGTGCTCTCAGCCAGCTTGCTTCTTTCCTTCCAGCACGCATCAGGACGTGTTGTGACTATTAGGAGTAGGCTTGGTGTTCTTGTTACTGTTGTTTTTTCTCCGCTCCGGGGCCGTAAGCCCCAGCTGGGCCGGAGTAGTGTTCGCTGCTGCGTCTGCAGGGCCCACGACGGTGCCGGGCACCTTTAAGCTGTAAGTATGTGTGGACCGAATGAATGAGCTCACAGTTTGGAGAACTGTCCTCACTACCTCCCTTCATAAAATTCATTCTGAGCTGAAACGGCCCCGATTGCTGTGTAGAGGACGTTTTTGTCTCCTTTGTGAGTTACGTCCCACGTGACCGTGTCTCTCCTCCTTCTGACCTGCAACTTTCCCCTCCCTTCTTGTCTCTGCATCAGAGACGTTCTTTAGCTTCTAGAGTTCTCACAGGTGGTTTTTGGGCTCGAGGCTGGCATGGGTCTCAAGAGGGCTGCTTTGACAGGATTCCCCAGGTCTTGGGTGAGAGCATGCTTGCATGAAGTGAAAGTCTGAAGTGTGAGAGGCTCCTGCCCCGGGTGCAGGCATCAGCACCCCTGCCCCCCCACCTCCGGCCAGCGCCGAGGGCCCTCTTGGCCGTCATCTGGGGCAGGAAGCCAAAGACAGCTCACCCTGCAGTTCGCGTGGGAATCTCTGGGCAGGGTCTTAGCCCCTGTGGTTCCCCTTTGTTCTGTGTTGCCCTGTCTTTCCAGCCCCCCCGCCCCCGCCCCCTGTCACTTGCAGCCCCAAATTTGGCACAGGGATCTGGCTCATACCAGTAAATCCCCACTAGCCTTTGACTCCTCCAGGAGGCAGAAAGAAACCCCTGCAGGGATGGGAGATTGCTTTTCTGTCTGGGAAGACAGAAGGGGATAAGGATTCTGTAGAAACAGAGTTTATTATGTACAGCACCTAACCTTTCCTGAACAGAAAGGCGGAGATTTTTGTTTTTTAATCTATTTTCCTTCCCTTTAAGAGTTTGAAAGAAAAGGCAATCTTGTGTCCTTGATGGTATTTGGTATTTCCTGTGTGTGCGTGTGCATATGACCACTTTCCCTCCGGTATTCAGACACATTTTCTCGTCTCTAGGCGATGCCACTGGTTCCAGCTAGGGTGTTGTGGCTGGTATCTATTCTGCGTTTAAAACAAAACAAAAAACCACCCAGAACCTAGTGGCTTAAAACCACCACTGTTTGTTGACAGTTTTGCAGTTTGGACTGGGTTTAGCTGGTGGTGTTTTGCTGGTCTCACCTGGTGTCACTCGGGAGCCTGGAAGCGGGCGCCCAAGATGGCCGCGGTTACATGTGTGGCGGTTAGCGGGCGCTGTCGGTTGGGATACATCTGTTCTCCACGTGGCCTCTCCTGAAGAGGAATCTTTCTCATGCTGAGATCCAAACCCCAATAAGGAAGTACCTGTCTAAGCTTCTGTTGGTTTCACATTTGTCCCACTCGGCCCCAGCAAGTCACATGGCCAAGCTCAGAGTCCGTGTAGAGGGGTTACACGAGGGCATCCGTACTGGGAGGCCAGAGTCACTGGGGGTGGTTACTGTCACAGGCTCCCCACAGCTGTAAAGAGGCGCATTATTTATGGGCCTGACTTTTCATTCGCTTCAACAAACACATTACATTCTCTCATGACTTTGCTCATCACTCTGTAACTAGGTCCTGGCCAAACCTAGAGGGTATTTCTCAACCTAGGTCACCTAAACCTCTCACAGGAGTTGGCAGACCTTTTCAGTGAAGGACCATAGAGTAAATATTTTAGGCTTTGTCAGCCATATATGATATGCAAATGAATAGGTATGGCTGCGTTCCGATCAAACTTTATTTACAAAAACACGTGGTGGATTAGGTTTGGCCTGTGGACTGTATGTAGGTTGCTGATTCTTGTTCTGTCTCCTGATCTTTTAGACTGCCAAACAAAATGTATGTTACACTCAAATATTGCCACTTCTCAAACCCGAAAATTAAATGTCACCTTTTTGAATTTGATTTCATCATGAGAAGTCATTGATCAATGAATGTTACATAATATTTTCCACCTGATTGTTGAAAATCCTAAATCCATAAAGTATTTTCTAAGTATCTTTTTAAGAACTTGGTAAAAGCTGTGTTAATAGACTAAAATGTCATGAGTTGGTTCAGTGAAAGTTGGAGAGGCAAAATAATAAGGTATAGAGTGCAAACTTTAGTCAGATTGCCTGAGCTGAAGCCCCGGCTCTACCACTCACTGGCTGTGTGACCATGGTCAAGTTACTTCACTTCTCTGAGCCAGTCTTCTCATCTGAAAGTAGGGATGATGACAGTCCTACTTCTCAGGGTTATTACGAAGATTAAACATAGTAGTCCACGAAAATACCTAGAATGGTGCCCAGATCATAGTAAATGCTCCGTTAACATGGTGAAACAAACATAAATATCCTGACACTCTAACTCCCTTAAATGGTAATTTTTTGATAAGCATAGGTATAGGACAGTTTCCAGGTTCATAGTGTTGTGGTATAGTTACAAAAACTTGTAATTTTAACTTTAAACTGTTAGATCTAAAACTCAGTAAGTCCCCGGATACAAAAATCAGTTGCATTTCTATACACTACCAACCCTCCAGAGACTATCAAAAGGAATACGATACTTAACCAAGGAAGTGACAGAGTTGTCAACTGAAAACTATAAAAAATTGACAGAAGAAATCACACAAATGGAAGGACATCTCATGTTCATGGACTAGAAGAATTGATATTGTTAAAATGGGGACCATGTTTCCCAAAGTGATACATAGGCTCAATGCAATCCTTAACAAAACCCCAATGATCTTTTTGGAGAAATAGGAAAACGCTCCTAAAATTGATTTGGAGCCACCATCGACCCTGGAGAGCCAAAACAGTTTTGAGTAAGAAAAACAAAGCTGGAGGTATCCCACCCCCTGATTGTAAGAGCCACTGCAAAGCTATAGCAATCAGCAATACGGTATTGGCAAAATAACATATAGACCAATGGAGCAGAATAGAGAGCCGGAAATAAACCCTCACATATACAGTCAATTAATATTTGACGACAGAGCCAAGAATACTCAATGGGAAAAAGTCTCTTTGTTAAAGGGTATTGGAAAAATTGGATATCCACAAGAAAAATAATGAAATTGGACCCTAACTAAAAAAATTGATTCCAAATGGATTAAAGACTTAAATGTAACCTTGAAACAATAAAACTTAGACAAAAACAGGGAAAAGCTTCTGGTATTGGACTAGACAAATGATTTTTTTGATATGACACCAAAAGCAAAGGCAACATAAAAATAAACCAACTAAAAATCTTCTGCACAGCAAAGAAAGTTGTCAACAAAATGAAAAGGCAACCTATGGAATGGGAGAAAATATTTGCAGACCATTTATCTGATAAGGAGTTAATATCCAAAATATCTAATGAACTCCTATAACTCAACAGCAATCAAATCAAGTAAATGAATTTAAAAAACGAGACCTTTCTTTCCAAAAGACATTTCTTTCCAAGAAGACCTACAAATGGCCAACAGGGATATGAAAAGGTGCTCGATAGGACTAATCTTCGGGGAAGTGCAAATCTGAACCTCAATGAATTATTGCCTCTGATATGTTAGGTTGGCTATTATCAAAAAAACAACGACAAGTGTCGGCAAGGAAGTAGAGAAAGGGAGCTTTTGTTGTCCACATTGTTGGTGGGAACGTAAATTAGTACAGCCACTATGGAAAACCATGTGGAGGTTTCTCAAAATACTAAAACTAGAATTAACATTTAATCGAGTCGTGGAGAGCAAGATGGAGTCACTCATGTCAAAGTGATTCATGTCAAGCAGTGATGGCGTAGCAGCTAAGACCGGTTATCGCCGAAACCTGCATGGGCTGAAGGCACCCGGAACTGGTATAAGCATCCAAGCCAAGAGAGCCTAGAAGAACCGAGAGCCGGTCATCATGAGAACCAGAAGAGGCCTGCGAAGAAGGCCCAAGACTGATTAAACTCCTTTAAAAAGGGATGACTTTTGCAGCAAACATATTGTCAGACTGTCAGACTCTCGAAGCTGACTCTGCTGTGTCTAACTGCCCTAAAAAAGGCAGCTGCTACTTACGGCTCTGCCCAACAGATCTTGACCATAATAAAGAAAGATCCTCTGTTGTTTGGATGGAATTAGCAGTCAGCGCTGAGAGCTGACCTGGACTGGACCGAGTCCTCATCTCAACTGCCCGCGCACAGACGGACTTTGAGTTTGCTGCTTTAACTTCTTAAGCTTCCCTGTATCTTTTCTGTTGTGTGACTTTGTATTGTACTTTGTGTGACGTGTATGAAGCCAAGTTGTAGGTCATGGAGTTTGGAATCCTGAACCTGTTTGGCACTTATGGTTAACCTTGCTTTGTGATTGAATAAAGCTGACATTGTAAAAGGACGCCACTGACGTACGTCTTTATGGCGCGCTTGGGACACCGGCAATTGCATTTCTGGGTGTATCGCCAAAGGAATTGAAATCTAGATCCTAAAGAGATCGGATCTGCATTCCCATGTTCACTGCAGCCTTACAGGAGCCGACATAGGGAAACATCCTAAATGTCGATGCACAAACAGATAAAGGAAATGTGGTTAGAGACCTACGACGTCCTAGTATTCAGCCTTGGAAAAGGAAATTGTGCCGTTCGTGACAACATCGATAGACCTTGAGAGCATCACGCTAAGTGAACTAAGCCAGACAAAGGGCAGATACTGCATGGTCTCACTTGTATGTGGAATCTAAATTAGACTCCCAGAAGCAGAGAGCAGAATGGCAGGTGCCAAGGACTGGGGGAGGGGGCAACGGAGACATGTTGGTAACACGCTACAACGCTTCGGTAATGTGAAGTAAGCTCTGGAGACTGTTGAGAAAGACCACGCCAGGGCCACACAGCCTCCTCCACAGATCAGGGCAGTGTTGTGCCAAGGGAGTAGGTATCAGCATTGGTTTTGGACCTCTGGGTGAGAACACGTATTTATTTTGAAGGAGCTTGGGCACTCAGATCAGAACTAAATTTTACTGTTCGTGAGCTACTGACTGGCTGTGACAAGCTCTTTAACATTTCTTCGTCTCCCTTTTTAAATGATGATTGTGAATATTGGATAAGGTCATGTGGTAGAAAGTCCTCAGCACAATGCCTAGCTCCTAACTTGCATGCAATAAATGTACTTAAAAAATGTCCTGGTCAAATTAGCATAGATCTGAGTACTTGCAAGCCAGCTGGAAGTATTCAGATCTGACTAGCAAATCCCATGCAGTGGCCACACAGTGACTCGGTAGCCAGCCCCAGGGGCTGTGCATGAACGCAGGATTAGAGGTCAGGCAAGGACCGACAGATATGCAATACATTGTCAGATTTGTTACTGAAAGCTTGGGAAAATATCGCTGCTTTAAAAAAAAAAAAAAGATTCTCGTTTTCTGGTAGTATCCTCAAAACCAGCATCCAGGGAGCAGGAATTGTCTATGTGTTATTTTCCTTCGTGTATCAGGATGCTGTGACTGTGGATGTTGCCAGACGTGTGACCCATCATTCTACGCAAGCTGTGTAGATAAGACTGTGCTCGCTGCGGGAGCTGCTGAATGCATCGAAGTTGCTAGGTGGCCAGTCAGGCCTTTGTGTTTGCTGCTCTATTGATAGCTGTGCTTTGGTGTCTAGGCCACAATGGCTCAGTGACCTGCCTTTGACCCCATGGTCAGCATTCCTCAATGCGTCATCGTGACTGTGATATTTGTCTTTACTTCACTGACTGGCGCTTGTGGTCCCAGTAGTGCTTACGATGCTACGGGGCCCACATTTGGGTACAGTGACACTTAGGTGTAGCCCCGCGGTCCTAAGAGTGATCCTTTAGTCACGATTTACTGAAAACAAAGCTTCTCTCCTATGTGACTGTGTAATGATTTGACATGAGTCATTCAGAACAAGTACAGCGAATGTCTACCAAGTGGCAGGTGCTGTAAAAGCTGATAAATTTTATTCTCAATCTCGGTTCATTATTTTTTCAATGAAATAAGAGCTTGGAAGAAAAATATCCTACGGCTGATGTGTGATGGTCAGGCTAGCATCTGAGAAGGACAGTTGACCCTAAAGAGAGCATGGTGAGGTGACAGGCAGGTGGCTGTTTCTGCCAGTGGCGTACCCACCGCAGGGAAGGATCCGTCCTCGCAGTGCTCACGCTGGCACAGGGCCGTGGGGTTGCGAAAGCAGGAGCTGGCCTCCCAGTGTGGCTGTCTCCGGCTGTAGGATTGACAGGCAGAGACCAGCAGGGACACGGCTAAGCCACTGCGGCAATCCCAGTGATCTGCAAGGTGCCAAGCACCAGATAAGGAGACTCATGACCTATCTTCCCAAATTCCTTGCACGCCTCCTCACCCCTCTGTGGGATTCAAGGAAAGGACTTGGGGATGGATCACACAATTGAGCCATGGGGACTCTAACCCTGGTCTCTAACCCTGGGCTCCTGTGGAAATTCTACCCACAGCAGTTGACAGGACATCCTGCAGGGAACAAACCCTAACAAAGGGTCGTTCTCACTAGCATTGTATCTTTGGAGCCGTTGTGACGTCTTACCCTCACTTCTTTTGCCCAGAGCGTAACTTTGAGGCTCATCTTAAGATCTTCCTGGGTGTCCAGTTTTGCTGTGTCTCCCGTGGTAAAGGCTTCCATTTGCTTCATCTCTAGGAAGCCACCCTCGATGACCTCCCATTTGCATGTTTTAGTCGCTATGGTCTCTCACAGTAGTCCTCAAACTCGAGTGTGCATCAGAATCCCGCGGAGGGTTTGTTAGGACGTGGACAGATGGGCTTAGCCCGTGCTGGGATTCAGTCAGCCTGGACTGGGCACCTTGATCAAGTCCTTAGAGGCGGTGGTGTGGCTAGGCCAGGGGCATTTTGAGAATCCTTGGTCTTGTAGAAGAAAGAAAATTTTGGAACAATCTTATCTACTGTGTTGCATCACGTCCTGTGATAGCTGGTGTCTAATCGTTCACAGTAACTCTAAGTGCTTTTCGTCCAGATGCGTGCCTTCCGTTGACTAATACTGGTCTGTTCTTCAGTGATTATAGATGTTCTGTTCACTTTAACATATATTTAACTAGATTTAAACATTGATGGACCCCATTTCTTTGAAGATTTATTTATTTTAGAGTGCATGCGAGCAGGGGCAAGGGGCAGAGGGAGAGAATCTCAAGCTGACTCCCCACTGAGTGTGGAGCTTCATGCAGGGCTCGATCCCAGGACCCTGAGATCATGACCTGAGCTGAAATCAAGAGTCAGAGGCCTAACCAACAGCCATTCAGGTACCCCTGATGACACCCCAATTCTTAAAATGAAGTTTGGTCAAAAAAAATCTGTGAACACTCGCACCCACCCCTACATGCTACCCCACACTTACACCTCTGGTGGCCACATGAAGGGCCTGAAAGCTAGCTTTTGCTGTTTTACTGCACATATTGTTACTACTCGGAGGCCATTTCCAAAGAAGAATACACAGTAGTCTTAGGTTGTTGACAAGATTAC
Source organism: Ursus maritimus (assembly GCF_017311325.1). NCBI lineage: Eukaryota > Metazoa > Chordata > Mammalia > Carnivora > Ursidae > Ursus > Ursus maritimus. Next base: position 17,159,552 of record NW_024425563.1, on the reverse strand, counting down.
AAGAGAATCAAGCTGAATATAATCTTGTTCACATTCTGAGGTTCCAAGTGATTTAATGTTAAAGCAGAACATTTGTTCTGAAAAGTACGCTCTAAAAGAGCGTTCATGGTCAAGTAAGTGGCAAACGTGAACCTCGGGACGTGCAGCCACCTCGGTGCGCACAGGAAGGACTGAGCGGCTAACCATGATTCCGACCCTGATGTTCCAGGAGACGCTAGCTAGCCCTTGCGTTTAGAAAGCCAGGATCCCTGAACACGTGGAAGGGAACCAGTCTGTATGAGGAGACCCACACAAAAGCAAAACTTCCAGGTGAGGAGCAAATCTTTCCTGTCTTATTTTCTTTCCACTTCGTTTTTTCCAGAAGTGGGTAAGGAGGGGAAATCTGGATGAATCAGAAGTTGGAGTCGATCACAGGCTGGGTTGAGCTGTGAGAAGAGGGTCTGGAAAGGAAGGCCACAGGAGCTGAGGGAGGAAAAGCTGCCGACACGTTCCTTGTAGCACAATTCAAATTTATTCCATTTGTTCTTGCAACACAAAACTGAAACACGGTATTATTTAGCATTCGATGTACATGAACTAGGATCATATGAGAAACCCAATTGTGTCAAAAGTATTACATGATGGAAAAAATGAACTCAAATATATCAAAATGCACAAAGCACTAGTCTTCCTCCATTACTGCTTAGAAAGATATGATTGTTTCTCCATTTACAAAATAGAATCAGGACAATTTAAATTCTTAAAATTTTGCATGCAAAACACTGCAATTGCTTATGTAGGAGGGCACTCTCACCAGCTTCTTCTAGACACAATCGAGTACACAATATTGCATGGAAGTAAAGAGCAGCTCAGTTGAAGTTTTAGGAAAAAAAACGTCGGTACATCTAGATCTCAGATCCATTATTGGAGGGAAAGAAATCAATGAGTAAAGGGCCTTCCTTGCAGCTCGCACATGCCGTACCCACCTACCTCTCCTTAGTGCCCCACCGGGTGCAGGAGGTGAGCCATGCAGAGAAGAGCTACCTGGGTACCCTCGGGTGCTGCACTGACCTCTAAGTCTACAGATACCAGTCTGAAGCTGCAAGGGGGGAATTTGCTAGTATACTAATGTAAACAGGTAATCCACCTGTTTTTACTTGATATAGTGCATACAAAATGACTGACTTAATACAAAAACTACAGAACATGCAAGATTTTTTCTGAGATGTTAAATATTCAGTGGAGAACAAAACTTACTTAACCTTTCACTAATGCATGTAGTACCAAAAAGCAGACCGGTTTTTAGCTTCCTTTACTCAAAAAATGAACATTAAGTGTTGTGAATTTCTCTGCCAAGTGGTTCAGAAATACATTATAAATAACCTAGTTAAAAAAAAGAGAAAGTGTAAACCATCTCGGCCAGTCTATTCTATGTTTGTTATTTTCTCAAGCAGTCGCCCCGTAACTATGGGGCTTACAAGATGGCTGAGAAAGAAGAGGGAAGGCGAAGTAGCCTCTACTGCGATACAAAGAACAGCAGGATGAACTGTACAAAGGGTCACGTGGTTTCTACACCAGGGGACTGCAGAAGGCAGACAGGTTTAGGAATGACAGGACAGTGCACGCTCTGCAGCGACCAACCACAACACAACAGCTGGAAAGGTGGAAACTACAGAGGGTAAAATCCAAGCCTTTTCAATAGCATTCTGCCAAGAGGTGACAACGAAGATATCAAAACACCTTGTTGCTACCCACATACAGACTGATCAAGTGCCCTCCATCTTCAATGAGGGTAGCTCTGTTTCCACTCAGTGATGTCATAAAGTACTGCTGGCTGACTTCGAATCCAACGCTAATACGCTGCACTAAGACAGCAGAATTAGCCGAATATATCAAAGTATTTAAACCACCATTTTGTTTTGATTGTTTTCTTGGATGCAGGAAAATTACAGGGTTAGGCTAGTTATAAGCAAAAAGCCACAGGATTAAAAAAAAAAAAAAAAGATTCATGGGGGAAAACACACACACACGCGTGCACACACACACCCTACCAAACCAATCAGCAACCGATTAATAAGATTTGTTATTAGCTGGCTACTAGTTTAACCCTGCTTTAGAATGCTACATTGCCTTAAAAAATCATAATTCTTTGTTATCCACAATCTGAATACAAGCCCCTAACCCAACCCCCCCTTTAAAAATTTGAGGTACATTCAATTATTGCATGATTTGGCTAAGGAAAAACTCTAGTATTTTTAGCAAGCTTTTATGGATGGCGAGTCAAAGGAGTCAATATTTTAGATGCAAGATAGCAAATTTAGGGTATATGTTTTAATTCGTTAAACTGCTCATGAAATAAACATTTGAACATGTGTCTAAATATTTCCTGCAGGTCAGAACACCCATTGTAGGGCACTACATTTTAAGAACAAAGAATACATTTTGAAGGGGTCACACTTCATGTGATGCATGGTTTAGAAAAGAAACAAAAATATGCTATGCAGGTGGGTTGGCAGATGTTCAGCAGAAGCCTAGCGACAAGTTGGGGAAACCTGGTAACGAGCATACTTTTGAAGGGACAGGGCTCAATTTGTCCAGATCGTAAATCTCACCCCAGTGATAGCTTTGGTGCAGTAAGTAATCAGCATCCAAGGTGGGTCTGAGAGAGGATTTCCAAAGAATGTTCCTCGATTCTCCAAACATAACCGAGGCCAATCCATTCAAAGAGCAAATGAAGAAAATCCATAGGTACTAAGACAACCGTTCTCTATAGGACACTAACAGGCTATGGCTATGATTCTATGTTTAAATCCCGTTTTACTACCAGCAGGAGTTTGAAAGTGTTTCAATGTTATATAAATGTCTGAATCTAGAGGAGAAAAAAATATGCACACTGGAATGATTTCTCCTTTAGGCTTCCAAAATTTAAGATTTTATAAATAAAACTAGTCAGTTGTATCTAAAGATACATGAAATCCATGTGAAAGGGGAGAGGAAATCCAAAGTTGAGTCATCCAGCAATTTAGGAGTGTGCCCCCTCACCCTAACTGAGCTCTCACGTAAAGCTGAAAGTCGCTGAGGGAAGATTTGGTCGCCGACCACGGGCAGCGCTCTTAACTATGCCAGGAGGCCCCCAGTAGAGTGCGTCTTAAGGCAGAAGGCTAGAGCTGATTGCTTATCTCAGCACCCGGAGTTAGGTCCCGGCAGCCGCCGCTGCTCGCACAGTTACGGCTACCACACTCGGAGAGCTGGCCTTGGTAGGGTCAGACCCTCGACACAATCTCAAGAATAAACTAGCTAGGGAGCTGAAAGGGTCAAATGGTACTGGTAGGTTTTGTCTTTGCTCTCCCTTGGGCATAAGCTGTATATTTTGTTGGAAATGGAAAAGAGGCGGACTTGATCAGGAATCCGAGTAAAAGCCTGATCACGGTTTTTTCCTCTCTTCCCAAACATTGTTTTTTTTCTGGTAGTCTGATTTGTTATGAATTTCTCTCTCCCCTCACCCCTCTTAAAGTATTTAGCTGAAGAAGCTGGCAGATAGAGAGTGACAGACAGACAGGCAGCAGTGTGAGGCCACAGGAGAGCCCTTCTTCCAGAGCTGTCAGCCCATCCGTCCATCACTGAAGAAGAGCTTTGATTGCCTGGTTGTCAGTGGCTTCAAAGGCAGTTAGTCCATCTGGACCTTTCACGGTCTTATCAGCACCCTGGAAAGAGAGGAAATAGCCATTAATACTGAACGAGTCCGCTGTGGACGCACAGACTCCATCACGTGCGCAGGCTAATGTGTAGGTCAGGAATCAATCCCTCTACTAACGGGGTCCCTTCTACTGAAAAACCCCAAACATCTGGCAAGGTTGTAGACTAAGTTGTAAAAATGCCAGATTCTGTTTCAGGCACTAGAAACTGTACGCTCCAGACACAACTTGCCAATAATATAGACGAGGACCGCCTTTCATTTACACTATCGCGCATTCATCAAGCTTTAGAAAAGGTTATCCCTACGTGTAATATAAAATGGGGAAAACCACTTTTGCTAAAGAAGAAAGTATCACTGTGACAAAATTATTTCTTTGCAATAGCTCGTGGAGAGTGCATAAATACTACACACAGATTTCTACATTCAGGGCTTACAAACCATTTACTTGAGACAAGTTCCTAAAGACCGCTATAGAATACTGGTCATTCTACGCACAAAAACCGAGCAGTAAATGCTTGCCATGTGGGCTATAAAAGGAGGTTCTCTTCTGCGTGCTAGGGAAACCCTCTCCAGCCTACTCCAAAGCTTTACCTGGAAAGTGTGAGCCTGGAATATTTTACTTGCAACTTGGCATTTCAGTTTTGAGGATGTGTGCATCCAGCTTTGTGTCTGTTGTTTCTATCTGTCTTTACTAGAACGAGGTCCCAGGGGAGCATTGCCTCTGTATTACTTACTACTGTGTTCCCAGTACCTAGAAAAGCGCCTAGCGCCTGGGAGGTAAATTGCGCCCAAACCAGGTCTGAACCTTTTTAACTCCCAGAGACCCCAATATTCCACCACCTGAGGTTCTTCTCGCTAGTTCCAGCCCCAACCAGTGTTTAGCCATCAAACAGCCTCTGGTGTCCTGCCCTCCTTCCCTTGCCAAATCGCCACTGTTCTAAGGCCTGCAGAATTCTCTAAACTTGATATAAACGGTCCCTTAAACACCAACTCTAGTGAAACTCACCAGTCTCTTCTCCCATTAACCTCTCTCTGCTCTAATCATATGGAACTTCTCACCATGCCCACATACCATGTACCATGTCCTTATACACGCTGGGTTCTAGACAGAATGCCTTACCCCTTTGCTCCGGCAGATTTGTTCAATCCCTGAACAAATATTTAGTGACTGTGTAGACACTGTGTAAGGAGCTGGAGAATCAAAGAGAAACAAAATAGTCTGCCAGTCTGGCGAATGAACCAACACGACAGAGGTGGACGAGGAGCATAGTGTTATGCACGTGGATGAGAGGTCTTTAACCAAAACAGGGCGCGACAGGAGATGCACAGGAGAAAGGCTCCTGGAATGAGGCGGTGCTCGAGCGGACTGTTGATGAATTAGGTAAACCAAGATGACATCCTAGGAAGTGTTACAGTATTACAAAGTCCTCTTCAATAGGATTATAAAAATCTCTATTTCCTCATTTTCTAATTGAATTTAACTGCTTCATGGAACTCACAGTCAAGTGGGAGAGAGTCTGTGAGTGAGAACTTCAGTGTGGTAAGTCCTCTACGGGCTGTGGGACAATAACTGGGATCACTGTATTCGAAACCATTTATTGGATCGCTGCTTTTATGACTAGCATTATAAACTATAATTCTGCACTAACAAAAAGTTAAATATTTTAGCGAACATCTCTTGCTTTTTAGCTGCCAGAATTCATTTCCCTCCTTTTGATAACAGCATCCTAACTTCATTTTGGGGATTCTTTTGTCCCCACTGTGTGGAGTCCTGGGACTACGTAACTGAAAGTGCCATGTACCCTCCTCACCAAGGGTCAAAGATTTATTTGAACCAGGCAGGCCTCTCACTTCTGGATTTTGGATCTTGATGAGAGAATAAAAGGGCAGTTCATTTATTCCTGTGGCATGACCCAGATGAGGGCTGAGGAGTTTCTGCCACCTCAAGTCCTGTGTCTGCCAGAGCTCCTCCCTCTTCTGAGCCCGGTCCTCCAACTGTCCTGTTGCTTCTATGACTAGTCCAGTATCTTCAAAACTTCCTTTTTCTACCTGTAAAAGTCAATTTCTGCCATTTGTAGCAACAACAAAAATCTAGCTGATTTACACAGGTCACTTTCCCCCCTAATTTTAATAGGCGCATTACAGAACTAAAAATATACCAAAAAATCCATAGAACTCATAATTCTATAGGTTGGATACTTTAATTAACATTTTAGTGTTTGTCTACTCTTTTGTCCTAAATATGCATATATATGTATTTCTTTTAAAAATAAATGAGTATCCCTAGGAGAAACTAGAGTGACTATGTAACAGAGAACAGAAAAGATAAACCAGTATTACTACCAAGAGGGGCATTTCGTGAGATAAAAGGTTCAATATTCAAATCTCAAAAATGAAATTGAGAAAACAGTTCCATTTATAATAGCATTAAAAAGAATAAAATATGGAGAAATAAATCTAACAAAGTCAAACCAATTCTGAAAATGATGAGCCAGTATTATTGTGGATAAGAGTATTAAAATGATTTTTTAGTACTTAATGCAGTTACTAGCAAACTTAGTTAGTATATTTGACTTCACCCCTTCCTTGAGGAAAGCATTTTTAATCATGTTTTTAATTCTGGTGATTATTTTCATAGCTCTAAATAATACACTCGTTACTATCTGCATTATTAACTGTAGATATTATCTTCTTATTTCCTGCCACACGGATGAGGCTTTGGTCACCACCACCTTCTTCCCCAGACTGTCCCATATCTTATATTTAAAATACCAGTTTGTTTCTTTATAAATTTAAATGACTTATTTAAACCTATATTTCTTGTTCCATCAGTTCTGACAGTTATCTCATCCCTCTACTTTATAAGATACTTTCTCTGCCTTCCCGTCACTCCCTGTACTTCTTAACTTGCCAGCTTTTCTGTTCTGTCAGGATCAACTTTTATATTCTATTCTGTAAGAACAGTTTTGCTTCTTTTTTATCCCTTATAGTCACCAGAATGTGTATGACATCCCCAGGACTCTTTTTCTCTTTCAACTGTTAAGTGTGTATCTTTTGACCACCTTCACTCATTTTGTCCATTCCCCAACATCCCCCATTTCTGACAACCACCAATCTGTTCACTGTATCTTTGAGTTCAGTGTGTGTGTACTTAAAGGTTCTGCATATAAGCGACATTATGTAGTATTGGTCTCTCTCTCTCTGACTTATTTCACTTAGCATAATGCCCTGAAGATCCATCTATGTTGCTGCAAATGGCAGAATTTCTTTTTTTAATGCCTGAATAATATTCCGGTATGTATGTACACGTGGATGTATTATACACATTTTCTTTATCCATTTGTCAATGGACACTCAGGTTGTTTGCGTGTCTTGGCCATTGTCAGTAATGCTGCAATGAACATGGGGCTACAGATACCTTCTCAAGATGGTGATCTCTTTTCCTTCAGATAAATACCCAGAACTGGAATTCCTGGGTCATATGGAAGTTCTGTTTTTAATTTTTTTTGAGGAAACGCCATACCGTTTTCCATGGCGGTCACACCAATTTAAATTCTCACCAACAGGGTTCCCTTTTCTTAACATCCTCACCAACATTTGTTATGTCGAGTCTTTTTGATGACAGCCATTCTAACAGGTGAGAGGTGATATCTCATTGTGGTTTTGATGATTAGGGAAGCACCTTTACCCCGTACCTGCTGGCTATCTGTATACCGTCTCTGGAAAAATGTTCCGGTCCTCTACCCAAATTTTAATCAGACTGTGTTTTTTTCTTCTACTGAGTTGTAGTTCTTTATATATTTTGGATATTAACCCCTTATATACTAGACTTGCAAATCTTTTCTCTCATTCCCTTGGTTGTCTTTTCATTTTAATTTCCTTTGCGTAACGGTACTGAAGGCTTTTTGTTTGATGTAGTCCCACCTACTTATTTTTGCTTTTTTTGTCTTTGCTTTTGGTGTCAAATCCAAAAAAACACTGCCAACCCAGATGTTAAGGAGCTTAACCCCTATGTTTTCTTCTAGGAATATGATTTTCAGGTCTTATGTTCAAGTCTTTCATCCATATTTAGTTGATTTTTATGTAAGGTGTAAGAAAGTTGTCCAGTTTCATTCTTTTACATGTGGCTGTCCAGTTTTCCCAGCATCATTTACTGAAGAGACTCTCATTTTCCCACTGTATATTCTTGGCTCCTGTGTTGTAAATTAGTTGACCACAAACGTATGGGTTTATTTCTAGGTGCTCTATTCTGTCCCACTCATCTGTGTGTGTGTGTTTTTACACTAGCACATTACTGTTTTAATGACTATAAGGTTTGTAATCGGTTTTGAAATCATGAACTGTGATGGCTCCAGCTTTGTTTTTCTTTCTCAAGACTACTTTGGCTGTTTGGAATCTTCTGTGGTTCCACACATAAAGTTAGGAATTGTTTCTTCTGTATCTGTGAAAATGCCATTGGAATTCTGATAGGGACTGCACTTAGTGGATTAGTTTGGGTATTATGTATGTTTTAACAATATAAATTATTCTCTCAAACAGTCTAGTGCTAAGAGTATTAACGTTGGTAGGGTGGTTCTGTCCTATAAGGTCATTGAAGGATCGAGGTCCCTTTCCCCATGTTATTGTCCTCATTGTCCAGCTCAAGCTGGCTCATCTCTACATTTGCTTCCACCCTAATCTTTTCCTACAGACTTGCTCCTTTTTCAGTGTTCTCTATCATGGTAAAGGACATCACCATCTTCCAGGAAATGTGCAGACACCATGTAGTTTTTCTTGTTTACTTCCCACATAGTCAGTCACCAAGTCTTTAGACCAGACTATTCTGGTCTGTCATTTCTCAGCTGTCCTTGCTACCATTACTTTCTTAGTTCAGGATTTTTACACAGAGATCCTAATTCAATATTTTCCTATCTTTTTTCACTTAAAAAATTTTTTATTTGAGAGAGCGTGCACACAAGCAGGGGGAGGGGCAAAGGGAGAAGCAGACTCCCTGCTGAGCTGGGAGCCTGATGCGGGGCTCATTCCCAGGATTCTGGGATCATGACCTGAGCCAAAAGTAGATGTTTGACTGAGCCACCCAGGTGCCCCTCTTTTTTCACTTCTTACACCGTTTCTATTCAGATTCCATGCATTTATTTGGGTGATGTTTGTTAAAATCCAAGTCTGATCATACTACCTACCTACCTACCAAAAAACCTTAATGGCATCCTAACAGAAGAGAATGAAGATAAATAATATGACAAACGAGGCATAATCTGCTCACTGTTTACCTGTCTAGTCATATTTCTTGCTAAATGCTTTCTACTGTAAATTGTAGCTGTGAATTTTCTTTTTTTAATCTCACAGTAATGCATCATGGTCTCTTTGTTCCTGTGACTTTTCTAACATTGTTGCTTCTGTTTAGAATGGTCCCCCAATTCTCTATTAGATTCCTGGACACAAGTGTCCAAGATTCAGCTCAGGTGCCAATTGCTTTATGAATTACATTACAAGTGCTTTATGAATTGTGGTGCCTGAAGTTGTAATGACATCCTTATTTATGACATCATCCCCTTGACTTGACCTCTGCTTCCTTCAAATCCCTACTGTGTCACACATGAACTCCTGCCACAGCAATCGTAACACTTCAATGTACTGGTTTTATGTACTGTCTCCCTCTACTAGACTAGACTTTGCTTTCCTCCGCTTCAGAAGCTGAAAAGAAACTGAATCCCCAGACTCCCGCAGAGCTACAGAGGGCCGTCTGACACAAATCTGGCCTCTCCCCTGGAGGGCTTTCCTTCTTCAGTAAAGCCCAGGAGGACAGAGTCCTTGGCTCGTTCCTCTTGTTCCTACCCAAAACACAGACATGATGCCCGGAGGTTCAGCAGTCATCTGGTGCCCATAAGGCCTGGGGAAGATGGAGGAGAAGGGAGTGTGGGATGTGGATGACACAGCACGTGCGGCTGCCCAGCCTTGGACTGCACACCTCAGACATTTGTTATGGGTCACTTTCTTGTTTAAATCACTGTAGGAGGTTTATCTTACAGCTGAACTCTCTTTCTCTTAAGGCAGTTACCATAGTCTGTAATTATGTTAAAAGACCTGTCTCCCCCAAATTAGGCTGCGCTCCATGAGAGCAGGGGGTCTCGTTATATTCATCTCTGTACCTTTAACACCTACGATGATGCCTGGTATATAGCAGATGCTCAACAAAAATTTCTGTGTGGGTCACAGTGCAAATGAACATTAACCTCAGTAGATCACAAACATCCACATTAAAAGGAAAAACTAGCTTTTCTGCCATCTTGAACATATACATACCAAATCACTGTTAAAAAGAATACTACAAAACATTTATTTTGAATTAATTCTATGCATTTTAGAACAGTCTTGAGAAACTGCTCATTACAAACTCCATTATGTCATGATTTGGGGCATCTGTTCAGTTCCATGGTAGTACGATAAAGTGTTCAGAACCCGGGAACTTTCAATTGTTTGAGTATACATTTAAATATTGCCATTACCAGAGAACTTACACAATTCAATTTTGGAATCTACTAAAAACAGTAACATTAAAAAATTATTCAAGTACTTACATTTACACATGTTGTATGTTATTTACTGCTACAGGATTTGACAGCACATTTAATTTACATATTGATACAAGAGATAGAGTCAAGAATATTTCTAGGTACCCCAAAGAATCTAATGCAATACTCCACACCGTGTTATGTTTCTTAAATTTTGAGGCAGTTTTGAGTTTTTAACCTAATACAGATATATCATCTCATTTTATCCTCAGAGCAGCCCTATAAAGTAGGCACTTTTTTTTTTTAATAAAGATTTTATTATTTATTTTTGAGAGGGGGAGAGAGAGAGAGGGAGAGTGTTAGCAGGAGAGGGGCAGAGAGAGAACAGACTTCCCACAGAGCAGGGAGCCCAATGCCGGACTCGATCCCAGGACCCTGGGATCATGACCTGAGCCAAAGGCAGACGCTGAACCCACTGAGCCACCCAGGCGTCCCTGTTCTCTCTTTTTATTAGAGATTTAACTTAAGTTCAGAGAGGTTAAGAAACTTGCCCAAAGTCAGCGAGCAAGTTAAACTAGAGCCTTTCGGCTCTCCATCTTGTGTTCCATGCTATCTTTAGTTAAAAATGACCTACGGCTTTTTTCCTAAAAACATTAGGATGAGGCCCAGATTCTAGAATTTATTAACTTTAGGTATTCTCAACATTTTTGTGCTTCCTACAGGAAAATGAAGAGCCTTATACAATTATGTATACAATGTGTCATCTGTTGAACACTTTCAAGCTAAACACATTGTTACAGATAACCAATTCCTGAGACTATTCAACAAATACAAAGCTCCTATTAAGTGCCAGACATAGTTTTGATAATGTTTTACTAGAACACAGTCATCTCTCTTTTTTTACCTACTGTTTATGGCTGCTTTTGTGCTACAGCTGTAGAGGTGAGCAGTTTAACAGAGACCATGGGACCTGCAAGGCCTAAAGTATTTATTTGGTCCTTTATAGAGAACGTTTGTCTATTCCTATTCTGGGACATTAAAGAGAACAAGAGGCTGGTTCTCTGCATATTTTCACAACCTAGAGAGGACAAAGGAAAGGATCACGTATGGAACATAATTCAGTGTGGTCAGTACAGGCACACCTCGTTTTAATGTGCTTCGCTTAACTGCACTTCACAGATACTGTTTTTGTTCTGTTTTTTTTTTTTCTTTTTTTTAAACTAATGGAAGGTTTGTGGGAACCCTGGATCAAGCAAGTTTATCAGTGCCATTTTTCCAATAGCACTTGCTCATTTCAGGTCTCTGTGTCACATTCTGGTAATTCTTGCAATATTTCTAACTTTTTTCATTTTATATTTTGGTGACCCGTGATCAGTGATCTTTGATGTTCCCACTGTAATTGTTTTGGGGCGCCATGAATTGTGCCCATGTAGGATGGCGAACTTAATCGATACATGGCACGTGTGTTCTGACTGTTCCACTGACTGGCCACCTCCCCATCTCTCTCCCTCGCCTCCAGCCTCCCTGTTCCGAGACACAGTATGAAGTTAGGTCAATTAACAATCCCACAGTAGCCTCTAAGTGTTCAAGTGAAAGGAGGAGTTAGTTGAAATGTGGTGTGAGATGCTGAGGTGCCGTGGGGTGAATGACGAGGCACGGCCACACAGCAGCAGGCTGCTGCTGACATCTGAGGAGGGTCATCTGAATCTGGACTGTGGTTGACCAAGGGGAACTGAAACTGTGAAAAGCGAAACTCTGGATGAGGGGGGACTACTGTGCTGGCTCTGTGCTGCAGAAGAGAAAACTCCCTAGGCTTACATGTTAAGGAACTGGCTCAAGACCACAAAGCTATTAAGAAGCAGAACAGAGAACTAAACTTGGGGGGGGGGCTGTGGCACCACAGTCCCCAGTATATGTCACTGACAAAACGATTTAATAACGACTCCAGACTAAAAGATCTAAATGAGTAAAAACGATGAGCTTACAATGGGCGTATCTGTGTATGAGATTTGGGAAACACTTCAACAGGGTAACCATTAGTTTCATTATTGAGGTGGTAAAATTTGTGGCTCTATTAATTTTGGCAATGCAGTTCCTTCTTAAAGCAGTACAGAAAGGCATTGCTGAGTTCTTTGAGAGTCACCCGTCCTAAAACGTTTTTAAAACCAGACTTGCAGAACTTGGGGGTTCTGAGCAATCATAAAATCTGTGCTTGAGACTATGTGAAACTGTCTAGGTTTTATTGGGGGTGGGGCAGGGAGTCATTATAAAGTGAAAACTGGCTCTACTTGCAAGCACGTACTTGTTTATGCTGAGAAAGGTGACTTCCCAATCTCTGCATCTGATCCATTGGATTCTCTGTTCAAGCAGCGAAGTCTGACCACAGACTCTGAGAATTTGACGATGCTGATATCTGAGAGGGGTATTCACTTTTTACCATTACCTGGCTGCTGGATTTTTCAAATGTAACACAAATATGTTTTTGCTAAAAACATCAATGTTATAAGATGGTCTTCTGAATTTTCTTAAACTGATGTTTAGTATTTTCTACTCTTTAGAGCAATTGTACACAACATTATAACATAGCCTCACTTCCTTTTTATAAGAGGAAGGCACCTCACTCATTTATCCTACTCAGGAGCAGGCAACGGTAGAGTTGTCTGGAACAGCGAGGAGTCACTACCAATCAGCCGTCACCTATTTGTCACACAGTTACAGTAGATTTGCTAAGGAGGGAACTTCTTTGACAAAGACTGAAGCAAATAATGGAAAACAAAAAAGCCCAAGTTTCTTTGCATTTCTTCCTCTCAGAGACAGCTTAATGTGCTAAACACCACTAAAAACAAATGACCGTGTACAGTAACAACTGAGGTATGCTGTAGGTTTGTTAATCTAGGAAAATAGTAATTACCACGGTTTAAAGCTTGGATTAAATTTTCATTTTAATTTTCACAAGATTTTCATTCTCACATGCTAGGGTACAACTTTTTCTGTTTATTTAAAAGAATTCTTATTCTCACAGGCAGTCAAGTGGTCATTTTTAATAGCAGTATGTACTTCTATGGGGACAGAATCTGGACACACACCAGAGTAGATGACACAGCTTAACTGTCTACATTCTAAAGATGAATAGAACTAAACATTTAAATATTTTCCTTTCCCCACCCTGGTTTATTTAGAAGTGGTTTTCCTTAGGATTAGGAAACAAGGATCTTCTTAAAATTCAATTATCAATTATATAAATTATAAGGCATTACATAAGTTATAAGGAATTTTAGTATTAATAGAGATGTTGCTATATATGTCAGATAATACAGATCCTAACAATATTAGAGAAAATGTCTAACAACGATAGTGTATTAATGCTACCGGCAAACTTTCTCTCAGAGAACTGTATCTTCAACAGACAAACTAGATTTAAGATACCAAATTAGATGTATACCAAAATATATGTAGCTGCGAAAAAGAAACGAATTTTGGACTTATGAGAGTCCACCGGCTAATAATATAATTCAGGAGTATCATTTCATGATTAACTCTCTTCTAAATAATGTGTTCATGAAATGTCGCTATTATTCAGGCAGATGAGATTTTAGTAAGATCAGTTCACTAATAAACAATCAAATCACTGTCCTATAAGTTCCTGTTTGGCTGCATTAATTAATAAAACTTCTCAACAAATAAGCATTAGCACAGGTGAATAAAAGCATCCGGAATGATAGATACATTCTCAACTTGCATTACTTAGGAAAGATCATTTTCCTACTGAGGGCTAGAGTTTTAAAATGATGTGTGCTATAAATTCCAAACTATTCATGAGCTAGAACAGGAGTCTGCAAACTATCACCCAGATGCTTGTTTTTATAAGTAAAGTTTTACTGGAATGCAGCCATGCTTGTCATTTCTGTGAGTCTATGGCAGCTTTTTAAAATTATAGTTGACACACAATGTTTCATGAGTTTCAGGTACCCAACAGAGTGGCTGGACAACTCTATATGTTATGGTTTGCTCACCGCAAGCGTAGCTACCATCTGTCACCATCCAGCCCTATCACAATGCCACCGACTATACTCCTGTGCTGTACCTTTCATCCCCGTGACGTACACATTCCATCACTGGAAGCCTGTACTGGGTCCCACTCCCTGCACCCATTTTGCCCATCCTCCTACCCCCTCCTCTCTGACAACCATCGGTTCTCTGTAATTATGGGTCTGTTTATGCTTTTTGTTTTGCTTGTTACATCCCACATGTAAGCGGAGTCAGATGTTGTCTTTCTCTGATTTCACTTAGCATTATTCCCTCTAGATATGTCCATGTTGTTGCAAATGGCAAGATTTCTTCCCTTTTTATGGCTGAGTAATTTTCCATTGTGTATATGCGTGTGTGTGTGTATCTCCTTTATCCATTCATCTATGGACACTAGACTGCTTCCACATCTTGGCTACTGTAAATAATTTTGCAATAAACACAGGAGTGCACATATCTTTCCTTGTTAGTGTTTTAGTCTTCTCTGGGTAAATACCCAGTAGTAGAATTATCGGACCATATGCTATTTCTGTTTTTAATTTTTCTAAGAAACCTCCATCCTGTTTCCTACAATGGCTGTACCGATTTACATTCCCACCAACAGTGCACAACAGGTTTTTTTTTTTTTTCCTGTGTCCTTGACAACATTTGTTATTCCTTATCTTTTTGATACTAGCCATTCTGACTGGTATAAGGTATTATTATCTCATTGTGCCTTTGACTTACACTTCTCTAATGATTAGTGATGTTGAACATCGTTTCATGTGTCTGTTGGCATCCTATATGCGTTCTTTGGAAAAATGTCTATTTGATTATTTGGGTGTTTTGGGTGTTGAGTTGTAAGTTTATATATTTGGATATTAACTCCTTACTGAATATATCATTTGTAAATCTTCTCTCATTCGGTAGTTTGCCTTTTCATTTTGTTAATAGCGTCTTTCACTGTGCAAAGGCCTTTGTTTTGGTGTAGTTACCATAGTTTGTTTTTGTTTCCCTTGCCTTAGAAAAATGTTGCTAAGGCAATGTCAAAGAGATAACTATGTTTTTTGTTTTTGGGGTTTTTTTTGGAAATTTATTTCAGGTCTTTCAGGTCATTACTCCATTTTGAGTTTATTTTTTGCACTTGGTGTAAGAAAGTGGTCCAGTTTTACTCTTTTGTTTGTAATTGTGCAGTTTTCTCAGCATTTTTATTGAAGAGACTTTCTTTTCCTTATTGTATATTCTTGCATCCTCAGTCATAGGTTTATTGGCCATATTAAGCATGAGTTTGTTTCTGGGCTCCATTCCGGTGTACTGAACAAATGTGTGTATTTCTGTGACAGTACCATACTGTTTCATTATAGCTTTGTAGTATGTATCTTGAAATCTGGGGTTGTGATGCCTCTGGCTTTGTTCCTTCTCAAGACTGCCTTGGCTATTCATGTTTTCTGTGATTCCATACAAATTTCAGTACTTGTTCTAGTTTGTCCGTGGCAGCGTTAGAGCTACAGTGACCACGTGGTCTGCAAAGCCATACATGACCCTCTAAGAAAATGGGTGCCAATCTCTGGATTATAGGATATTTTTGTTATCACCTTTTAAATATTCCTTTTATTCCCAAAATTTCCTGCTTGAGATTTTTTAGGGCAAAAAACCAATGAAACAAAAAACCTTATTCAATGAGAAAATTACAATTCAAAATGGTATCTACTTCAACAGTCTGTTTTGCTTTGATAAAAACAGGCTGACGTCGATTAGGCTCGGCCTTTTTATTGACCACTGTGCTGTCTGGTTGCCACTTCTCTAGCACAGAAGTCTCTTTCACACTCTTGCTTGGGCTTCTGCCTCTTCTGCTACTGCTACATTTCCCAGGATGCTTCTTGAGCCTGCATTTTAACCTGTCTCATCACCTGTGTCCTTGTCTCTTCACCCCAGTTTTACATACGTTTTTCATGTACTCCTTTTCATCTTATAAGTTATCATTTAACAATTCTATAGTAGCTATTATTTTTAAACTTTAGTGTTTGTTTTGTATTTTATATATTCACTTGATTTATTCACATAGTAATTTCTTGATTATCACCCTTCTTACATCTCAGTTTTTCTCTTGGGTTTTAATTTGTTTCTTCCTGAAGTGCATCCAAATCTTCGCTTCTTTGTTACTCAGGGTACTGACCACTTCTGGGCTTGGAGCAGCCTTGGATCAGCTCCTACCTTTTCTAACAATACTCTCTTGCTCATTTCAAGAGATGGTTCCTTCTTCAACCCCATCCCTTCTGCTTTCTGTGTCTGAAGGGTTCACTCTAATTTCTTCTCCAACGAATCCCTTATGTTTCAAAGCAAATATTGATACATTAATTTTAAAAACCTCTTTTCTGTCATAGGAGGGCAAAAAGTGGATACCATGGCATGTGCTCATACCTCAATCTTGAAGTGGAAGTTCCACAGGTATTGATCTTTTTTAAATTATTACTAGCTCAGAAAAAAAAAAAAATCAGGCCAAATAACTTTTACCTACAGAAATATACATGTTCTATTTCTCATAACTGTCCCTGACTCTAATTCTGATAGGCAAGCAGTGGAAAGAACATGGACTTCTGAGTCATAATCCTGGAACAAATCTCAATTCCATTATATTTCGTGGATGTTAGGTAGATATTTAACCTCCCTGAGCCAAATGGTTTCCTTATCCGTAATATGGAGATGATTATACCTATGTATTTGGGTTGACAGAAATTAAAGATTATATAAACAAAGTGCTTAGTACATACTATGTTCTCCACAGATGTTAGTTGTTTCTTTTGCTATATGAACAATCAAGAATTAAATGTTAATTCCCACTTTTGTCATAAACCTCACCTTCCATTGGATTAGAGACAAAAACTTATCCAGTAAGTGGTCTGGTATATCACATAGCTTGATTCTGAATATTCTAGCAATCCTCTTTAATTTGTTTTTGTGGTTCTTCCTTTTACCCCTGAGTTTTTAACTTCATTTACTTTGGCTTTTTTCCTAATGATATACCAGCTGGATAAGACATTAAAAATATCAACTTGGTAAACTTTCAGTACTTTTAAAATGAATTCATAATAATCCATAAGAATTCAAACTTTTGATAAAAGGCAGAACCAGATTTCATAATACAAACATTGACTGTAACCAAAAAAATGCTCTGGAATAGCCTTATTTTAGCAACTAAGGATTTTCGAAAGAGCACAATCAATTTCCAAAACAATATTTGGCTAACAAAACTATAGGGTATCCATTAAAGAAGCTTATGCAATAATAAAAAAATCAAAGTAATTTTGAAAAAGCAGAACTAAATTTTACTACTCTGCTTTCATAAAGGTAAAAAAACCCTTTCATAACAGCTCTGCATGGGTACAATTGATCTGCCATTAACAGAGCCATCTCTGAATGTCACTTAGCTTCAAAAATCAAGGCTCAGACACAAAAAACAGTATTACAGTCACAAGTAAAAGAAAAAATAAAAGTCAATCAATAATGGTAGCAACAGTGTATATAATTAGAGACCCTTCTAAAAAAACATATTAGGGCCTAATGTACATGCAAATCAAGGCAGAAGATTCTTTAACAATGGAATCGTACAGTCATGTCTCAATGACCTGGAGCATCCTGCTCTG
Organism: Ursus maritimus; assembly: GCF_017311325.1. Classification (NCBI taxonomy): domain Eukaryota; kingdom Metazoa; phylum Chordata; class Mammalia; order Carnivora; family Ursidae; genus Ursus; species Ursus maritimus. The sequence goes on along the minus strand of NW_024425563.1, from coordinate 17,141,715 downwards.
GCAATAAGGAATACCAACGATGGTCTGGGCCTTCTCTAGCATAACAATAATCGTCCTATGAGGAAAGAGAGGCTTATCCGAAAGAAATACAGAGTTTGAGACAGGAGTATCTCATTTAATAAATCATCAGAGCCTAAGCTAAAAAGGATATCTTTTTATCTTTTGTAATTAGGTTTTTATTTTCAGAGATCTATCAGGGAAAGATCTTGTTTTATCTTTTATTCTGACTTATGAATTTATATTTTGGGCTGTAATTGACATAACCTTTGTATTAGTTTAAGGTGTATACAATGATTTGATACATGCATATATTACAGAATGATTATCACAAAGTTTAGTTAACATCTATTGCCCCTCACCTAGTTTTTTTCTTGTGATTGAGAACTTTTAAGACTTACTCAGTAATTTTCAAATGCACAAGACAGTATTATTACTGTTTCTTTTACTATACACTTAGCATGGACTTAATTTAATTCCCCTGGCCTCAGCCTATCTGCTGAGGAACAAAGAGAAATGAGATCCTGGTAATGTGGCTTAAGCCCAGGGTCAGGCTGTGTGCCTCAACTGTTGTTATGTGAGTCAACAAGATCTTTTTACTGTTTAAGCCTACCTGAGCTGGGTTTAGTTACGTGCAGTATCAAGAGTTCTAACTAATAAAATATTGGAATTACATAAATCTTTAACAAACTGTAAATCAATAATGTAGCCTATGACAACCAGTTTTGAATATGGTAAGCAAAAATATTCTCCCAGGGATGATATGGGTGATCCCGTACTTTTCAAAGGTATTTTATTTTTTTTTGGAGGAGAAAAATAAATAGGTTTTTTTATTCTGAGCTTCCCCTAGCAAGGGAGTCAGCCATCAAACCTTGCATTCTGGCAGACTCAAAAGCAGGTGGGGCAGTGGAAAACAATTGACAAAGCAGTGATAAAAGGAAGACTTCCAGAAGCTGTCAGCTTAAAAAAAAGAAAACTTTTCATGGATGTGGGGGGAGGAGTAGGACAGAGGGACTAGAAATCTTTGTGAGCACATCCTACCACAGATTCTGGATCCACTGCAGTGACCAAGAATAATATTTTCATTTGTTTTGGCTTTGGGAGAACCACATTATTCATATCAGTATAATGTGTAGTATCTAAAAATTAGTTGATTCATACCCCCTCAAATAAAAACCCAAACTCAAACCAGTAACCACCACACACTTAAAGAAATTCAGAATGGTGTTTAACAAGCACCTATGGGGAAACAACCCCTAGTTTTAGAGAACCTGAATTAACTGCTTTCAGAACAGTTTAAAAAGAGTTTGAGACAAACATGCTTTAATTTTTTCTATGAAGCATAAAATCCTCTTTAGTCTTAGTTAAAATAAAAGCTATTTACTGAGCATTTATGTGTCAGGTACTGTGGGAAAATGCTTTATATACATTTACTCATTTAATTTCTGTATCTTCCTTTAGCAGATCTTATTTTAAAATCCCAATTGCTAATTTTTATTGTTGTTTCCATCACTGTGTGACTGCTTAAGCTAAGTATTTGGTTGGTCAGTTAAATTGTATGTGGTATCAGAGACAGAAAACTAGGGGCAATATTTATAGCATATAAACAGCATTTTCTAGAGTATGCCATGAAATGATAAGTTTGGGATTAATATTGGTGTCTTATAAAGATTTCTTGTCTTCCATCATTTGCAGGTTCCATCTAATACAGCTAGAATGGTTGCAACTGACTGGGTTGTTGAGACTGGAATTTGAACTCCATCTAAGAGTTAACACTAGAAAATTCCAAACTTACCAGGACTCCAAGCATATCAAGACACCAGATGACTTGGAGGGCCCTTATTTATAGCAAACAGCCCCTAATCATCTACTATGTACTACAGAAAATGAAGCTTACAAATTTCATACTAAGGCTACTCAAAGAGTGGTCTGTGAACCTGGTACCAGTCTGCAAACTGTTTGTTAGTAGTCCAGGACATTATCTACATCACTAAGTATAATGCTTAGTTCAGCTAACTTGTTTTTTCATAGCAAGATACTCTTGATGAAGAAGACGGGACTGATTTAGATTCTAGCCCAAGATCCTTACCCACCATGAACTGGTAACGGTTTGTGGACCAGCTATTTGGAATAACATTTGTTCTAGACCTCAGTCTCTGATGCCACACACAATTTAAATGACCAACCAAATACTTAGCTTCAACAGTCACATAGTAATGGAAAAAACAATAAAAATTAGCAATTGAATACAAAAAATAATAGGATACCTAGGAATAAACCCAACCGAAGAGGTGAAAGACCTGTACTCTAAAAACCATAAAACACTGATGAAAGAAATTGAAGATGACACAAATGGAAAGATATTCCACGCTCATGCACTGGAAGAACAAATACTGTTAAAATGTCTGTACTACCCAAAGCAATCTACACATTTAATGCAATTCCTATCAAAGTACCAACAGCATGATTCACAGAGCTAGAACAAAGTCATAGGGATTTGGGTTTTGTTGCTAGACCAAAGAATCCTAAAATTTGTATGGAACCACAAAAGACCCCAAATAACCAAAGCAACACTGAAAAAAGAAAAAGCTGGAAGGATCTACAATTCCGGACTTCAAGCTCTATTACAAAGCCGTAGTAACCAAAGGAGTACGGTACTGGCCCAAAAACAGACACATAGATCAACAGAACAGAAAACCCAGAAATGAACCCACAATTATATGGTCAATTAATCTTCGACAAAGCAGGAAAGAATATCCAATAGGAAAAAGACCATGTCTTCAACAAATGGTGTTGGGAAAACTGGACAGCAACATAAAGAAACTGGACCACATTCTTACACCATACACAAAAATAAAATTCAAAATGGATGAAAAACCTAAATGTGAGACAGGAAACCATCAAATTCCTACAAGAGAACACAGGCAGTAATTTCTTTGACATCGTCATAGTAACTTTCTAGACATGTCTCCTGAGGCAAGGGAAACAAAAGCACAAATAAATTACTGGGACTACATTAAAAGGCTTCTGCACAGCAAAGGAAAACAAAACTAAAAGGCAGCCTATAAAAGGCAAATGACATATCTGATAAAGGATCAGTATCCAAAATATATAAAGGACTTATAAAATATAAAACCCCAAAATCGAATAATCTGACTAAAAATGGGAAGAAGACATGAGCTGACATTTTTTCCAAAGAAGACATCCAGATGGCCAACGGACACATGGTGGATAATGTTAAACATCTTTTCATCAGGGAAATGCAACTCGAAATTACAATGAGATATCACCTCACACCTGTCAGAATGGCTAAAATCAACACAAGAAATAACAGGTGTTGGTGAGGATGTGAAGAAAGGGGAACTCTCGCACACTGTTAGTGGGAATGCAGACTGGGGCAGCGACTCTGGAAAACCGTATGGAGGTTCCTCGAAAAGTTAAAAATACAACTACTCTATGATTCAGCATAGAGTAAATAAATACTAGGTATTTATCCAAAAAATACAAAAATACTAATTCAAAGCAATACACACACCCCAATGTTTACAGCCGCATTATCTACAATAGCTGAATTATGCAAATAGCCCAAGTGTCCATCCAGTGACGATGAATGGATAAGATGGAATATTATTCAGCCATAAAAAGAATGAAATCTTGCCATCTGCAACAATATAGATGGAGTTAGAGAACATTACGCTAAGCAAAATGAGTCAGAGAAAGACAAATACCATATGACTTCACTCATCTGTGGAATTTAAGAAACAAATGAGCAAAGGGCGGGGGGAGAGGCAAACCAAGAAACAGGCTCAACTACAAAGAACCAACTGATGGGTTACCAGCCGGGAGGGAGGGGGTGGGGGGATGGGGGAAACAGGTGATGGGGATGAAGGAGGGCGCTTGTCGTGAGGAGCACCGGGTTTGTATGCAAGTGTTGAATCGCTATATTGTACACCTGAATCTAATATGACACTACATATCAACGAAGTGGAATTTTAAATAAAAACTTAAAAACCATTAGCAAGTGACCTCACCTTTGACAGAAGCAATTTCACACAGGAAACATGACCTTCATAGACAGCAGACAGAAGAGGGGTGATATGATGTTTATCTGGAGCCTATGAAACAATGAGATAAAAAAACCACTTTATTTTTCACTTCTTCCTTCTTTCTAGATTTAGAGAACTACTAATGTTTCCCTATTTGCCTTTTTATACAAAATCACTTCGCAGCTACAAGTTCCCTGCCGTTTAGAGAGCTGCCAAGGCCCAAGCCCATAAGCAGCGTCTCCTTGGGCACCAGCACAGTGAAGTAGAGGGTGCAGCGCTTTGACTTCAGCTCAAACCTTGGCTCTGCCACTTACTGTACTGACTAGTTATTTAACCTCTTCGAGACCCAAGTCCTCACTATTGTAGGAATGCCAGTGAGGTCCAGGAAGGGAAGAGGTGGGTAGAATTGGCCACTGAAGAGGTAAAAGACCGCCACAATGGGGCCAGGTGACATGTGCACAGTGGATCTCATTGCTGTCATGGTTAAACATTTTTCCAAAACTCTGGAAAGCTACAAAAGGCAAGTGCCGGGAGATGACTGCTCCTGTCTGACCATCTGCCTATTGACCTTTGTCCAAAACTCCAATTTGGATTTATCCTCTGACTGCGGAGTCCTATCCTCCATGCATGACAGGCATTTGCTAACTCTAGATAGTTTTAAAAAGTCTGTTTGTGCTGCTTATTAAAAAAAAAAAAAAATCCCAATTATATATTTCTAAGTTACAGGAAATTTGATATATTTCAGACTATATTCTTATTTTATAAGTCTGTAGAAAATAATTACCCCAGGCATACAACAGGAATTTTTTCTAAAATGACAATGTTCTTGGGACATCTGGGTGGCTCATCCATTAACTGTCTGCCTTTAGCTCAGGTCATGATCCCGGGGTCCTGGGATCGAGTCCTGCATCAGGCTCCTTGCTCAGCAGGGAGCCTGCTTTTCCCTCTGCCTGACACTCCCCCTGCTTGTGCTCTCTCTCTCTGACAAATAAAATCTTAGAAAAAAAAAAAAATAAAATGACAACATTTACATACATTAATATCTGCTCCTTTCAGAAGCAGAAATTCCAGGATTTCAAGCTGCCCACAGTCTGCTGCATAATGAAGAGGCTTCCTTCCACCTTCTAGTGTCCGGTTGACATCTTCTCCCTTATAAGAGAAGCCAAATGAAAATGATTTTTAGATAGATGGTAGACTGAAGATGGGTGGGACATGAGACACCTGGGATTTTTCCCTTCTTAAGGTGTAAGAGTTTCCTGAAACAATTACATTTCCTGCGAAGTGAAGTAAGTAACCAAGAAGTTGAAATCAAATTCTGCACAGTAGCACACACGCAGTATGAAGATAATTCAATCATGACTAGTCAAACTGAAAACAAAAGACAATAATGCTGTCATGAAATATGTTACTGTGCTCTATTTCTAGGGAGTTCAGTCAGCATAATGTCAAGATGGGGCCACAGAAAACTGGTTAAGTTCAAACACACAGTTTAGGCCGATCACAGGACATGTATTGTAATTCAAGGAAAAGCATCATTATTTTGAAGGAAGCAGACATCATCATCACAAGGTAGTCCGTACTGCTACTAAGAATCATTTCCTTCATTTAACATTTACTAAAGCCCTGCTATATGGCGGGCGCTGTGCACGGAGAAGACAAAGGTGAACAAAATCAGACCTGGCTTCTGACTGCGTGGAGCTAACCATCTAGTGTGGGGAGGCAGATATTAATCAAATAATCACGTAATCAATGTCAAAATGTAACTGCTATGAAGGAAAGGAATTCAGTGCTATACAAATACTGAAGAACAGGACTTAATCTTGGTGGAGTGGGTCATGTTAGAAAATGAACTTAAGGCCTCAAAAAAGTTTTCATTCATTGAGAAGATCCCAACAATAATAAATACAACCAGCCTCTTTACTGGCCAGGCCTGGCACCGTGCTAGACACATACTCTCTGATCTTCAAACCAACCTACAAGGAGAAAATCTCCACTTAATAAACGAAAAGTCTGAAGCTAAAAGCGGTCAACTTTTAGTAACAAGAGAGATCTAAACTCATTGTCTTTCTAAACCACCATGTTGCCTCCAATTCAGCATTTGCCCCTTCTTAAGCAAAGTTCAGGTTGCAGAGTAGCAACAGGTCTGAAGGAATTTATTTTCTCTACTGTACGAGTCACTTATCTTGGTTTGGTCAACTCATCAAGCCAGATTCTGAATCAGGATGTTCAGAACCCTATCATTCCATGGCCATTACAAGCTGTTCTTTCAAAACACCCTCTATATGGATTTAGAAGAAAAGTGTTCAACATGCTTAAAGTCACCGGAGACGGGGCTGAAGCTCCAACTCTTCTACTTATCTGTGGGACCTGAGAATGGTTACTTTCCAAATCTGTTTCCTTATCCGTAAAATGGGAAGAAAAATGCTTAGACCCTACAAGGTTTTAGTGCATCATTAAAGCTACTCCATGCAAAGTATTTGACACAGGGTAAAATGTTTAATAAAGGTTAACTATTATTTCTGTGGCTCCCTGATGTTGGTTTATATAGCACTAAAAGACTATCCAAAATTGAGTTAAGGCATGTTTCTGCACAATGGTTGAAATTTAAAGGTATGATTTAATGTAATATACTGGCCATTCAGAAACAAGTAGTAAGGGCAACTTGGTGTGCCACCGTAGCCTTTATTCACAGCTGCTCAAGTGGGAGGCTTTGAGGCAAACGGAGATACTGCTTCAACAATTCTCAAATATAACTAGTTTTCCTTACGTTATTAATATCTCCTTTCCATTATTAACATTAACTAGAGAGCATTAACTGGATAGGTGTTTTCACTGAAAAGAAAGTATTGCTTGAGAGAAAGACAACTATCATATGATTTCTCTCATCTATGGAACATAAGAACTAGGAAGATCAGTAGGAGAAGAAAGGGATAAAGAAAGGGGGGGTAATCAGAAGGGGGAATGAAACATGAGAGACTATGGACTATGAGAAACAAACTGAGGGCTACAGAGGGGAGGGGGGTGGGGGAATGGGATAGGCCGGTGATGGATAGTAAGGAGGGCACATATTGCATGGTGCACTGGGTGTTATACACAACTAATGAATCATCGAGCCTTACATCGAAAACCGGGGATGTACTGTATGGTGACTAACATAATAAAAAATCATTAAAAAGAAAAAAGTATTGCTTGTAGTAATGACTGTCAAAAATATATTTTCTTGAATCAAAATAAGTGGCATCTTCCTTCCCTGCTTAGTGTTAAGTATGGAAAATGCATATGAAATGGAGTTGTGAGTTTAAACTTTCTCCTTTATCCCTGCAGACACTGTTTTTACAGTTCTTTCTTTAGCAGACAAAAAATGACAGTATCAGAAAGGCTTCATATGACTGACAGGGAAGAAAGGATCCTCTTCTGCGGAGCCTTTGCAAAAGCTGTACTTACAGAGAAAGTTATAGTACAAAGACCTGTACTGGAAAAGTCGCAAGGCCTCAAAATAATGATTTTTGTACTTTCACCTAAAAAACTAGAGAGTATTACACACACACACACACACCCAACCTAGATAGTATTATGCTAAGTGAAATAAATTAGCTGGAGAAAGACAAATACCATATGATTTTACTCATGTGGAATTTAAGAAACAAGCAAAAAACAACAACAAACAAAAAACCTGACATAGGTTAAAAAAAAAAAAAAAAGAGAGAGAGGGGCAAACCAAGAAACAGACCCTTAACTACAGAGAACAAACTGATGGTTAACCAGAGTGGAGGTGGGTAGGGGGACGAGTGAAATAGGTGATGGGGATTAAGGACCACACTTGGGATGAGCCCTGGGTGATGAATCACTATACTGTACACATGAAACTAATATTACACTGTATGTTAACTGGAATTTAAATAAAAACTTAAAACTTAAAAATTTAAATAAAAACTTAAAACTTAAAAATTTAAATAAAAACTTAAAACTTAAAAATTTAAATAAAAACTTAAAAAAAGGTTTATGGAAATCCCTGTACCTTCTGCTCAATTTTGCTGTGAACCTAAGTATGCTCCAAAAAATAAAGTTTATTTTTAAAAAGTAAAATCAAATTCAAAGTAAGCCAGAAGCAAGAAAAGATGAGCAGGAACTAATGAAACAGAAAACAAAAAAGTAATAGAAATCAAAAGCTGATTCTCTGAGATCAGTACAATTGATAAATCTCTAACCAGAGTGGTCAGAAAACTAAAGAGTGCCAACACAAAGTGCTAATATCAGACTTTACTGATTACCTTCCCACAAAGAGACTCCCAGGCCCTAGAGGGCTACACTGGCAAATTTTACCAAACATTTAAGAAAAAGGGTGATACCAACTCTTCCAGAAGATAGGAGCATTTCCACTCATTTTATGAGGTCAGCATTACTCTTCAAAATGCGAACAAAGAGGATACAAAAGACACTACAACAAAAGAACGCTACAGGCTAATATCCTTCATGAACACAAGTTCTAAACAAAATGTTAGCAAACTGAACCCACAAATATATGAAAAGAATATAACCATGACCAAAAGTTTATCCCAGGAATACAAAGTTGGTTAAATATTTGAAAAGTCAGTCAACATAATTCACCATTTCGACAAATCAGAAAAGAAAAACCATATGATCATTTCAGTAGGTGAAAAAGCATCTGACAAAACCCTACATCCCTTCCTGATAAAAACTCAGCTAACTATAGAAAGAAGAAAATTTCCCTGGTCTAATTAGGGGCTTCCAAAAAAAAAAAAAAAATTAACTACAACTATCATACTTCATTGGTGACATATTGAATGCTTTGCCCCTAAAAATCAGGAACAAGACGTCTCTGTTTTTATCGATTCTACTCAACACAGTACTGGAAGTTCTAACCAATGCAATTAGGCAAGAAAAAAAAGCATCCATTTTGGGGAAGAAAAAAAAAGTAAAAGTGTCTTTATTTATTTGCAGGTGACATGATCATCTATGTAGAAAATTCCATGGAATCTACCAAAAAGCTACTAGAACTAGTAAGTAACTTTAGCAGTGTTTCAGGACAAAACAATATATAAAATCAACTGCATTTTTGTATATTAGCAATGAGTAATTGCAAATCAGAAGTAAAATCAGTATTATTTACAAGAGCATCCAAAGATATGAAATACTTAGTGATAAATTAACAAAAATGTGAAATATACACCAAAAACTACTAAAAATTATTGAAATTAGAGAGGACCTTAAAGAAATGGAGAGATATACCACGTTTGTGGGTTGGAAGGCTTAGGACTGCAGAGATGTCAATTCTCCCCAAACTGATGTGTAGATTCAACACAGTACCAGTCAAAACCACAGGAGGCTTTTTAAAGAAACTGACAAACTGATCCTACATTTCATCTGGAAATGCAAAGAATCCAGACTAGCCAAAACCACTTTAAAAAAGGGACAAGGTGGAAGACTAGTACTACCTGATTTCAAGAATTACTAGAAATGAAGTAATCAAGAAAGTACAGCATTGCCATAAAATTATAAAATATGCAAACTTTTGGGGCGCCTGGGTGGCTCAGTCGGTTAAGCATCTGCCTTTGGATCAGGTAGGTCATGATCCTGGAGTTCTGCTGCATTGGGCTCCCTGCTCAGAGGGGAGTCTGGCTTCTCCCTCTCCCTCTGCTCCTTCTCTCTCTCCCTCAAATAAATAAAATCTTTAAAAAACCCCCAAATATGCAAACTGTTATCACTATAGTGATAGAAAGCTGATCAGTGGTTGCCTGGGGGAAGGGGAGGAGAGGGACAACAGGAGGGCGGGATTACAAAAGAGCAGTGAGGGTAATGGATGTGTTCATTATCTTGACTGTGGTGATGATTTCCCAGGTATATACATGTCAAAACTTACCAAATTGTACACTTTAAATATCTGTAGTTTGTTGTATTTCAATTATACCTCAGTAAAAGATTTTCCTGAAATCAAACCTCTGTGGCTCTATTCTTACAAAATGGGCTGCTAACAAAGCAATATTTGAGATAGGATGAGAACAGGGGTGACTCATAATCTTTGTGGGAGCCTTAAAGAGCAAAAGCTAGTTGAGGTCAAGTTCCTTCACTGTTAGTGCTGAAGGAAAAACTGTGGCCTTACATCCTACACCTCAACTAACTGCACGGAACCAGAAGTTTTAAAGTGGGATGAGAGAGGATCAATGTGACCCCCGACCAGCTGGGTGGGCTTCAGAGATCAAAACAATCGTCCGAATTGCTGGAAAAAACATCCTTATCAATATCCTACCTTTCAGCACTATTTTGTCTACTCCATTCTTTACTATGCAACTACAGGGAGCTTGCTAAACATAAACTGTGATCACATCATTCCCTTTTAAAAAGTCATCTGATGGCTATTCATTGCTCCCAGAGAATAATGTCTAAACAACATACTTTAGAAGATCTGGAGTGATCTATCTGGTGACTGCCCTTTCAACTTCAATTCTCACAGCATTTCTCCCCCAGAACCCCCATTTCCCCTCCCCACACCCCCCTCCTTTGTTTAGTTAACGCCCACTAATCCTTTAGAAGCAGGCTTTAATACAACTGCCTGGAGAGTCATTTCTAACCACCTCAGCACTGAGTGATGGGAGCTTCACAGGTGTGCTCAAAGCATTGCATTTCCCTGTGGTTAACACTCACCACATTGTACTCAAACTGCCTCTATCTGTATCCTCTATGAACACAGGTCAGGTACCATGGCTCTATTATTTACTTTTGCATCTCCAATGCCTAGTATAGTTTCCGACATACAGTAAATGTTGATATGATAAAGCTTCTAGATGAAGAAATGGTGAGGTTGCTCAAGTAATAGATTTGGAAGCAGGTCATACATGACACCTTCCATTTCAAGCACACATGGATAATACATTAGTTATCTAGTAATAGCAGCAGTAACTTGAGATCAATGGTGTGTTTACTGATGTGCGGGGGGTTCAATGATAATTTCACCAGGTTTTCAGCGGTCTTGATAGGTGTAACTGCAGTAGTGGTGATAAAATAGGGAAGGAAGATAGTGCTCTATCTAGTTCCTTTCTCCCTACCCTCTGCCCATACTCTAGGCATTAGTGACATCATCAGAGAGGAAGTTAGACACCTGTTCTGTAATCTTGATTCTAATTTAATGAAACATTATGAGCTACAAAGAAAAATCTAATCCTAATTTTGTCTCCCAGATTCTGGGACTAAAGAAAGATGTACTATCTCAAGGGGTCCCTTAGCATTACATGACAATCTTACCATGTTTTCCTTTTTCTCTTGCTTTTCCACTTTCCACAGAGACTATTTTAAATTTCTTTCACTTTTTATATACCTCAGACTTCTCTACCTTCTCTTTCCCTTTCATTCTCAGCAGATAACCTCACTGTACCCTCTACACAGAAGACTGTCTTCAGACAGCCACTCCCTTAGCAACTTCCCTCCCCCCACACCTTCCTACCACTGACAACTCTCTCCTCTCCTCCTATCGGAAGCCAAACTCTCACCTCTGTTTTGGATATCATCCTTTCCTATTTTTTTAGAAAACTTAATCCTTTGTTTATCTCTTTTCTTGCCTATGTTTTCAACCTCTACTGCTCTATGGGCTCCTTTTCATCAGTATATGCCACGCACAGCTCTTCCACTAAACAAGCAAAATACAACACAATAACCTCTCCTTAGGCCCATCCTTAGACCTTTCAGTTACTGTTCTCCCTCCTCCCTCTCATGGCTAAATTTTCCAAAAGCACTGTCTGTATTTGCTAGCTCCAATTTCTCACCTTCTGTTCTAATCTGACTTCCACCCTCAACACTAAACCATAACCATTTTTGCTGAGGTCAGTGACTTCCATGTTGCAAAATGCAAAGGTTATTTCGGTCCTCACCTTAACCTCACAGAAGTAACAAAGTGGATCATTTCTTCCTTTTTTAAACACACTCTCTTCTGGCTTCAGGGACACCACATTATTGACTACTGCTTCTCTGTTTCCTCTCCTGACTTATCCATGTCTACCAGGAGTTTTGTAACAAATTTTGGGGATCTATATATGATTTGGGGATCTATATATGATTTAATCATATATAATTTAAAGAGCTGGTAAGTTCGGTCATCCTTATACAGTCCTGTAATAATATCTATATCAAAATACTTTGACTATAAATTTTGAGTAACAAATGCTTCCTCAGGTATAAAGTTTACATATATTTTTGAAGACCTCACCATGCAGTAATGTGTTTATGAGAATGTTTTTCATCATGATATGTGTGTAAATAACCATGCAGGTCACAAATAATAACTGCACACAGCTTCTATTTACCAAATGCAGTTGAAGTAACACAGACTGACAAACCTAATTCGTCATCACATCACGGCTTGCCTGGCTTTCCCTTTCCCTTTCAACAAGAATTATCTATCCAGTTTTACTGGATTTTACTCTCTTTCTTTTATTGAAACATGAAGCCTGTTGGTTGTTAAAAATACACAAAATAGATTTTTATTCTATTACAATTATATTTTGCCATATTTTTCTTCTAAGTTGTTTTTAAACTATTCTTATTTTCTCCAAATATGGCATATTCCAGATACATAATATGGCAAACATAATAAACTCTGCAATATTTTCCAGTGAGTTTAAATTAAATACATTCTATCCGGAACCACTATAGTGACTATGAAATGCTTTAGAATAGGTTGACTCCTGGTGCCTCTCAAACAAGGGGGTTTAGATTATGGTGGGAAGAGAAAGTCCATGTGGTATTCTAAATCAAATGGAACCCAAGAAGAGTTCTAAGATTATTCCATATTCTAACATTTGCAGACTACCTTCTCTGATTCTTCCCTGGTCCTAATCAAAATTATTCATAGAATTAAAAAAAAAAGGATGTGATAATGCGTGACTAGTTTATATTAAAAAGTCAGTGAGTTCTATGTTAAGGGGAGAACTGAATAAATTGTAAGCAATATCATTTATTCCAATGTTGAAGCATGACATTTTAGGGCTGGACAGTGGACAGGTTTTCCAAATTTTGAAAATTAAATGACATTACTAGCATTTGTGAAGGTCAGTCATCCTTCATTTCTCAAGTACCACTGTTCTGAATAAACCAAGAGTTTCAGTTATACTGATAAATTCTTATCTGACTAGAAAATTATTGGTGAAATGGTCTAATTCTACATTTAATATCAATAAATCAACTAGTATTTACTAAGAAGCCATGTTCCTAGCATTGTGCTGGGCATGCTAATGGTACAAAAAAGAATTGTGGGTCTGTGTCTACTTATGAATCAGACTACATCTTATACTTCTTTAATTTCTACCACAATGCCTACTATGGTACTTTAAAACTTCAAGAATAATTTGTGATTGCTGATTATGATAGTATGTTAAAATGCTGTACTGAGAAGTAACAGTATTCACTAAGGTGATTTAGAGAGTATGGGTGAACACAGCACATGTGTACGTAAGAGAATATGGTGGATGGATTTCTCATAGGAATTTCCTCCTGGAAATCCAGCAAGTGTTACCTTGGAAAGTACCTACCACACGATAGTTGTGAGGCTTCACTGAAATAATGTAAGGCGCCTGGCACACAGTGAGCACTCAATAATGCCAAATGCTTTTATTAATAGAGCCCTCAATGGTTCTCATCTGAATAGCTTTCTACTTAATTTCTCCACATTTAACAATTCAACAAATGTCAATCAAGTACCTCAGTGTTCCTAAAAAGTAAGACTGATCGGTCATGCTACTCCTTCACTCAAAAAATGCCAACTGCTCGCTCCCTCTTGCTGAATAAAAAATCCTCATCACAACACTCAACTCCTCTTCACTTCAACACCAACTTACCATTCTGGCCATTTTACCTCATACATACACCGCTCCCAACATATCAGTGTTTTCCCACTTCTAGGCAACTTCATGTTGTTGCTTTTGTCATGGTTACCCCACTTCCATTCATGTCCTGATCTGCTGAAATTGCACTTAGCCTTCAAGACCTATTTTCTCTTGTAAAACTTTTACCTGATATTCTTTTTCGCCCTTGATACTCTTGATATGTAATTCCCTCCTTTTAATCCTCACAGTTCTTAGTTTATGTCTCTGACTACACTTCACCTTTTTTCAATTAGGTATCTGTTATTTATGTACTTCAATAAAAACTCCATTAAAAAAAAGGAGAGTGCCTTACTTATACATACTGCCTATGATGTCTACGGGTGACTTGTGCCAATAGTCCAAAATTTAATGAATTGGTGCAGTCATATATATAGCATCTTTGTCACACTATGGAACCCCCTACTTACCATAACAACGATCACTCCACAAAGAGGTAGTTTAAAAATATTATTCGTGTGTCTGAAAGTCACAGAGTCTCAGTATTTGAGAGGACTCTGAATGTCATCCAACCCAACCCCTCACTCTGTTTGAATCCTTGTTTGTGTATGCCCAGCCTACAAGTAAACCTCTCTAATGAAAGGCAACTCAAGATCTTACCAATCAGCTCATTCCCACTTTACAGTTCTGGTTCTACCCCTTGGGGACGCATGGAACAAGCAGTCTCGATTTTCATGTTAGATTACCAATTATGTTTAACAGCCACATCAGATAACTAAAATGAAATCATCACATTATAACTAAAATGAAATCTCTTTACGTGATTTGCTATTACCCTGAACTTCAGTTACTCATTTTGAGTATACACATAGGGCCATTACATTAATTGCTATTAAATTTCAACTTATAATGGTCATTTTATTTTTCCAGGCTGTCAAGTTCTTGCTAGATTCTAACTGAAAGGAATTTGTTAGTTCTGATCCCCAACCTCCCTCTAGTTGTACCTCACCTACCTTCATTATGGTGACCTAAGACATTCATTAGAAAATGAGAAAAGATGAAGAATGAGCCCCAGCAGTATTCAGGAAACTTCCTTCAGTTCACTACACAAAGAAATAGGTAGCGTATGTGGGTATTACCATTCAAACAGTCTTGAATCTAGTTCATTAAATTCTTATCCCACCATCCTTTACCATCATTCTCCCAAGCATAACATTAAAATATAAAAATTTCAATGAAATGATTGAGAGTTCCTTCATCTAATAGTAGTCTAGGAACTGCAAAAAAAGGGAAATTAGCACAGCAGGATTTATTTCTAATTGATTCCTTCATAAGTTTTAGACAACCCCACAGCCACCACAAATAATTTAAAAAGTAACACATTCATTAAATAACATTTGGAAAAGAGATCTTTCTTCTAGTGAGTCTTGCCATCTAAAACACAACCATTATTACCTTGCTTTCCTTCTGTTTAATTTTTTTCTGTGAAAGTAAATCACACTAATTATTTAACATTTAGGTATCTTGTCTTGCTACCATTCTTGAAAGCTACACGACAGTCTCTCGAGTAGATGTGCCATAGTTTACCTAAATATCCTAATTCTGGACATGTAGATTAATACCAAATACCCTGTACCATTAAAGTTCTTATTTTATAGAACATAACAATATCATACACTTCATCAATTCCAAAGCACGCATTTTCCTGCATTTTAACATCTCTGAAATTGGGTCACAAAATAGAAGAAAAAAAGTTGGAGAACATAAAATGGCAAAATTCGCTGACAGTAAGACCTGCTCATATCATTCTCATGGAAAATGGGTAAGTGTGCCATCAATTCTAGTTCAGAATTATTTTAACGATGTAATAAAGATACTAAACAAATTAAAACCAGTAGGAACACATTAAATCCTAATGCTAATACTAAATGTTTGGAAGTTCTCACTTCTCTAAATTGTGTCCACAAACTAAACCGGAGAGCAAACTGTCCTCCAGTATAAGTGATATATTCTCTGGGACACATTCCTGATATACCTGCCTCAACTTCTGTGAAGACAAACAGAAAAAGACAACTCAAAAAAGCTCAGAATGGGGGTGCCTCGGTGGCTCAGTCGGTTAAGCATCTGACTCTTGATTTCAGTGCAGGTTATGATCTCAGGGTTGTGAGATCAAGCCCCACGTCAGGCTCCGCTCTGGGCATGGAGCCTGCTGAAGATTCTCTCTCTCTGCCCCTCTCCACCTTCCTGCAATTGTGCTCCCTCTCAAAAACAAACAAAACACAACTCAGAAAACCAAGCATACCGGCCAGCTACTTGTACCTTCATTACCTAGGGTGTTACCGAAGCCGCCCCTGTGATCTAGTTACATTTACCACGCTATATTGCCACGGCAGCAAAGATACTACCCTCTCCATTCTACCCTTCTTTATCAACAAATTCTGACTTTATTAGGTTGGCAATGTGCCCAGCTAGCACACATTTCCCAGCAACTCTAGTACCTAGGAGTAGTCAGTAGGTGAGAACACAAGTTGAATGGTGCCTCAAGGACTTACTGGAAGATATACTTCTCCTCTTATTCCTGTTTGAATGTGAGAATGGTGGCTGAAACTCCAGTAGCCATTTTGCACCATGAGGTGACCCTGAAGACAGAAGCGATTCACAAAGGAGGGAGGAGCTTAGGTAACTTAGGACCATGGAGCCACCGCACCAGGTGTGGACTGCCTACTTCATGATTGAGGTTAAAAGAAAGAAAAATAAGCCGCTCTCTTGTTCAGTCATATATTCCCTTTGGTAAGAGGTTATTAAGGTAAAAAGTTTCTTCTCCCCCACTGTCTCTTCTTAGCTGCAGAATCGGTTCCTGTCAGAGGAAACAAAAGTGATCCACTATTTCTCCTCCCACGAAGGATCAACCACTTCTTGTAGCGACAGAGTCACAGAGAGAGCTAAGGCACATTCCTACCTGAAGTTAGAATTTTTTAAGTAGTGTTTTAGAATAGGCAATAGAGAATCTAAAACATATCCCATTAGGCCAATAAAGCTACCAGAAACTAGGATTCTTCTAGTACAAGGCAGACGATATGTGTAGTCAGGAGTGATCCTCACATTTTACGAGTCTGCATACCCTCAGTCTGGACAGCTTTCCCCTTTAAAGGGTAAGTCACAGAAGAAAAACAATATGGGGTGTATGAAAACTGCAAGAAAAGTGTAACAAAGGAAAAGAAAAATCATACTGAAAATTCAAGAAACTTAATTTTAGAAAGCATTCAGAGTGATCAAGCTAGAATCCAAAAGACATGGTTTCTATGAAAAAAGTATCTTAAGATGAAAACAAGCAAACATGCAAAGCGAACAAACCGAGATCCAGGCTGATGGGAATAGGAAACTGGCTGAGAAAGTGAAATATGGCAGAAGAATTAAAACTGCAACCGCGAGATTAAAATCCGCACCAAAGTCAGCAGAGCTGGGTAACACTACCAACTCCAAATTAAGAAAATTTAATTAAAGACTTGACAATAAGCTTTAGAAATTCTCCCAGAATACTGAGGTGATAAACAAAAATGATTAAAATGATATAATGACAGTAAAGCTAAAATCTATGAATACATGGTCAGAACAAGAGGAATCGAAGGTTATAAAAGTAAACTTTTGAGTTCAAAAAGACTGCAACCTGCAGATCGTAAAAAGCTCATTGACAAAATTCAACAGAACCGCCCCCCCCGCGCCCCCCCAGCCGCTGCCCATTAGTTTTGCAGTTTATTTTACAAGGATGAAAACAAAAACAAAAAAAATAAAAAATGTGTTAACTCTAAAGAAAATTAAATTAGCCTGGTCTCTTTCTATAGCACTGAGTTCCAGAGGACAAGAGAAAGAAACTATCTATAGTAATGCTATCTGGAGAGGACCTGGGGATCGGGTATAAGCCTCTGAGGAGAGTTACTGACACTGACACTAATGGGAGATGTATGAGGTGTCTTTTAAATATGTTAGAGGTAGGCAGAAGGTCTCCAGAATCTCTGATCTGCAGCTGAGAGAGAATAAATTATGACTCATGCGTTCCACACCAAGCTCATCAACATTCATGTGTAAATGCAAAGGCAGTCCTGGGTACCAGCGATTCAGAAAATATACCACTGACGCTCCCATGAGGGAAGGAGGAGGAGGTGAGCAGCACCTTGAAGACTTCTGGTGCAGTAAATTCTCTGACGTTTAGTCTCAGCATCCCAAAGTGTTTTTTGTTTATAATGGTTCTATCTATGGGTATTTACCAAAGCAGAAAACCTTTTAAATATTTAGTAATTCATTTAGAATTAACAAAAAGAAACACATTGCATGTTAACATAAATGAGATTTTAAAAAATAAAAAATAACTGTATTCCTCTTCCCCTCTCACCTAAAAGGTGAAGGGTGACACTGCATTACTTTTTTTTTTTTTTTTTGCCATTTTTTTAATGTCTGCCTTAATAGAGGACAGCTGACTTCTCATATCTGCTGCCACATTCAATTTGTTCTGACAGATCGTTTCGGCCAAAATATACGAAGAAAATTCGGCCTCCTGCAGATACGTAGTTGAATGAGTAAAAAATTTAACTTTTTTTACAAAAAGATTTTATTTCTTTGAGGGAGAGAGCGAGAAAACGAGCAGAGAGAGGGACAAAGAGAGAGAGGGAGAAGCCGGCTCCCCGCTGAGCAAGGAGCCAGATGTGGGGCGCAACCCCAAGGACCCTGGGGTCATGACTTGCACCGAAAGAGCTGAAGGCAGAAGTTAACCATTTGAGCCACCCAGGCACCCAAAGTTTAACATGTTTGTAACAGCCTTTTCAGTTAATTATGGATTTTCTTTGACACTACACTAAAACTCAAGCGGTAGTTTGTTAAAGATTATTTACAATGTGGAATCTGTCACTGTATCAATGAACTTCATACTGTTACATTAAAACCCACCAGTCTATTTACACTCTGAATGGATCTTGTATACATATGCATGATTTTGTAAGGTCACGCATTGGTCATTTACAAAGTACTGGTTTACTGAGTTACAGAGATCTTCCAAATGTTGATGCACTTCTTTCTTCACTATCAAAACAATCACATTCACTGATAACACCTCCAATCTCATCAGTAAAACCGTTAAGTACTGGGAAGCTGTCAAACTCGAAATGGCAGATATAAATGTTCCAAAATTGGACTTTTCTCTTCAAGCTCTTTTCCTTGAACTGACAGGCTCACTAACTTCATTTTCAAGAAAATATCTGCCAAATATCCAAGACTGAATAACCAAATGGATAATTACAGGGTTTTGCTCCATCGAAAAGGCAGCTAGTTCAGGTCGCAGCTCCACTTTCCATTTCTCCACATAGAATATGAAAGAAGTGTACACCATATAACCAAGATCTAATGAAAGGGAATGTTTAGTGTTTCATCAAGGGCATTCTGAAGGGAAGCTGGCATATATCTAATTGTGCACGTGTGGGGGTAAAGTTCACAACGACTAGAAGCCGTACAGTTTGGTGCTGCTGCCCTGATTTACACAGTGGCTTTACTTACCTCTGCTTTTGCATCACCAGAAGTGTCGTCATAGTGAAGACAGCAAAGAAAGTCTAAATATTACTACGAAAATAGTTCTGACCTTATGGATGTCTTGAAGGGGTCCCTGGGGCCCCCAGAGATCTATGAGATCTACAGTACTTTGAGAACGGCTGCTTCAGTGAAATAGAAGAAATGAATTCAAAATTAGAACACAAGAATGGGGAGTTTTGGCGGCAAAGAATTAATGATGAAAAGCCAATTAAGCCTTTACTTAAGCAAATATGGTTAAAAACTAGATAACACAGATGTCAAAAAGAAGTCTTGAGAGAAAAGACACAGAATTTAACAAGCACATACAATCACACATTTATATAAAACAGAAAGTAGGTGAGGAAATAAAAATCCACTAGATTCTATCCGATTTGGGCCTTATTAAGTGACACAATCACGAATTGTGTCAATTAAATGCTGAACATGGGAGACTTAAATAAACGATGGCATATCCTCCATGAAATGCTATGCAGACTCATTTAAGATGAAAATAACATAGCTCTTGAATGCTTACCATGTGGCCAGGCACTGTTGCAAGTACTTTCCAGGTATTAATTCACTTAATTATCACAAAAGCTTTATAGGAAATTAGTGCTACTATTCCTGTACAAGGAAACTGAGGCACAATGAAGGTAACTTGCCCAAATTCTGTACTGCTGACAGGGAGAGGACCATGCTGCTGAGTGACGAAAGCAGGAACGATCCCACCTACTTCAAAACTTAGAAGAATATGTTCATCTATAATCATATAAAATTTCAAAGAATACATATATGATAAATTTATTAGTTGTCATCTTTAGAGACCAGGACTATGAGAATACTCTCCTTCATGAATTTCAATAACGCTGTATTTTTTGAAAATGAAAAATCCATTAAAAATTTAAAAATCCATTACTTTTATAATCAAAGCAACACACATATTTTTGTTTTGAAAAACTAAAACAAACTAAATCCTACTGCTTAGCAAAATTTAGACTCAAACACTTTTTCTGATGAAATTTAAGTTCTGGTAGAACTAAAAAATGAATACCTTTCAAGTAATGAAGAAAAGGAAGCAGAGAAAATAAATTCCTATGGCTTAAAAAAAAAAAAGGCAAAAGGAAAGTAAGTTTAAACAAAATAAATTCAAAGTCTAAAAAGAAAATTTAAACTGATCAGTTATGTCAACAAATGTGAATAGGTTTAAGTCACAAATTTAAAGATAAAGAATGAATCTTGGATTTTGTTAAATAACATTGGCAAAAAGAAAAGCAAACAAAAATCCAATGAGACACACACCTAAAAACAAAATAATGTGAGAAAATGTGAAAAATATAAACGAATGGGCAAAAATATATCAGGTACATATATCTAAAAAATTAATGAGTAATGTTAACAGATGACAAAGTTGAATTCAAGGCAAAGAAAAGTATATATGCAAAGATGCTCATTTTACATTTAAAAAAATGTGTATGTTAGTCATGAATCTACCAAATACCAAGAAAACAACTGACAAAAATAGCACTGTAGTGAGAGACCATCATAATAATCTCAGTCTTTGGCAGGTAAGAATACAGCAGGCATGATTAATAATCAGTAAGATTGAATTAATATATATCAAACTCTGTACTTTATGGAAACTCCACCTTTAACTTCTACTGATTAACAAAACCTGATTGTAATAAACCAAAGAAAACCTTAATACATCCTGAAGTTGAAAACCTTATAGAACCTATTCTCTAACCCCACTGCAATAAAACTAAAAACTAATACAAAAGGCCTTAATATAAACACCGGAACACACACACACACACACACACACACACACACACACACAATGAAACCAACAATGATGAAGCAAAGAAAAGCTCAATACTGGAAAATTACTATTTTGAAAATAAAGGTAAAAATATTAAATTATTATATTAAAGGTAAGAATAATATTACCTTTATGGATAGACCCAAAACTGTGGAAAACCACAGCTTCTGTGAGAGTGTTAATATAAAGTTACATGGCTTTTTAAAATCTGTCTTTTTATTTCACATTAGACTTTGAAAACATTTATTATTTTGCCTAAATCTTGCAACAAAAAAATTTTTTTAAGTATACTAATTCTAGTAACTTTCCATAGTAGCTAAAAGGTAATGGACAATTTTTACATTTAAAACTCCATTAAAAAATCTGTACAAAAACATCATTCAATCCATCTTGCTTCCAAAGAAAATTAACCTCAGAACATCTGACTTCAAATTCAAAGTTCTATTTTTCTAGTTTTGTAAAAATAAATAAAAGTTCATTTAAGAGCTTTCAATGCTTGAGAAAAAAACGCAGTATTTATAATATATGCACACACACACGCACAGAGTCCACTATTTCCTTTAGAATAATTATCCACACACCTGTTCAAAATATATCCTTATAAAAATGAGTATTCGGAATGAAAACAAGCACTTTTAGGACTAACTGCAGAAAACCTCCAAGCCTTATTTTAAAAAATAAGTCTTAATATTTTGAGTCAAACTCTAGGAGCCAAAGTAGGTGCTGAATTCATCTTTCATTTTAAGCAAAACCAGCAAATAATAACTGGCTTTGGTGGTACTGTGTAATAATTTGATTGTTTCCTCTTGGATAACAAATTACAAAAGAAATAATGAGCAATGTTCTCTATCAAAGGTAAAGAAGTCTTATAATGATTTTAAGAAATGACTTTTTTACATGACTAACTCAAAGTGGCCTGACATCTTTTTTTTTTTTTTTTGATCTCCTTGTCTTTTGTATTACACCTTAGACACCAGTTAAAAGCACTGAAGAACACAGAACACCCCTAATGTACTGGGTGACAAGAGTTAAATCCCAAGACATATTATAGCTCTCCCTCACCCTGATTCAGGCCCCTTTCTGCCAGTTTGCTAATGCCAACATGAAGGTGAACTGGTTCACCTGGTTTCTGTCTCTGTTAACACTTTATTTCTTCTTCAGATTTTGGATGCTCTTCTTTTCCTGCCATTTAGACTCCAAATCTTGCCAGTGACTTTCAGCCCAAGCTGATACTCCTTAATCTGATCTTGATTTCATGTTCTGGATAGAGAATAACCACAAGCTCTTTCTATATAAACTCCTACCACCGCATGCACAGCTCTAGATCTTTTCTAAGACTTTCTAGCTTTAGAGAGCTTTTTCATTCACTACCCATTTATCTGGTCATTTATTCAACAAATACTGATAAGCTCCCACTAAGAGCTGGACATTATTCTACACGGTAGAAATGTACAGAAGTGAACAAAAAGACACAAGTTCATCGGGTCAACTAAAAGCTGTAATTCGCATAGCACGAGCTGGACTATGGTCACCGTGGTTCTAAAAGTTTCTCTTTTGACCACAAGTTTGTGCTAAGTCATAAAAAAAAAATTGAAACTCCATTTCTGTACCCCCTCAGTCTTCCAAAAAAAATACTCCCGTTCATGTAATGGAATGAGAGTGGTTTATGGAATCAAACAGATCCACAGACAAATCTTGGCTCTGCCATTTACTAGCCTGGTTAACCTGGGCACATTACTTACATTTCTTCAATTGTCATTTACCTTACCTGTAAAAACAATTTTTCATGGTGTCTTCTTTAAAACAAATGTTTATGAGAATTAAATGAGAAAATCTAGACAAAGCACTCAGCAAATAACCTAATATTACATGGTGGCTATTAGAATATCATTATGTTTATTTGTAACAGGACAAAGTATTAGGTCTTTGGTTTGCTTTACCTATAGTCTAGGGATACTGTCATTTTAATCACTTACATGGTCCAGAGAGTAATTTCTCTTCTGGCGGGCTGCTAGGACTACTTCACTCTAAGTATAGCTTCTGGAAGTTTAAGGCAAACAAGGGACAAAAGGTTAGGTACGATGGTGAATAAAAAAAATCATTTCAAGGGGCTTTGTGATATGAAGTGTTCTCTTTCTACATCCCCAGTCTAAACAGGGAGTAGGTCACTTTACCCAGTCTATTTATTTTGTATTTCTATTTTTCTACATCTTCCTTTCACAAGATTTCCCCAGCTTATTTCAATATATGCCTTATCTACTCTCCTAAATGGTTTTAATATGGAGTAAAAACATATTTACAAATACATATATACTTCCAATAGTTTCAGATTTCCTGTCCTTAATGGCAAAATCTTTAAAAAGAAGATTTCATTTATTTGAGAGAGCAAGTGAGCAAGCACAAGTTGGGGAGGGGGGGGCAGAGGAAGAGGGAGAGGCAGACTTCCCGCTGAACAGGGAGCCCAATGTGGGGGCTCGATCCCAGGACCCCGGGATCATGTCCTGAGCTAAAGGCAGATGCTTAACTGACTGGGCCACCCAGGTGCCCCAATGGCAAAACCTTTTATATGCGTCTCAAAAGTGTGGTCTGGGAGGGAGGTTTACTAGATCCAGTACTTCCTACAAGCCTCTACTACACAGTAGGTTCATTTGAATAATAAACATTCAGACTGGGATAGCATTCTTTATATTTCCAAACGAAATGGCCATTTGACTCTTGCAGAGAACTCTTTTTTAGGACTTTTTTTCAGGTGAAAATACACAAGTAATTTGCTTCCTTTGATCTCTAAGACACCTACATGTTGCTGCAACTGAGTTCTAAGTACATACTGTACTGTCACAAGAAACCAGTGTCCTCAAAAGCTATTTAACAAAGAGTAGACTAAATTAGCATACGTGTGACCATTTTGTAGCACAGCGTGTAAGTTAATACTGGACACCTGACTGACAGCAGAATGCAGTAAAACTATTACATTTAACAAATTCCATATAGTTGAGTCAATGTACCCAGTAATTCAGTTACAGCTAAGTATTACCTTTCCCCACTAAGAGTTCAGAATTTCCTTAAGATTGTGGTATTTAGTATTTTGATAGTGACAGAGCCTTTTGAGAACTGGATGAATGCTATGGCCTCTCCTTTCCTACAACTGTCCCTCTGTCCTCTCTCCCCTGCCCCTTGAGGTTACAAATCCTTGCCTTAGGATACAACTTTGCCAAAAAATTACATAATACTGCACTAGTGATATTACTGGATAAAAAGTACCAGAGTTATAAACTACATAGCAGTGGATTCAAATGTATAATTTACCACTGAGGAGCAAAGCAAACAAAAAAGGAGATAATATAGGTAGACAGCACGAGAGAAAGGTAGAAGGTCTGAGAAATACTTAATCAAATGGCTCTTAATTCTACATATTTTCTACAAAGTTATCAGGAAAGGTCTGCCACACCAAATGCATCAAACTTTCCATCTTATAAATATGAACTCAAAGTAATGAACAGTAATAATACCCATAACAAGCAATTCATTTAATGAGCACCTACTTAATAAATAAATAATAATGCGTCCATGAAAAACATTTTCAATTGTTTTGAAGAATAGTTTATTACTAGTTAAAATCCTTACTAGGCTGATCCTGACCAAAGTAATCACCTTCTAAAATCTACCAGGATCAGTCATATCCCAGACATGTTCCCACCTGTGGGTTATTTTCACTGACAAAATTACTACAAATGGTAGCAATTTTAACATATTTCAGTGGTTGACGATGCCTGAGAATCTGGCAAAAAAAATTTTTTTGGAAAAAAAAAAACTGTTCACAGTAAAAAAACACGTACGCCTTGTTTAAAGATGAGAACTATAAAATAAAAAAAAAATTTCTGTGTTTTTAACATAGTTATGCAAATAACTATGTTTTTCTGTCTCCAGGATTCTTAGGACTACTCAAAGTTCCGGAAGTATATATTCAAATTATAGTTCATTTCTATTAATTTACTTACCAATAAATATCACACAGAACTAATGAAAATCAAAACGTGAACGAGAAAAAATTTTAAGTGCAAACATAATGCATAACTTTATAAGTATTTTTAACTAACAAAAGTGTTAAGCATCTACCTTTTTTACTAACAAAAAAGTTTTTAAATGAAAGCCCATGAGAGTTAAGAGCTCAAATCTTATGGTATATTCCCTTATCTATATCCCACACAGAACTTTTAACGTTAAGTGTTTTTGCCCCCCAAGATGACTACTACTGTCACATATATTAATTATATATAGCTGATTTACTCATTAAAAGCTCACTTTATTTTTCTTCTTTGGAAGGTTTTAAAGCAATCAGCCACACTTAGAAATTTTCAGATGGAAAGAGTGAAGTATTTGAATTTTTACTGGTAGTATAAAATCAAAATTTTAACATAACAGAATGCATGCACTTATATGAAGAAAGACTACCAAAATTTTAAAAATCCATTCAAAACATTATGGTAGTGTCTCAATTTGGAAAATTTAATATGAGCAAAAATTAGCTTCATTTTCAAGAAACTAATTCATGGCTCCACAGCTGGAATTTATTCCTAAAACCTTATGCAGCCTGGGAAATATCTTGTGTCTGGATCCAATGGTTTACATTCCTAAAGTTTTTATCTGTAAATAAACCCATGACAGAAGGGACAGGGAAAAGGGAAGGGAAGGAGGGGGCGAGAGAGAAGACAGAAGAGAAAGAGTAATTCAGTTCCTACAATTTTAATTGTGATCTCTGCAGAAATCTATTGCGTGGGAAGGGGGTATATATATTTCCTTAAGATTGTTTTTCTGTCGCCACCACACGAGTGACGACTTGAATATATTATATGTTTAATTCCTGACAGAACTGCTGGTTTCACTGTTTTCCAGTACTATCACAGAAAAATCTAAAGGTAAGATGATTTAACTTCTTAAAATTAATGTTATTTTGCTATAAGCATACAGACAAAAAAAAAAAATTTCAGAATCATTTTAGTCAGGATGTATTATGCTCCTCATTTACACTCACTGATTTTGAATAAAATGTGGGGACCCTCTAGTTGCAGTTTTGGGTGTTCTTTTCAGTTGTGAAAACCTGTATTTCTATTTATCATTTTGAACATTTATGTTTTTCCCTATCTTTTGCTGGTTCAATCTCAATGCTTTACATATCATAATAATCTTCAATTTTTTCCATCTATGTATTTCATTTGTAGTTCTGAAAAATTTCAGTGCAAATGATGGAAAACAATACTCTTTTGGAATAAGTCAAATCAAATCTTGTCCTTCTGCTTACTAGCTGTAGGATTTCAGGCAAGTTACTTAATTTTCATTTCTCTACCTATAAAATGGAGATAAAGCCTACCTGGGTACACACAGAGTAAATTATATGCATATCTACATGCATATTAATTTATTCTGTAGGACCATACCTGACATAGAGTAAGTCCTCAAACAGAAGGCATTCTGTTCCCATTATGATTCTTTCATTTTGAATAGATGTTCTATAGCACTGATTCTCCTCTATAATGTAACCAAATATGACTTTCTCTTGGTCTCATAGCAGTCTATTATTTTTGTATGGTTGTATGATTCCTTAACATATTTGTATGTTTGCTAAGTTTTATTCATGTCATGTTCTAAATAAGAAAATGATTTGTTCAGAACCCATACAACTATCTTATTTATTGTTTGTCCTGTACACCCTTTTAGCTGAACCTACAAAAGAAAATGGATTCTCAGAAATATTCATTATTGTATTCCTATGCTTACTGAATACAGTGGCTGGTATTACAGGCACTCAAATGATATCTGTTGAATGAATTACGAACGAACCAATGAAAACTGTTAATAACTAGCCTTCTCTTTCACTTCCACAGTTTGGAAATCAAGCATGGTCTTGGGACTGGCAATAGGGCTGGAGAGAGAAGAATTCTGGCAACATTTTTGGTGAAGGATGACCTTTGATCGCCAAAAAGATTTTGTAGAATTCCCTTTCAGTTTAATGATCTAAATTAGTTCCTAATTTTCAGAATGCTAGGCCTCTTGCCTAAGGAACAAATTTACTAGAGACTCTGCTTTTCTTTCTTAAGATTTTATTTATTTACTTGACACACACACACATACACACACAGAGAAAGAGAGCAAGAGAGCGGGAACAGCAGAGGGAGAAGCAGGCCCCTCGTTGAGCAGGGAGCCCAATGTGGTGCTCAATCCCAGGACCCTGGGATCATGACCTGAGCGGAAGGCAGACGCTTAATCAACTGAACCACCCAGGCGCCCCAAGACTCTGCTTTTCTTTTAGAGAATTTCATTCAGCCTCTTTCTTTCTCATCCCCTTATCTACACATAGCTTTACCAGGTCTTGTTCTTCCTTCAATTTATCTTTAAACCAGAAAAATTTCTGAATCATATTTTTCGAAACGTTGAGCCCCAAAATAAGTCTTACATTTGACCATACATGTTTCACTATTTTAGATCTCAAAATCGCAAGGAGAAAGAAATAAAATTCAGTTTATTAGACAAGTCAGTTTTTGTTAACTTCAGCATTATATAGGGATGAGCAAACTCTGACCCCTGGGGCAAATCCGGCTTGCTTTTTTTTTTTTTTTGGTAAATAAAGTTTTTGTAAATAAAATTTTATTGGAACACAGACATGCTTATTTGCTTATATATCACCTATGGCTGCTTTTGCATAATTGCAGAGATGAACAGCTATGATAGGGATGGTATGGCTCACAAAGCATAGAAAGCCCTGGCCTCTCTCAGACTACTCTTAGGGAATGGATCTACATAAAAACAAGAACACAAATAGCAAACATTCACTATGCAGTTACAATGTGTTGGGTACTGCTTTGCTGAATTTTATATTCACTCTTTTTAAAATTAGATAAAACATCTGAATTGGTTATTATCACAACCCCTCTTTACAGATGAGAAAGCTGAGGTTGATGAAATTAAATAACTTGGTTAAGATTAATAAGTAGTAGGGTTGGGATCAAACCCAGGTCTGCTGTAATCCAAAGTGAAGTATAATTACTTTTCCAAAGAGGGCTTTAAAACAACAAATAATAAAGGTGTTCTCCAAGGACTTAGTTTGCAGCTAGAGAGCTCTCAATTTTACTGGTTTGATGGTCCCTGTGCTTTTATATTGTTTTACGTGGTATTAAGTATGGATTTTAATATTTGTTCATTAATGCCAATGAAAAAGAAATGATTCATTCTTATTCTTCACAAGAAAACAAGCATAAAAACCACCTTTACTTTTATTGACACTGTATGGTTTTAAAAATTCTCTGTTGAACTTCTAAAGTGATGGCCATGAGAGGTTGCAAGTGAAAGCTGGTATTACATCCATACAACTGTTGTCACTAGTAGTGTATTCCACAACAATTGTTAATACGCTGGACAGAGTGTGAAAACGCTGGACAGAGTTTACTGAGTTTAAAAGACTGAAAACTTAGCTATTTTCAAGAGAGGAAATATGAAGCAACATCATTTATACTAAGAACATCTGTTACAAAGAGGAATATAGTAAAAGAGCTTTGGAAACAACAAAGGAAGGGTCAGTTCCTAGAATACCAATTCAACCCAAACTTAACTAAACAATATAGCAGATAAAAGACAACGTGATAGATGCCAGGAAATACAAAGATAATTTCTATATTCAAAAAGCTCACAGCACAAGAAGAGAGAATAGGCAAGTGAAAATTAATATGGGGCTCTTAATTACAAGCAGCAGAAACCAATTCATAATGAGGAACAGAAATGGAATGCGTTAAACAGATATTAAAAGTATCTTTCAGAATTACTGGGAAGGTTGAAGAACCAAGCTCAGTAAATGTGCAGGCATGAAGGAGCCTTCAAAACAAGAAATAAAACCAAAATCTGTCACAAGAAGCACCTGGAGGCAGAAGATGCCACAACGGGTAAACCACTACTTCTCTTTTTGGAATCTGTGTATTTTATTGCTGCTGCTATGTCCTTTACAGCGCCTGCGTCTTTGTATCAGCTCCAGGAAAAAAGCATCCAATTAGGGTTATGAATTTTGGGCCCACTTCCTAAGTGCAGGCAGGAAAAAGCAATTTATTTGTCCTTTTTGGCTTCTGTTGTGGTAGGCCTTGCATTTCACCAAGATTCATAACTATATAAGAGGGAACTCCTCAAACACAGGAAGGGCCTTCAAATTCTGGGAAGCCCCACCCCCAAAAGATAAAAGCCCCGCTACAAACACTGTATCTTAAATCAAGATCTGAACTATTGCGGGGAGGTAATCTCTTGAGTTCTCAAGTTTGAGAGGTACTTTTCAAATACCTAAATGGTAACAACAGGCACTTTTGTTTTTTTTTAACCAGTTATTAAGACAAAACTCTTCTGGACATTCAAAACTTAAAGACAAGAGCAAGACTTCCACAGAAAAACATTCGAGTTTCTTAAACCACTGTTTTTCTAATTCAAGCCCAGGGATTTGTGAATCAAATTGGGAGCCCATAGCTCTCCAGTTAAAGAAACTGCACTACAGCATAAACACAGTAAACAAGCTCTGTGTTAGATACCATGTTGGCATAAATGAGGAGATAACCGCACAAACAGGGAATGCTATGCAGAACTTTAAAAATAGGCAGAAATTTACTACGCAGATAGGGCGGGGCAAAAAAGAATATTCTAACAGAGGTAATAACTAGTATAAAGTACAAAGTACTTTATTATAAAATACCATAGTTTGGTGGGGGGGAAAAACCCCACCTGTTCTGGTTCCAGAAAACTGCATTAAAGTCCTAATCCTAATAGCAGTATGATCTGGGTCAAGCCCTTTAACAACTAATTTTTCCTCATCTACAAACTAAGGGAGGTGGACTAGGTGATACTTAAGTAGTTATGCTTCTAAACAAATTTATGATTATTTTTATGAGTAAAAGTGGCTAACATTTCTTAGTGAACTGCATGCCAGGAAAAATGGTACACAGTTGACATATATCAAGTAGGTATTATTAATAGCTTCATTTTCCCCCAATTGAGGAAAACCAGGTTCTGAGCGGGGAACTAACTCACTCAATGCGATCCGGTTAGTTAAGAGAGCCAGAGCTTAGTTAAGAGAGCCAGAGTGAGAGGGTTTAATTCCAAAGCCATTAACACTATGGCTAACCCAACAATGAAATTCCAAATTCCAAATTCCAAGGAGACTGTTATGGCTTCTATTATACTATGGGTAAAATGTTTATTATCTACAACCCCCTTTCTTTGATAACTAAATTTTTCAGAAGGTCAAGAATTTAGACCTGAGTATCAAAATGTTCATTATTTTATAGTCAATTAGAAATCTTTCCAAAATACATCCTACACGTCTCTTTTTGAATAAGAGAAAGGCAGACTAAATTCAAACTTTCTTGAAGCCCAAGGTTACATTCATGCATATTAATTATTGTATGGGCCTCTAGAACTTTAAGGTTACATGACTCTTTGCCCTTTCATTTTCTAGGGTCAGTTTATGTTTGTTTCTTCTTTCACTGCTTTCAAAGATCACAGCTCCTCTCTCTCCACCCTTAGTAGTGTTCTGTGGAAAAAAAAAACAAAAAAACCCAAACAACAAAAAAACAAGCTTCCAAGCTATCAGAACTATTAATAAAGATACAGCTGCAAAAAAAATTAATTTCTGTCTTACTTCTCATTACACGGTGGCCTTTGTTATAGTACCTAAACTAACTCTTAAAATTATCAATTCAGCTGGGATTTGATTACCTAAACACAACTTCACTGTTTCAAAAAATTTGATATAGAATATTCCCACACTGCATTATATCCTCTGATCCTAAGATACTTCATAAAGAATTAAAAGCTAAAGCATTATGTTCTTCAGATTACATGATGCCAACATGCTAGAAAAAATGTATAATGCTTTACTATGGAGACATAGTGTTAAATGTGAGGTGGTTCAAAAAAATGCTCATATCTTCCCTGGGACAACAGAAAAAAAAAAAAAGACAAAATCTTAAAGGAACTCTCCTGCAAAACTTCTAAAGAGCATGTAAGAGAAAAATGGCTCTATCCCATGCCAAAATATATTATGAAGCTACGGTAATTAAAAGAATTTAGTATGGATGGAAACAGAGCAAGAAGTCCAAACACATAATAGAATCCTGATTATGATGAAGATAATAGTTCAGATTAGTAAGGAAAGAGGAACTACACAATAAATGGTATGGAAACAAACTTAAAAAAACAAACACTTCAAAGTAAATAACAGAAGGACTAAATGCCTAAAATATCAAAGAAAAAAAAAGGAAAAAAAGTTTAGAAGACCAAATTTATCTATAATCTTACAGAGAAGAAAGAGGTCTCTGTAAACAGGCGACGATATCCAAGTCACAAGAGGGGGGAAAAGTGATACATTTACCACATAAAATGTAAAGACTATTATAGAACAACAAAAAAATAGATGAAGTCAAGAGACAAAATGGAAAAAAATCTACAAAAAATATGACAAAAAACAAACTTCCTTAATTTATAAAGGGCTCATGCAAATCAATGAAAACCAGACCAACTACCTACTAGAAATATGAACAAAAGATATGAACAAGAAATTTGGGGGAAAGAACACGAATGTTAATAAAGT
The DNA here is from genome assembly GCF_017311325.1 of Ursus maritimus. Classification (NCBI taxonomy): domain Eukaryota; kingdom Metazoa; phylum Chordata; class Mammalia; order Carnivora; family Ursidae; genus Ursus; species Ursus maritimus. The sequence continues at coordinate 17,109,852 of NW_024425563.1, read as the reverse complement.
TCTGATGTTTGATTTTCTCATTAAAAAATGCAATTTGAAGCAACGTATCATTTTTCACCTATTCAAATGGCAAAAACTAAAGAGTGTGATGATCCCCAGTGCTGCTGATATTGTGAGGGAGTAATCAGTCTAATGTGCTTACTGATGTGTGCCTAAGTTCATAAAACTTTATCAGGAGGGTAATACAGATAAAACCTCAAAAGCTGTCAAGGTATATATACAAAGGTAATCATGATAGCACTGTTTATTTTTTTTTAAGATTTTATTTATTTGACAGAGAGAGAGACAGCCAGCGAGAGAGGGAACACAAGCAGGGGGATGGGAGAGGAAGAAGCAGGTTCCCGGCAGAGGAGCCTGATGTGGGGCTCGATCCCAGGACTCTGGGATCACGCCCTGAGCCGAAGGCAGACGCTTAACGACTGAGCCACCCAGGCACCCCAGCACTGTTTAAATACAAAAATAAGCTGGAAAAAAATATTTATCATAGAACACTAGTTAAATGAATTATGGTATAGCCGTAAAAGAGAATACTATGCCCCACAGAAAAAGGGGGGGAAATGAATAAATTTCACTGTGGAACCCAAGATAAATTATTAAGGAATTTAAAAAGGCAAAGTGTAGAATTATGTACAGAATTGCTTTTAAGTGGGGAAATAGATGAGTAAGTGAATTTCCAGTGTTTCTCTGAAATTACGTGAAACTGTTAAGAATAGTTCACTTTGTTCACAGAGACCAGGGAAGGGAGCCATAGCCGCTGCGTTTTTTTAATCTGTTCCTGAATTAATTTCACTTTTTAAAGCTAACAGGAATTATCTAGATAGAATTATGGGGCAATTTTTGTCTTTTTTATGCCTTTCTGTCTTAAAAATACCTAACAACCTATATTTTAAAGAAACCACCTGGGCAGGGGGAATGGGCAATGGGACACTTAGTTTCAATTTATTTTATTCAATGCAGTGTTATCTTTTAAATAGTAAAAGCTTATATTATTTTTATAATCAAATCAGCTTTAATATATTACACTTTTAACTGTCTGCACCAGTGTAAGGATAATGTTTACAATTTCAAACCAAATACTATATATAGCCTATAGACATCAGAGTGAACACTAGCCTTCCAATATAAAAAAGATCTTTTACATTCAAAAAAAGACTAACAGACTAACATACAGAAAAGTGTATCTATACCAAACTTTCTATATCTTCTGAGGGCGCCTATATTTATTTATACAAGCTGAGATATCTGCTTTCTGACTGGGTCACCAGCCCTGATGCAGAAAGGGCAGAATACAGTGACAAATCTTTATAAGAAAGAAACTGGTAATTTAAAAACGGAATGGAAAAAAGGGAAACTGCCTAAAATGAATAAATGCAAGACAGATTAAATTAGGACTGCTTTTAAATTGCCTATTTTATTAGGAAAGTGAAAAGTGATCCCACTAAGTCTTGCAATTGCTGAAGATTAGAGTTGATACTTTTCTCAGGTTCAAGAGATCTATCCTTTCAAAAGGTGCACAATTGTGGCTTTTCAAACCTATCAGAGTGTCAAAGGCAGATGTAATTAGAATGGGGGCTGGAGAGGGAAAGGAAACCACAGAGAAAGGGAAGTTAGAGACCTGATGTATAGTATTTCACAGCAAGTGAAACAGAGCACATGTAAACAAGAGAGTACATACATCAGACCTGCTGGAGATTATAAGGGACTATGTATCAGTACAACTCACAAATGTTCACCAGAGAAGTGGATCCTCAAAATCTACCACAAAGTTCACCTCTAAGTAGTCTCAATGGATAATTACCATCCTGCTGTGATTACTTTTAAGACTTGCATACTCAATAAAACAGTACTGCCTGAATTACATAGCATTCTTGAGAAATGAAGGTCCATGGTATGTTGAAGTATAGAGAAAGGAGGTGTGAAGTCAGACATTTCAAATCTCAGCTTCACTGCTCAAGAGCTTCATGGCCGTAGGCAAGCTATTTAATCTTTGCTTTAGTCTCTTAACCTCTAAAATGGGAGTTTAACAACGTTAACTATGCTCATAGGTTGATATAAGTAAATGAAATTATATTTACACATGGCATCACAGTGCTCAAATAAAATTTTAAGAACATACTTTTTGGGGAAAAAAAAGTGCTATTTAATTGAAACCACTCTGAATAGAAATCTCAACACTTCAGTTTACTTTTGTTTCTTAAGGCAAACAGACACAATTTAACTTTTTCTGCACTGCATAGGGTCAACATTAGGAATATCAGTTATCAGGGGCACCTGGCTGGCTCGGTCGGTAGAGCATGCAACTCTGAATCAGGGTTGTGGGTTCGAGCCCTATGCTGGGTGTAGAGATTACTTAAAAAAAAAAAAAAGAAAAGAAAAAAGACTGTGTGACTATAAATACAAAAGTTTCCACAAGCAATTAATTAATCAGTCTCTTTATAGAATACCTTGAGCAAAGAGAGCCTCTCTGAGGAGATTTAAAGTTTATGAGATGTTGTCTCTATGCTATTTCCATATTGTTACAGTTAAAAATTTTAAAAATTATAGCCATTTTTCTATGGCTTTACTCATAATCAGAGATAATCTGTTGTGCCTCCTTCTTGCAAGCCCCTTTCTTTTTCTTAAGGTGCTGATGCTAAGCTACTCTGACCTAAGACACCACATAACCATTTCAAGGCAGACTGATAACAGTGACAAAAATATAGGCTGCAGATTCAGACAGCTCTATGCTTAAATCCCAGTTGTGCTACTTACTTGGTGACTTTGTTAAGTTGCTTAACTTCTCTAAGTTTCAATTTCCTCATCCTTAAAATGGGAATACCATTAGCTATATTGAAATGCTGGGGTAAAAAGCAAAGGAAAACTTAGGTAAAGCTCTTACAGAGTGTCTTCTAGTACCTGGCAATATAAATCGCTCTGTCAACGGTAATCATTATTATATAGCTAATAAAGTATATTGAAACTGTAGCTAAGTCAAGAATAAAAGGAATTTCTTGGAACATATGCTTTTAATGTGTGAAATTCCTTGGCACCATACTGGAGATACAAAGATGAAAAAGAAAACAGTATCTAAGCTCCAGAGCCTCAGAGCCTAATTAAAGACAGACATGTAAACAAAGTCACAGCAATTTGATAAGTGAAACTGTAAAAGAAGCAGTGCACCATCTGAAGTCAAATGTTTTTTTCTGGAAGAAGTGGTATTTAAGCTCAGAGGATAAGTAGGAGCTCACCAGGTTGGGGTTCAGGGATTGAGGTGATTCGGTCCAGGAGGATAAAAAGAGCACATGTAAAGATACACAAGAAACAGCCTGGCACAGCCTGGAGCAGAGCATTTGTAGAGAGGAGAATTTAGAAAGGCAGGCATGGGCCAGATCATAACGGCCTAGTCTTCCAAACCAAGGAGTATAGTTGGTCCTTTTTAAAATTAATAATGGGGAAAAAATTAATAATGGGGAATCACAAAATATTTTAAAAGCAGTGAAGGAGGTTGGCTGAAAGAGATAACACGCTCCGAATTCACAACACAGAGAGATCTCCCCGAGTAAGACGTGCAAGCTGACCAGGAAAGAGAGGAATACTACAGTCAAGGAAAATACAGTTCAGGCGTGAAAGACGAAGCAATTAATCGAAAGCAGTGGTGATAAGAACGGAAAGAGAAGGAAGAGGGCAGTCTTGTCAACACTCTGAAAATCCCCAATTTCTCATTTGAGCAAATAGTTGGGTCATGAGGTCATTGGTCAAAATGGAGACAACAAAAATGAAAAGTTGCTGAGAAGACAGTGTGGGCTCAATTGGATTTTAGGTGAACAAAGCTGCCCATTAGGCAGACTGGAGCCCAGGTGTAACTCCAACAGAAGAAACGAACATAAAGGTAGAAATGGAAGATGAGGCAAAGGTAAGGTCACCCAGAAGTACACAGACTGAAGATGGGGCTACGAGTATCGACTGCGGCTGCTCATGAAGATCTCACTCTCCGGCTTTCACTTGTTTTCCAATTGGACAAACTGAATTTTATGTGAGATGTTACTTCTAGTTTTCATACTTCTTTAAAAGCATGAACATTTTCCCATACAAGCCTGCTGAATGTAGATGCTTAAGTTTCCTGAACACTGTGTCCAACTTCTTCACTATCGGGCCAGGCCTAGCGGAATGCTTGGGACCTGAAAGGTGCCCAATAAAAATGAATGCACTAACCAAGTGCGGTCTTTAGGTCAGTCAAGAAGCCAAACTGTCTCAGATACTGTTTTAATGTTACAGATGAACATTTAATATGGACTAACTTTAATTTTTCTTTATATGCTGCTTTTTCTACATAGAAACATACACTTTTCAATGATTTGGAGACTCTGAACTTATTTTTCAGAGTTAAGAACGCACCTAAAACCAGTAATTTATGCCTGTCCTTATTTCAGATTTCTGTATAGAAGTCAAAAGCAGGTAGAAAAGTAAGATTTTTTTTTTTTAAGATTTTATTTATTTGACAGAGAGAAAGCACAAGCGGGGGAGTGGGAGAGGGAGAAGCAGGCTCTGGGAGCCTGATGCAGGGCTCAATCTCAGGATCCTGAGATTATGACCTGAGCCAAAGGCAGACACTTAACCAACTGAGCCACCCAGGTGCCCCAGATTATTGATTTTTTAAACTATTAGTTTTAAAAAGGGAAAATACTAAAAACCTTCACCTACAGGTCCATTCTTATATATTAACAATGTGAGAGATCTTCAGAGGAGTACTGAGGAGAATAAAGACTCACTGCTTAGAAGGAAAATTAGATGAGTCCAAATGTTCCTTTATGTACTTTGTTTACATACTTTTACTTAGATAAAGCACATTACATAAACTCAGTATCATAATGAGCGTTCATATATTGGTGGATGAAAAAGATGAGTCAATGAGTAAGCAGGGAAGATGGCTGCTGAGCCCAAGAAACTATGTCAGAAGCACTTGAGAGTGTGAATAGCACTATAAGGGAACTCAGTAAACACTAGAGCGCTGGTTTTTGGTGGTTTGGGGTTTTTTGGGGTATTTCTCACTAACAAAACTAAAGATATTTTAAGAGACTCCGGTTACTCATTAAACTAAGAAAAAAGCTCATTGTTCATAGGATTACATTACAGTCAAACTTTTAGGATAAACCAGTTCTTAATACTTCCTTTTGCTTTTCTTTGAACATCTAGCCTCCCTCTCATGCATATCTCTTTTGATGAGAACAGGCAGTAGGGTAGTAACGGGGAAAGAAAAAATCAAACTTAACATAATGACCTGATTTTAAAACTTTGAAAAAAAAATTGGGGAATGTCCTACTAGAATCTTGATATTATATGCTTTCACAATTACATTTTATATTGGGAGAGACTGCAACGAGCAGTTACAGAGCCTAAGCTTTGGAGTCAGGAGTTCAGTTCTGGCTTATTTGTTACCTCTATAACTTTGTATTTCTGTCTTCAGTACCCTGCATCTCAGTACTCCTATCTGTAAAATGGGCCTAATAAAAGGACTTCACAAGACTCACAAGGACGATATAAAATAATGTACCAGGAAGACACCACATAAATGGTGTTCTTTTTGTAGCTGTAAGCTCCATTAGTACTTCCCAACTGTTCATACTTCAGGTATATCAAATAACCTAGTTTCTGCCATAAAGGAAAAACAAAAGCCCACTCACTTCCAGAGTACTCCAGTGTCCCACCACTGGAAGTGTACCATGGATTGAATTGTTCCAGTTAATTTCTTCCTTTCAATCTTACATCGAAACCTCAGATAAGTCAGGTTTCAGACTGCCACTAACTGAGAAGGCAGCGAATAGTGTCCTACAGATCCATTGCAAATAACAACAAAACACATATTCTGCACGCAGAAAGTCTAAATTGTAATGGTATTAAAGGGTAAAACGTAGCAGTGGCTTGCCTTGCACAATCCTGCAAGTTTTAAGAAACTCCGCTTCTGCTTAGTTGCTTCCTAACACAGATCTCCGAAGCAAAAACAGCATACCAGTGGTCACATCCTTTGAAGAACTAAAATCTAGCTCCAGTTCTCACACTTTTAGAAGGTGAGCAAGATGCCCTCCATGGTTATGTCATAAGGTTATACTTTTGGGAAGATTTCTTTTTCCATTACCATCATATTATAATCACATGTCAGTTCTCTCATAATTACAAAAGGCAGTTTCAGGGTCCATAGGCAGGTCAGCTTGGAATTTTGAGCTTACCATTCCACCACAATGCAGATTCAACTTTGTATTTTGAGTTTAGGTTTGAGATTAGCTTTCTTCATCATGATTTTACCCCTCAGCATACGGTGACTAAACTGCATACTATTTATTACACGTGTGAGTATTTCAGATGGGATCAAGGACAAACACGGAGTAACTAAAGTTAGCATGCTTGTTTGAAAACCACTCTGATATCTTAAACACCGCCAGGTGCTGACCGACAACCTTACCACTTGAAGCAAAGACGTGTTTGTTGTAGTGTGGGAGAGGAAAAAGGCCACACCCAAAGTTAAGACTTCACAGTGAAGTGATACCGAGTTTCAAAATTTCAACCATTGCTATTTTCGGTACTCTTTTTCACGGTCAATGACTACTGTAAATTCTCAACAGGCTCAAAGTTCAAGAAAACGTTCCTCTGGTTCTAATCACTTAGGTTACTTCATTCAGCAACCGGCGGGTCCAAGATGGAGAATTACCCCATTCAAAGAAAGATTTAGGTAACTCTGGCATAGAAGAGGGCCAAACTCAAATGACCAGTGCTCAGAAGTGACTCTGAAAGAGGGTTACCACTCCTCCCCTCCCCCAGGGGGCAGGCAGACAAGAAGAGCCTGACTGTATCACACCAACCAGTTACCTGACACAGAACGCGACCGTGTTATCTGGACCCTTCCTTCAGTTTAGACGCTCCCAGACTCCCTTCTCTCCTCGGTGCCACCCCCATCCAGGCCGTCTCCACCGCCCCCCCCCCGCCACCCCCGCCAGCCCAGCTCCCATCAGCTTCCTCAGCCTCATCTGCATCCCACCTCCGTGCTCTCGCGCACTCCACTCGTCGCCGCTTACCTTGGCCACATAGTCTTTCACCTCATCCAAGTCTCCGTTTTTCAGGGCCCACATGAACTCCTTGTCGCACATCACTGCAGCGGGGCGGGCCGCTCGGCCGGGCAGAAGACGAGGAGGCGGTGGTAGCAGCAAGCGGATACCGCGGGGCGAGAGGGAGACAGGGCCGCGCGGAGCTGAAGAGGGAAAGAGAAGGCGGGGAAGGCTGCCAGGCGGGCGAGGCAGTTGGCCGCGGTGACCGTTGGGGCGGGAGAAAGAAAGTTCTTTTGCGGCCACCGGGCCCAGCTGAGCAGGTTCCGCCTGGCCGAAGAGAAGCAGGAGCGTTTACACTTCCGGTTCACTCCCAGCTAGGATCCTCCCCCAACTTCCTCTTCCTCTTCCCCTGGGCGGAACGCCCCGCTCGGGACCCCGCCCCGACGGCCCGCGGCGGAGCCCTCCATGTGCGCAGGCGCAGTGGTTAGGCAGGCTGGCGAAAGGGGTCCGGGGGGAGTGGGCGGGACTGAGAGGCCAGTAAAGCGAGTCCGCGGGCGACAAGGGCCAGTTAGGCTATTTCAGATGGAAACAGGATGTTTTTGCACACCACACACGTGGGAAAACGTTTTCTTTAAAACACAGCCTTGGAGGGCATCTTGCCCACCTTCTGAAAGTGTCCAGTAGGAATGTTTAATTTGAATTCCTTCGTTTCTCTTTTCGTTCCCTTCTTTCCTCTTTCTTCTACCTTTTTCCCTCTTTCCCTCCCTCTTCCCTCCCTTTTTTGTTCCTTCCCTTTCTTCTTCCACTATCAAGCATCCCTTGGGCTTCTACTCCATGCTAGACTCTCTTGGACTGAGGATATAGTAAAAAAGATGGAATAAAACAATGCCTGCCGTCAAGGACCTCTTCAATACTTAGGATAACCATGCGAATTCAGTGTAATAACTATGCATAATGTTTTGTTTGGAGGGAAAAACTGAAGTGTGTAGTGGGGGAAAATTTGTACTCATCTCCCGGACTAGCAAATTAGGTCCAGGACTAGGAATTCAGCTTGATGCCATAGGGTAGAGCAAACCCAACTGTCCCGTACAATTTGTGTGTGTGTGTGTGTGTGTGTGTGTGTGTGTGTGTGTGTTCAATTTTCTGTTTGTTCCTTTGTTTTTAATGGGTTGAAGCTTCGCGGCCATTCTCGTGAAGCCGGTTCTACTCTTCCCACAGTTTGGGTGTTAAATACCTTGCGGCACAGCCCCCAGGTGAATTGTGCCCCAACCCTAATGACCCAGACATGCACACATGAACATAGATCCAATAAAAACTTATTGGAACTATTACATATGTATAAGAGTCTATTATTTGTGACCCACTAAATAAATAAGCCAAACTACTAAATACGCTTACCATATAGTATAGAGGTTCAGATCATAGCCTCTGGAAACAGATTGCTTAGTGTTGAATACAGGACCTAACCCTTACTAATTTTGTAAGGCAGAAGTTATTTAACCCTTCTGTGTTCAGTTTGCCACATATGCTAAATGTGAACAGTAGTGTTCAATAAATGTATTTTTTTGCTATGATTTAGAAATAGTAAATGGAGATAGGTTTCAAATAAAAAGAAAAATCAAATATTTAACAGCCACCTTGATTGATGTTCTGTTAATTTGACTTTCTGACAAAAACACAGATCCATCTACCTAATGGTGATACATTTCTGGAAACAAATCTCAAGGAGTAATTTGTAAGGCAAATCCTAGAGTTCCTATGTCTTCTTGATCTTCCACTCCCACCTGTGTGATCTTTGAGTTACATCATGATGACAGCTCTTGTGTTATATTTATATCTCTAGCTCAGACTTCTACTATGATCCATTCTTATATTTAACTTCTTGGCCATTCAAATGTTTCAAACTTAACATTGGCTTTGGTCTCCTCTAAATTCTAAACTTAGTTGTCCCCATAGACTTCTCCTTGTCTATGAATGACATCACCAACCACATGTCACTAGAATCAGAAACATGTGACAAAAATTATCTCCTTGACCAGACTGTAGCCAGGATTCTCTGAGCCCTATTCTCAACTAGGCCTCAGCCTTGACTTATAAAAACTTGAACAAATGCTAATGTAGTTCCTAACAGATCGAGGCTACATCCTAAGATGACCCCAGACCCCTTAAAGTGCCTGCCTGAGAAAACTCAAGGCTGCCAATTTTTTTTTTCTTTTCGTTTCAGCTAATACCTGAGGTTAGGGCCTCTGTCTCCCAGTCTCTGTTGGAAGGTAGAATCCTAACTTCAGTGATTGCCAGCTAGCATACACAGCCGGCCTACTTGCATTTACTCTGTTGAGCCCCCACTTGCCTCCCCTTTACTCCTTCATTCTTCCTTTAAAATACCCATTAATCTCCGTACATATCAAAGTTGAGTTCATTTCACATTGGATTCTTTTCCCTATAGTAATAGTTTGTCAAAAGTTCAAACGTAACAGAAGTAAAATGAATGAATCACCAGAAGTAGTAATTAGTCAAAGTTTATTGTGCACATACCAAAAAGACAGTTTGCAAACCAGGAGCACTCAAACCAAAACATGTAATGAGGCTCAGGGGTATATTGCTATAAAGCAGCTTATGTAGTGGCAAAGCAGTGACTGGTTATAGTATTAGAATTCTCCTAAATGATAGGGCACTGCTCAAATCAACCTTTGGGAACAATTTAAGCTTGGCTTGTGATTTTCAGAGGTGTAAGTAAGAAATGACCCAGGTCAAGTTAGTCTTGCAAAATACGGTAAATTGATCTTTGTTTGTATGACTAAACTGGTATTGTCTGCTCAGGGAATTTTCAAGGCTGGTCGCTGTTTTTGATTGTAACAAGTTATTACTAATAAAAATCTGTCCTTACCACTTACCAATTTAAGTAGTGTCTGGCTTTATCTTTGACAATGGAAGTCATAAATAACTCCTATCATTCCTGATCTTTCTCTTTTATTCAATCCAACAGTAAGGCCTTCAAAATACATCTTAAATTGTTCACCACTTACCATCTTCACTACTGATTACCTTCCGTGACCCTTCCCAGTCCCATCATCTCTGTCGGCACTGCTACAGTACCCTCCCAGCTGGTCTCCCATTTTCACTCTCTTTTCCCTGTAATTCCTCACATAGCTGGAGTTACCTTTTTCAAACATAGATCCAACAGGCACTTTTTGCCCTAAGACCTTCCAGTGGCTTCCCATGGCAGTTAGATTAAAATCCTAATTATTTCTATGGCCTTCGGGGTCTTCTGTGATCTGACTCTGATGTCTCCCAACTTACAACACTCCCCTCCGACCCCCATTGATTCTTGAGTTCCCCCAAAACTTGTCTTCTGTCAGTTTTAGGAAAAACCAAGCTCATTCTACCCGAGGGCTGATGTGCTTGTTTCCTGTCTGGAAAGTTCTTTTAATTCTTGCTCACTCCTGAACTTCAAGGTCTCAATGCAGATGTTACATCATCAGAGAGACCTCCCAGACCATCCACTTTAAATAAGTCCCTCAATTACTTCTACCAGATAGCCTAGTTTTTCCCCCTTTTACCTCACTTATCACAGATTTTTCATTATTATTTTTGTTTGTTTACTTACTTTGCTAGGTATTCATGGTGCTCAACAAATATTTCGTCTACCATCCTGAGCGCAAGAGAGAATTGCTCTTCCTGGCTTCCTCGTGGTTGAGTAATGTCATGTAACTAATTTTGGCCTATTAGTTATGAGCAGAAGTAATATGAGTCATTTCCAGGCTTGCCAATGCAAGACCCTTCAGAGCTCTTGATTCCCTCTGCTACAGCCACCAGCAACATTCAAGACAGTGGCTATCACCAGCCTGAGTTCCTGAGTGACTCTATTGAGCAGAGCTCCCCCACCATCCCACAATGGATATGCGGTAAAAAAGAATTAAACTTTTCAGCCACTGAGAATTTGGTGTTTATTACTGCAGCAACACTGAGCCAATCTTGACTGATACAGAAATTATTGTCAGAAGGGAGCTGTTACTAGAACAAAAATCTCAAATAGATGGCATTGGCTTATGGGCTAAATAGTACATAACAAAGGAAGTGATATTAGAAACCGTAAGGATGATGATTCATGTTCACAGGAGTGAAACATTTGGCAAAACAGTCTCCCCTCGTAGCATAGTGAAGCCTGGAAGGCAGATAATGTATCCTGTACATTTGTAGCCCTAGTAGAAGAGGCTAGAAAATGGAAAGCTGGTAGCACATGTTGTTAACTACTTTTGGGGGGGCATATTTTTATTTCTTTTTCCCCGCTCTACTGAGATATAATTGACATATAACACTGTGTAAGTTTAAAATATATAATGTGATGATACGATATATGCATATGTTGCAAAATGATTACTTCAGTGAGGATGGTAAACACATCCATCACGTGTGTGTGTGTGTGTGTGGTGAGAACTTTTAAGATCTACTCTCTTAGCAACTTTCAGGTATACAATACAGTATTAACTATAGTCACCATGCTATACATTAGATCCTCAGAACTTATTCATTTTATAACTGGAATTCTACACCCTTTGGCCACTGACATCCATTTCTCCCACCCCCTAGCCTCTGGCAACAACCCATCTACTCTCTTTTCTGGTTTGGTGTTTCAGATCCCACATATACAATCAAGATCATAGAGTATTTGTCTTCCTCTGTCTGACTTATTTCAGTTAACATATTATCTTCAAAATTCATCCATGTTGTCACAAATGGCTGGATTTTCGTCCTTTTAATGGCTGAATAATATTCCACTGTGGGTATGTACCACATTTTCTTTAGCTATTCCTCTGTCAGTGGACACTTAGCTGTTTTCCATCTCTTGGCTATTGTATGCTGCAGTGAACATGGGGGCGCAGAAGTCAGTTTGGGATAGTGATTTTGTTTCCTTTGGACATATATCCAGAATTGGAATTGCTGAATCATAGGGTTGTTCTATTTTTAATTTTTTGAGGAACCTCCATACTGTTTTCCAAGTGGCTGCACCCATTTACATTCCCACCAACAGTACACAAAGGCTCTCTTTTCTTCACATCCTTGCCAACACTTATTATCTCTTGTCTCTTTCATAATATTCTATTCTAACAGGTGTGAGGAGATGTCTCACTGTGGTTTTGACTAGCATTTCCCTGATGATTACTGATGCTGGGTACCTTTTCCTGTAACTGTTGGCCATTTGCATATTTTCTTTGCAAAAATGCTTATTCAAGTCTTTTGCCCATTTTTAAATTGGATACTTTGTTATTTTGCTATGGAGTTGTATAAATTCCATATATTTTTTGGATATTAACCCCTTATCAGATATATAATTTGCAAATATTTTCTCTAATTCTATAGATTATCTTTTCATTTTGTTGATTGTTTCTTTTTCTGTGCAGAATCATTTTAGTTTCATATATTCCCACTTGTTAATTTTTACTTTTGTTCCCTGTGTTTTGGGTATCATATCCAAAAACTCATCGCCAAGACAAATGTCATGAAGCAATTTCCTACATTTTCTTCTAGGAGTTTTACGGTTTCAAGTCTTATATTTAAGTCTTTAATCCATTCGAAGTTAATTTTTAAGTGGTGTAAGATATTGGTCTAATTTCATTGTTTTGCATGTGGCTGTCCAGTTTTCCCAGCAGCATTTATTGAAAACGCTATATTTTCCCCACCGAGTCTTCTTGGCTCCCTTTTCAAATGTTAGTTGACCGTACATGTGTGGGTTGATTTCTGGGCTCTCTATTGTGTTCCATTGGTCTATGTGTCTGTTTTTATGCTAGTATGATTTGTTTTGATTACTATGGCTTTGTAATGTGTTTTGAAATCATGAAGTGTGACGCCTCCAGCTTTGTTCTTCTTTCCCAGGAATGCTTTGACTATTTGAGGTCTTTTGTCATTCCATACTAATTTTAGGATTTTTTTTCTATTTCTGTAAAAAATGCTGTTGGAATTTTCCTAGGGGTTGCATTAAATCTACAGATCGCTCTGGGTAGTATAGACATTTTGACAATATTGATTTTTCTAATCCATGAACATGGGACATCATTGCCTTTATTTGTATCCTCTTCAATTTCTTTCACCAATGTCATACAGTTTTCAATGTATAGATCTTTTACCTTCTTGGTTAAATTTATTCCTAAGTATTATATTATTTTTGATGTTATTGTGAATGGGGATTATTTTATTTCTTTTTCACATAGTTCATTGTTAAATGTACAGAAATGCAACTGATTTTTATATGTTGATTTTGTATCCTGCAACGTTACTGAATTCATTGATCAGTTTTAACAGTTTTTTGGTAAGTTTTTAAGGTTTTCTATATGTAAGATCATGTCATATGCAAACAATTTTACTTCTTCCTTTCAAATTTGGATGCCTTTTATTTATTTTTTCTTGTCTGACTGTTTCGGTTAGGACTTCCAGTACTATGTAGAATGAGTGGTAAGAGTGGACATCCTTGTTTTGTTCCTGATCTTAAAGGAAAAGTTTTCAATCCTTCATCCTTGACTATAATGTTAGCTGTGGGCTTGTCATATACAGCTTTTATTGTGTTGAGGTACATTCTTTCAATACCCAGTTGTTGAGAGTTTTGTCATGAAAGGATGTTGAATTTCGTCAAATGCTTCACCTTCATCTGCATCTATTGATATGATCATGATTTTTGTCTTTCCTTCTCTTAATGTGATGTTCCCTGTTTATTGATGTATGTTGAGCCATCCTTGTATCCCAGGGATAAATACATTTGATCATGGCCTATGAACCTTTTAATGTTCTGTTGAATCAATTTGCTAATACTTTGTTGAGAATTTTTGCATCTATACTTATCAGTATAGAAAACTTATTAGTTTTCTTTTCTAATAGTGTCCTTATTTAGCATTGGCATCCAGTTAATTTTGGCCTTGTAAAATGAGTTTGGGAGCATTTCCTCCTTTGTAATGTTTTGGAAAAGTTTAAGAAGGATTGTTATTAATCTTTTGAGTGCTTCGGTAGAATTTACGACTGAAACCAAAGTCCTGGACTTTGCTGGGAGGTTTTTGATTACTGATTCACTCTCTTACTTTCTTACTCTGTTTAGATTTTCTCTCTCTTCGTGATTCAGTCTTGGTAGGTTGTACGTTTCTAGGAATCTATCCATTCTTCTGTGTTAGCCCAGAATAACCTACGCATATAATTGTTCATAGCAGCCTCTTATGACCCTTTGTATTTGTGTGGTATTTATTGTAACATTTCCTCTCCATTTCTATTTTATTTTTTTTTGAGTCCTCTTTCTTTCCTTGAATAGTTGGGCTAAGGTTTGTCATGATTGTTTATCTTTTCAAAGAGCCAACTTATTTTGTTAATCTTTTCTATTGTTTTCTTGTTCTCTATTTAGTCTCTAGTCTTCATTATTTCCTTCCTTTTAACATTAGGCTTAGTTTATTCTTCTTTTCTAGTTCCTTGAGGTGTAATGTTAGTTTTATTTGAGAGCTTTCTTTTTTCTTAATGTATGCATTTATAGCAATAAATTTTCCTGTTAGAACTGCTTTTGCTGCATCTCATAAGTTTTGGTATGTTGTGTTTCCATTTTCATCTGTCTCGAGATTTTTTTTTTAATTTCCCTTTTGATTTCTCCTTTGACCCATTGATTGTTCAAGACTGAATTGCTTAATTTCCATATTTTTGTGGATTTTCCAGCTTTCCTTTTGTTTCTAGTTTCATACCACTATGGTTGGAAAAGATATTTCATATAATTTATGTCTTTTTTAATTTGTTGAGTCATATGATCTATCCTAATGAATGTTTCATGTACACTTGATAAGAACGCATATTCTGCTGCTGTCAGATGGGATGTTCTGTATGTATTTGTTATGTCCATTTGGGTGTTGGTAATTACTGATTGCATAAGATACTACAGGGGGAGATAAAACAGAAATAATTGTCCAGCTTGCAATTAGAACTGAAAGAGATCAAAGAGAGTCCAGAGATTTGGAGACTTGCATCATTGGAAAATACAAATAATTCTCATCCATAACCGAGATGAACAAAAAGACTGATTAGAACTCAGCCTTGTGTCAAGGATCAAATCAAGGATATGACAGTCACACTCATGATGAAATCTCTGAGTATATTAAAGTGGTGCCCAGTAAATACTTTCAGTTGAATAAAATGGTACAAGGCTTCCCACTGACAAAGTCTGATGAGCTCAAGCTACCCACAAGAGAAATAAAAGAAAAATGTGTGTCTCAGAAAACACAATGGTTGTGACTATGGCACATGGAACAGACTTGACTCAAATGTAGAAGAAGTTGACTACATTTTTTTAGTTTGGTGCCAAAATATCTAGCAGTGAGTGCTAGAGGAAACTGTAAATGAGACTAGAATGACCCTTGGGTCTCAACTTTCTGTGAGCAAGGATGGGCAGGAAGTAGTCTGAGAAAGCTGTTCAAAAATCGAGAAGGATATATTCTCCAATGCTCCCTTAATCCAAGGACATGGAGAATAATGGAAAAGAACTCTTCTAGAAGGTAAAAGGTAGAGCTAAGGACCCCAGAAAACAATGCGATGGGAGAGGAGAGCCTAGCATGGATCAGAAGTGGTGCAGAACCAAGGAACATTCCCTGCCCTAGTGTCTAAGACCCTCAGTGTCTGCCTGGCAAGATCCCACAATTGTCACGGACTAACAATGGCTACTATTCTTCTCCCTTTCAAATGGGAGTATTTATGATAGTTATCCTGTTCCTATTCTACCATTATATATTGGGAGTGGCGTGGAGAGATAGGGAGGATAGTGCAGATATTTTGTTTATTTGGTTCATATGTCTCCAGATCAAGAGAAGATACATCTAGGCCCAAGTACTGTGAGATCTTGGACTTTGAGCTTGACACTGTGATAGAACTTTTGGGGTTATTTCTCTAGAGGTGGTATGCATATATTTGCACATGGGAAGAAAGATAAACCTAATATGTAATGATCAGAAGGGCAGATTGCTGTCACTGGTCTCATCTGCTCATGCTTCCCACTTCGGAGCCCTTTTTCGTCCCCTAGCAGTTAGGTGGGTCCATGTGACTAGTTCTGGCAAATGACTTATGAACATAATGATATTAAATCACTTCTAGGTCAGAACGTTTAAACATTTAAAAGGTATTTTGACCTCCTCCCATGTACTTTTTCCAATAGGCAACCCTCAACCTGGGTTCCCGAGAATCTATTAGAAGCAAATTCCCCTGTCAACCTGTGATAGGCATGTGGCATCAGTGAGAAATAAACCTTTTTTTTAAGCTACTAAGATTTGGGAGGTTGTATATCATTGCAAAATAATCTAGCCTATTCTGAATAAAATATCAATTTATTGTCTGCCTCTTGCATTAGAAGGTAGACTTAACGAGGACAAGAATATCGTCTATCTTGCTCTAAGTTACATACTGAATATCACTACACTGGCTCATAGCAGGTGCTCAGAAAATATTTACTGAATTACTGAATGGGTTAATTCACCTAGTATAATTGAGAACTTTAGGGGCGCCTGGGTGGCTCAGTCGGTTAAGCGTCTACCTTCGGCTCAGGTCATAATCCCAGGGTCCTGGGATCAAGCCCTGCATTGGGCTCCCTGCTCAGCAGAGAGTCTGCTTCTCCCTCTCCCTCTTCCCCTTCTCCCCCACTCATGCATTCTCTCCCTCTCTCAAATAAATAAATAAAATATTTTTCTTAAAAAAGAGCCTTAATTAACCAAGATTCATGCCTGAATAGTCATCTCACCTTTGCATAGTGGTGAGCCAAAACAATGCATGCAAACAGGGTCTAAATAGTTTTTTAAAAGAATTTTGAGACCTGCTTCAAAATACACACACACAAAATCATAATCTTAAATAGGGCCATGACAATTTTAACTGAGACCATGTCCTTTTATTTTCATATTACAAAAGTAATACATGAATGCATCCTTATTGTTAAAATTTTAAGAAAACATCATTGTATGTAAACTGTGAAAATACCCTTTATTGCAGTCCCCGATCTCTCCCTTACATCATACCATTACTTTCCCATAGGTTAGCACTGACAGTGTTCAGCAGAACAGGTGAACTGGAATATGCCCTTTTAATTTGAGATAGTAAAATTGGATCTGTGAGAGTATTCTTGTGATATTGCGACATATAAGAAATATGTATTTTGTTTTTGTCCTCTGTTTCTGGCACAGAGTTCCTAAACCCTTGGAATTTCCTAAATGATGAGAGCTATAAAGGTGTCTTTTGTTATATTAACAAGGTGACTTTTGGACCCCAGCTAGGGATGGGGCTTGTTGCCAAAAGAACCAACCACCTTCTGACCTCTGGGGAGAGAAGAGGGGCTGAAGGTTGAATCAATCACCAATGGCCAATGACTTAATCAGTCATGCTTGTGTTATGAAGCCGCCATAAAAACCCAAAAGAATGGAGTTCGTAGAGCTTCTGTGTTGGTTGGTGAGCATACAGAGGTGTTGGGAGAGTTACGCACCTGGAGAGGGCAGAGAAGCTCTACGTCCTTTCCCCATCCTGTCCCCAGCATCTCTTCCATCTGGCTGTTCCTGAGTTTTATTATTTTATAATGAACTAGTAATCTAGTAAATAAAATGTTTCTCTGAGTCCTGTGAGCCACTCTAGCAAATTAATTGAACCAAAGGAGGGGGTCGGGGGAACCTCCAGTCTATAGCCAGTTAGAAGCACAGGTGACAACCTGGGCTTACACTGGAGTCTGAAGTTGTATGTGTGCGCGTGCATGCGTGCGTGTGTGTGTGTTGAGGGGACAGTCTTGTAAGACTGAACCCTTAACCAGTGGAATGTGATGCCATCTCTGGGTAGATAGTATCAGAATTGAGTTGAATTGTAGGACACTCAGCTGGTATCCAAATATTTCTTGTTGGTGTATAGAGCACCCCTCCACCCCAAACTCCATGTGACACATGCATGGTGGAATTGGGTGCAGAACTCTTAATTATGTGTGTGTGTGTATATATATATATATATATATATATATATATATATATATCCACACTTAGAAAAATACATACATCAAATGAATATTAATCATGCCAGTCTCTGAGTTGTAAGAGTAGGGTTGATTTCTTGCTTTCTTCCTTATGCTTTTTAATATTTTCTAAGTTTCCTATCAACTAATATAAATTCAAGAGTCAGAAAGATGAAATTATTTTTATTAAATTATGTATCTATGTAGAGCAGAACTTATGTCCAATTAAATTGAAGGAATTTGAGTTATTGCAGTAAAAAGTTTACAAAGGTGAGGTGACAAGAAAGAGTAATGAGGTGGACATAGCTCTACCAGATATTCAAATATAATATGAATTTACAATAAATGATTAATTCAGTAAGTATTTATTCAGTGCTGAACACTATTTTAGGAATCCAGAAGGAAATGGTAACTAAGATGGGTAAGATCCCTGTTCTCATGGAGATAAATATTCTGGTGGGGGAGATAGGTAATAAATAAATTAATAAGATGATTTAGGTAGTATTTAGTGCTATGAAGAAACTAAAGGAGAGTGTTACAGTAGTGAGTACTGTTGGAGGGAGGCCATGTTAGCTAGAAGCCTCCTTAAGAGCAGAGTATTTGAGCTGAGACTGGGATGAGGAGTGAGTCACTCAACCTTCTGCAGGGAGAGCATTCCAAGTGGAAGGAGCAGCAGTTGCAAAGGCCAAGGTAGGTATTAGCTTGATAGAATCAGGGATTGGGTGGGGCTCAGATAGAAGGAATGTGTAAGTGAAAAGTTAGAGCTAGTCCTGACAATAATGTGGACTTGCTGAATGTGTTGTAGGGATTTTCTTGGGGGGGGGGGGGGGGAGAAAGCATGGCCTATAGAATATTCCTGACTTTTCCAACGTGAAAATGCAGTGCTAAAGAACATGCCGTACTAAAATGGCATTAACATCACACAGAACGTCTGCGTGAGCATAAAATTCAGTTTCCCATTTCTCTTGCTTCTTTCAAGCTCTCATGTAGGTCATGTGCTTCATGCAGACTCAGTGTCACGCACAGCTAAGACCCTTACAGTTCAACCATTTCAAGATGAAGATTCAAGGAACTTTGTACTTCATCATGACCTGATTAAGCCTTCTCAAATAAATGCATGGTATCGGCACCGATTCCAGGCAGCAGGTGCTGATGAATCAGTGAGCCACGGTCCATGACCAGAGTTGGGCTAGAGGGCCAGAATACAGGCCATGTGGCGTATGTGGCCGTAGATTTGGGAGGCCACTTCATTTGGGCTGGGCACACAACCAAAGTGACTGAGTATGGTGCTAGAGAGAGCTGCCTAGGTGTTTCTGCTTCAAAGGATCTAGACTCATTTTGAGAATGGGAGTAAGTTACCCTTAAACAGCTTCAATGTGGAAGGTGAAGAACATCAGGGGCCAGGAAATATACAGCTGAGGGATCACCTCAGAAGGTCCCTTCCAAGGACTGGGGCATGGTGACAACAGCAGACTCAGACTTTGGTTTGCTTAGCTGAGACAAGAGGAGTCATTTTAGGAAGATGGTGAGTTCAGTTGGCCAAAGAGAGACGTTTAGTTCAGATAAGGGGACATCCGGACTTACCGTAGACTCTCATTTGTAAAAACTTAACTCTTCTAAGAGGTTTGAATTTCTTCTATGTTCTGAATTAAGTGTCATTTTTTATATTTAATTATTACAGGATAACTTACTGTTAATGCCTTGGTTATGGAAACAGCTGTATTGTTTGGACAAAACACAATCAATACAAAAGTATGCTGTTTTTCATTTTATTCATCCCTACCTATGTCGATTCCTGTACCAGGCACCGCTACTCATCCTTGGCAGTACCTGAATTTTTGGCACATCCCTGAGTTGAGATGAATGGTCTCTGAAGTGTTAACTTTGCAATTCTGAGCCTACAGTAGGAGGGGCAAATGTCACACTGCCACAAGTGACAGCAACTGCTGAAAGGGACCCTTAGGAAATTGTCCTAGACTGGACGGATGAAGAGACAGAGATTCAGCTTGCGAAGTCTGCCGCAATGAGCTGAGGTTGTGACACAACTAAAGACTTCTTGAAGGAAGAGTTAAAATCTCGTTGGACTATAAACACAACCATTGCCTACAAGGGCAGGCACCAGTAAATTGCCAGCGCTGATTAGATAACATCATGGAGACTGTATAAAGTCTGATCACATGCATCAGAAGTAACTTCCAAAAACATGCTTGTAGCTGGAGGGAAATGGATGTTTGATTCGAGACACACACATCAGAATGTCTGCATTTATAACATTCCTGACTATCATAATTCTGAAATGTTTTTCTTTATAGGTACTTACTAAAGAATACATATGGGGTGAAAGAATCATATTTTATAAAAGTGAGAAGTTATTAGGGAATACAAATGGACACTAGCGCGTGTAACTGGGTAACTAACACCTGCGATTCACTTTGTTGTGAATAGACTCACTCATTCCACAGTCTCTGAATTAGTATTTCACGCTGCTGACTCTGGGCAGTAACCCAGAGGAGCAGTACGAGGAAGAGAGATGAGTGTGTCTCCATGGCCCGACCCTCAAAAATCTCTGTCCTTCCATAGGGAAGTCATTAATATCTTCCAATGCTCACAGCCAATGGATTATGTCCTTTTTGTCACTTCTTTCTTTATAGTTTTCCTTGTGTGGTTTGTTTTCCCTTCCAATGCTGGAGGATAGAAGCAATTGAACTAAAGGTCTTTGGGAAAGATTCAAATGCTTAAATCTTGCAGTGACTCTGAATAATGATCTCAATGTGGCAAGACTCTCCAAGGTAGATGGAAAGAGGCTGATTATTTCTGCTAAATTTAGGGAAATTTACTAAGAGAAATAGAAGACAACAATTCAAACTTCGATGAGCTGTGTTTTCATAAAATGAACTGTCCAAGTCATCAATACAAAGTCTTATAAATGTTAAAACTAACAAAAATATTACGTATCAATGCATGCAATACATTTATATTTATTTTCTATGGCTTGGAGTATATTTCTTTTTCAAAGATTATGGAACTTTATTGTTTGTTCTTCCTTTGCTTTATTTGATGCCATTTTTTCAACCACAGATCGTCAGATTGTTCTTATGAAAAAATAAGCTCTTTTATGATGTTTCATTTTATTTTCTATTCCCAGGCACTATATGGTAAAAATCCTGACCCATCTGTAATTTTTTTTTCTGCTAAATCGGGGGAGGGTCTAATTGCAGTGTGTTGCTTTCTCTATTCTTCAAAATATGTGACTATGTAATTCACTGTCTTTATGGGTAGGGGCAAATATAATACAAACGCATGTTACAGGTATACTGGTTTTGTTGCTGAAACTAAATACTTGACTGGTACACAATGTGACTTCCTTACCAGAAGGCCCTACACGTATTAACCTTAGGAGAGCAGGGTATGAAAAGAAGGTGGGGAGAAAAAGAATACCAACAGTAAAAGCAAACTTTCTACTGTCTTAGAGATGATTAAAGGCTTTTACATTATTTCATCTGATCAAACTACCCTGTGAAGTTAGTTTTATTATATCATTTTGCAGATGTGGACGTAAAGTGGCAAGAGCTTAGATGACTTTCCAAGGCTGCATAGCCTGTAGATGGAGAACGTGGATGCCCATCAGGGCTTTAGAACTATCATTTTTAGAAAAACTAAGGGTGGACATGCACAGTGTGATAAGAACAGGAGTTGAATTTGTTAAAGTCCCAGGTTCAGATACACATAACTGAGTAGAAGTGTTTCAGAAAAGGCTCAAAACCAAGGAGTATTTACCAAGATAATTTGGTTCATAGAATTTTCAGAATGGGAGATTAGGGCATAGCTTCATCCTCCACAGTTCAGGCTTGAGGATGCGATCTGGAACGACCTCTCAGGAAGAATCTTGCTTTTTTAAAGACCTGAGAGTCAGAAGAGGTGTCTCTATGCCAGGAAGGGACAGAACTATGGATTGAGGAAGGAAAACTGGAAATGCCTATGAAAGTCATTGTGTTCATTGGGATTTCTCGGCACTATTGACACCTTGGGTGGGATTATTTTTTGTTGTAGAGAATGGTCTTGTGCCTTGTAGGAGGTTTAGCAATATCCCTGGCCTCTACCCAACAGATTTCAGTAGCATCACTCCTCCCTATCTCCACCTGTGACTACCAAAATGTCTCCAGACATTGCCAATGTCCCCAAAGGGGCCAAGCCACCCCTGGTTGAGAACCATTATCTAAAATGAATCAAGCTGAATTAGGTAACCAAGATTTAAACTTCAAGTTTACCAACCTGCACATGGATTGCATCTCAATGTTTGGTTTTTCCCCCTCACACTGTTATAAAGTATTTTTAAAGGAATATGATCAAATTGCCGGATGTGTGCTTATTGGGCAACCTATCTACAGTAGTGGCAGGGAAAAATAAAAGGGGAAATTGTGGGCTGAAGGTAAAAGACTAGAGAAAAATTCCAGATTCTTGAGATAATGGAAGTAGAATATTCCCCAAAGCAGAAATTTCCTGAGTCTTTCTTTTGTATCAACTTTAAGCTGTTGGTAGGCATGTAAAATGGTACAATCTTTTTGGAGGACCATCTGGCTTTGACCTTGGTGTCAGAGGCACCTTCTCTGGTGTGCGGAGGAGCCTTTGCTGGATATCGAGTTCACTGGTGCTGAATCACAAGGGCTCAAAGCCATCTATTCTGAAGTTTCTGATGAAAGAAACTCTCATGACTGTCTCCCAGAAAAACAAAATTAAAATACCACAAGCAATAAGAATTTGAACTTCTTCCAAGGAGGTCACGAATAGAGACATCTTACTTTTTATAGGGCAAGAGGCTTGTTATATCACGGCATCTGAGTGTTAAAAGGGTACAAGTCTTGATGGAGAATATAATGTGCAATTAACGATTTTCTGGAAAAGGAAAATCCATTGGTGAAAAAATAAAGCACAAATAAATCAGTCACACAATTCGTATTTTGACCAATCTTTCACTTTAGCTCCAAGACTATCATTTCAACTTAGAAAGGAATTTAATGAGAGATGTAAATCCTTGAGAGAACTTCCCTGCAGGAAATTACTGAATTTTTAATGCATGGATTAAAAAATCATGCTCATCACAGAGAAATCGTTAATGACCACTTTAGTGGACATTTGCCTTTAGAAGTTATTTTGGCTGTCCAGCATTGGAATGCTCATCTTCTGTTTTGGGAATTCCCCTTCTAATGAATCTTGGAAAGAAGCAGGCCTATTTACAATCATAGAGGAAGAAAATGCCAAATTCTTGCTTGTCTGGCCTCTGTCTGAGACCTAGCCTCCATCAGTCACGTGGTGCCAGCTGAGAGCCCAGAGCCAGGGATGTGGGGGCTATGAGATTCCAGCTCTGTGGTGGTGACTGATGAAGGAGACTCAGTTCCTTAGGGCAGATGGCCTTTTGCAGCATCTGGGAGTGGGGGTGTTGGTGATGCAGGCCATCACTTCTGAGGTTCAGAGGTGACAATGCAGTAGTGGGGACGGTGAGGGCAAGGGTCTCACCAGACAGGCTCTGCCTCATGATTCTGCGTGGTGTTATTAGCTGCAGCCCCACCCCAGTTCTTTAGTGCTTCCAGTGATTCTGGGAGCCACTCCTTATGTTTTCTGCATATGTCAGCTGGAGTTGGTTTTTTTTGCCTGCAACTAAGAACCAGGAGTGATCTAATCATTAACTTGTAAGAACCACATTAACAGTAATCCAAGCAGAAAATGTGTTTTCAACACAAAATTTGGTAGTAGTAGTAGTAGTAGTAGTAATAATAACAGTAATAGTTAACATTTCTTGAGTGTTTACTCCTTGCCAAGCACGGTTCTAAGATCACCACATCTATTAAATCCCGACCTCAATCCGAGAAGCAAACTGAGGCACGGGGAAGTTACCTACACAACTGGGAAAATGCAGTGTTGGGGTTCGAATCTGAGCAGTATGATCCAGGGCCCGTGCTTTTAGTAGTTATCAAGTAAAGATCTGCCCAATTTGCTAAGGAACTTCTTTTTCATTGCTCTTTTAATTTTTCATATTTCTTCAGAGAAAGATCCTCTGTTTTTTCCTTGATAATTTCTTATGCAAGAGGCTTTACCTTCCACAGTGAGGAATAAAAGTGTTGTAAGTGGCACAGCTACTCAGCCAGAATAGACTCTTCCTTTATCCACTCATCTGCCCACTCAGCTAATAGCTAATAACCACTTGCAGCGGGTGGGCCCCTAAAATGGCCCAGCATGATCTCTGCCTCCTGGTTTTCATGCACTTGAGTAATCCTCTCCCTTCAAGGGTAGGTTGGTCTAGAGAACTGCTTCTAAACAAAAGAACGCAGCAAAGGTGATGAGCTATCATTTCCATGATTACTTTACAGAAGATGGCAACTTCTGTCTTGGTAGCAAAATCTCTCTTTTTCCTTCTTGGCTTGTGCACTTTGATAAAGCAAGCTGGCATGGAATACACTGCCATGTTGTTCCTACATGGCCAGGAACTTAGGGCAGCTTCCAGTCAACAGCCAGCCAGGAACAGACCCTCATTCTAGTGGCCCTTAGAGAATGGAACTCTGCCAACAACCATGCAAGCTTAGAAGCAGATTCCTCCCCAGTCAGGCTTTTGGATGAGACCCCAGCCCTGCCAACATCTTGATTGCAGACCTGTGAGACACAATGAAGCAATGCTCCCAGCTAAACCATGCCCAGGATTCCTGACTCCCAGAAACTGTGATATAATAAATGTGTGTGTGTGTGTGTGTGTGTGTGTGTGTGTGTGTGTGTGTAAGCTGCTGAATTTGTGATAACCAATACGAGACCTTTTGTGTGTCCAGCACTTTTTTTAGGTAGACCAGAACCCTGGCCCTCATGGAACTATAAAAGAAATGAACTTCAGGTAGTTATGAGTGCAATGAGAAAAATAAAATATGGTGATGTTATAGAGCTGTTCTGTCCAACAGGATAGCCCCTATCTGCACATGGGACTAATTATATTAAAATAAATGAAAATGAAATAAAATGAAAATTTCAGTTCCTTAGCTGCAGTAGCTGCATTTCAAGTGCTCACTAGCCACGTAGGCTTGGCTCATGGCTACTGTGTTGAACAGCACAGATTATAGAATATTTCCAACATTTCCATCACAGAGGTTCTGTTGGGCAGAGCTGTTGCAGAGAATGAGTAGGGGAATGAAGGACTTCTTTAAAACTAGAAGTTAGGGAAGGCTTCTCTGAGAGAGAAGTACTTGAGACATGACCTGGAGGACAGGCGAAAGCCAGACCCCCAAAGGTCAGGGGGCAGGGCACGAGGCAGAGGGAACAAGACGCGTGAAACTCTTTGGGTGGAAACTGTTGGGATGTGTTTGAAGACAGGGTGGCAGGAGTGTAGTGACACAGGAGGAGAGGAAGAGTAAGTGAGGTAGGAGAGGGAAGCTAAGGGTCTGGATGGTTTAGGGTCTCATGGTCCAGAGTCAGGTGTCTGAATCGAATACTAAGTGCAGTGGGAAGCATGGCAGGTTATAAGCAGGGGAGTGACATGATGTGATTTACATTCAGGTCCTCAACAGATCACTGTGGCTGGTGTGTGGAGACTTGATTGTTGGGATAACAAACAAACAACTGACTATGGGAAAGAGGTAGACCATCTGGGAGACTGTTCTGGTAGCTCAGGTAGCCGAGGTGACTGTAGGCTGACCCTAGGAGAGGATGGCTGTTGAGACAGAGAAATAGATAAGGGATCCGCTGTGGTTGTCCAGCTGACAGGCCTTCATGGGTTGGATGGAGGAGAGTAGGAGAAAAGGAAGAGTCAGGGATTTTATCTGCAGTTTTGATTTGAATGAAAGGTTGGATGGTGGTAGGGATGGGGAAGTCTGGGGAAAGAACACTTCTGGAGGGCAAAAATGTATGGCTCTCTTCTGACCATCCTAATTTTGGACACCCAAGTAGTAAGGTAAACTGTGCTGTCAGATATGCATCTGGAGGGGCGCCTGGGTGGCGCAGTCATTAAGTGTCTGCCTTCGGCTCAGGGTGTGATCCCAGCGTTCTGGGATCGAGCCCCACATCAGGCTCCTCCACCGGGAGCCTGCTTCTTCCTCTCCCACTCCCCCTGCTTGTGTTCCCTCTCTCGCTGGCTGTCTCTGTCAAATAAATAAATAAATAAATAAATCTTAAAAAAAAAAAAAAAGATATGCATCTGGAGCTCTGTGAAATCGGAGCTGGAGATATAAACTGGAGTTACAGGCATAAAAATGCTACATGAAGCCATGAGACTGAACCAGATTATGAGGGAAAGAACGAAATAGGACTGAGTCCCCAGGTGCACAAACATTTGAAGAGAGGAAGAAAACAGAAGAACATGATGTGTATCACACCATCCATCTCAACCTTTATTTTCTTTATTCCATAAAGAACTGGATCAGTAGTAACACGACGAATTCTTAAGAGGGAATCAACTAGATTTTGTGTAGCAGTACCTATCTGTTCTTTAAAAAAACAACATGGGGCTAGAGGTGGTAGTGGGAGGAGGAGGAATTAAATTATAGGAAAGACCCAAACCATTTACTAGGTTCACCTCTCCAGTCTCCTCTTGTGCCACTCCATCCCTGGCTTACCAGGCTCTAGCCACTGTGGTCCTTTGGGCCCTCAGTCTTGCTAATCTTTCTCACCTCGGGACCTTTGCATATGCTCTTTTATCTGGCTGCCTCTTCCCCCCACCCCTTTCTTGACCACAATCTATAGTAAATCTCCCTTGTTTTTCTATCTCAGCATTTTTGTTTGTTTGTTTGTTTCCTATACGGTACTTAACATTGACATTACTTTATGCGGTACTTGGGTGGCTCAGTTGGTTGAGCATTCGACTCTTGATCTCAGCTTGGGTCTCAATCTTAGGGTCATGAGTTAGGGCCCTGCACTGGGCTCTGTGCTGGGCATGAAGCTTACTTAAAAGAAAAACCGAAAACCAAGACAAACCCAAAACAATAATAACAACAACAATTTACATTATTTTACTTTTTAGCTGCCTCTCCTGATAGAATATAATCTTCACAAATGAAGAAACCAATTTATGTCTTTTTTACCCATGTATCCTCAGTGCTTGGGGATAAGTACTTGTTGGATAATATCCTCAGTATCTAAGGGTAAGCATTCATTGTACGAATGAATTTATTTACTGACTGTGAGACACTAAAAGTTGCTTAAGAGGTCTTATTTAAGCCACTCAAGTCTGTGGTATAGATATTTTTATTCTTATTTTACAGATGAAACTAGAGGGCTAAGAAAGGTTGAGAAACTTAGTAGAATTCACAGAGTAACAAGTATAAAGGCAGCATCTGACACCAGATCCAGGTATTCGCAAGTGTGCGTAGAAGGTAGCAGGAATGTGGGCAACCAGGGGAAGCGGAAGCTGGGCCAATATGCCTAACAGTACAACTCAGCCGTCAGCCAAGTGGCAAAGGCCGGGAGGACTGCTGATTAAATCGAATCGAGGCCTGGGCTGAGTTTCAAAGGGGCAGCTCTGCGCTAGTGGAGGAATGAGATGGGGATGGTTGAATAGAGCTGTTCAAAACTAAGAAGTGGAAGAGTGGGAACCAGGCCTTTCCCCAGAAACAAGGCACAAAGGAAGCAAATCCGTACTAGTTCACAGGCTGCGGGAGCAAGCAGACTCCTTCCTGTCTCTCGGAAAAACTGCAGAAGAGCTGCGGATGCTAAGAAATCCGGTAGATGGGCCCATGATCTTTCTTTTAAAGATTTTATTTATTTATTGGAGAGAGAGAGAGAGATAGAGAGAGAGAGAGAGAGAATGGAGGGAGAGGGAGAGGGAAAAGCAGACTCCCAGCTGAGCAGAGAACCTGATGCCGGGCTCGATCCCAGGACCCTGGGATCATGACCTGAGCTGAAGGCAGACCTTAACTGACTGAGCCCCCCAGGTGCCTTAGGCCCATGATTTTTAGGGGTACAGTCATGTCTCATGTATTTTATTTATATCAGGTTTCCTACTTCATATTTATGAGTTTATTTGATTTGTGTGTGTCGCTGTGGATTCTATGAGGGCTGTTGGTTGTTTGCTTTGCTCAGGTTTGTATTCCAATGCCTGGTGTAACAGCACTAGCAGAGACCGATAAATATTTAATGAATGACTAAAACAAAGTCCTAGAATACTCCCTGTCCAAAAGCAGAGATGCCCGGTGGTCCTTCAAACAATTATTTGTGCACAAGTTTATTCATTTAGAGGTGATATAACAAAGTGCTAGGAGTATCATCCCTAAAATGGGATTGCATTCCCAACTCTGGCACTTCTTAGCTGTGTGACCTTGGGTGACTTCCTTAACCTCTCTGTGTCTCAGTTTCCTCATCTATAAAATGTGGAATATAATTGTACCTATCTCAGAGTCATGGCAAGAAGTCATTGAGTTCATACGTGTACAATATTTAAACAATGTCTGGTGCATAGGATATTCTAGGACTACTGTCAAAGCCAGCTTTTCCTGTTGAGGCTGAGGATTGCTGATACCCTGTCTACTGGCCTTTCATTACTCCCATGAAGGGAGCAGTTTGCCTGCAGATGACTGGATGCACAAAGCAAACGGTTCAATGTAGCTAGAAGAGGATAAAACCTGGCAGGAGGGGCACCCCACAAATAACAGCAGGCTTTGACTCAGGAACTTTTCGGAATATAGTTCAGGATCATGGCAAAGGCAGAGGAAATGCACATGGTGCACCTTAACCGTTGGGTCAGATACTAGAATGGGGAAGGACCCTGAAGGTATAAATTGAACCACATTTCCTAAACATGATTTTTTTTTTCAGACATAAAGATAAAAAGATACAGGATGAAAGAAATTCAATTATAAGTTAGCATCGAGATGAACACATATGCATTGTATTTCTTTGTTATAAGAAAGATAATCTCGGATTTAAAAAAATCTACATTTAAAAAATGTTACAATACCGGAGTATGTCTACCTGTATATAGAAATAATATAAAACATGATTGATAATCTTACTTCATTAACAGATTGTTGTGGTCTTCATTATGGTTCATGAATACTGATAGAGTTTAAGGTCTAATGCCTTTAAAAAGTCGTTCTCTTTTTCCCGTGACTATGCTCCCATTACGTAATCTATTAGTGATACTGAGAGTTTTACCTGACAAAAGTTCATTTAAATAAAATAATTTAGTCCTCCACATTACTCTGAAATGTAAACTAAAAGCAAGTATTTCTTAAAAAGCAATTACGTATTTCTGTGCTTATTGCTTCACACGTATTAAAAAGTTGAGTGCTTTATGTTGGAGAAGTAATGGGGAATCATTGTTAGCTACGTTCGTTGTTCTCTGTACTTGTTAGAACAAGTAAAATAAAGTGGTAAGGAAATCTGAGCTTCAGCATTTTCCTTGTATGCTTGACAAACTATGGAAATTCACATTTGAAAATTCCTTCACTCTGTTGACATCTTGTGGAAATATGAAAATATTCCAGATGGCTACATCTACGAAGAAAGTAGAAATCATATCAACAAACGCAAAGCATAATAGTAATTAGAATGTTTGTACAGGATTTTGAGAAATATTTTGTACATATATTATTCTTATTTAATAATGACCAGCAACTCTAGGAAATTGATGACATTACTATTTGCATTTTAGGGTTGAGAGACTAGATTCCAGGGAATAACTTACCCACAATAGTAGATGGTGAAACCCCATTTTCTGACTTCCAATTCTGTGTGCTTTTCATTACATGAAGCTGTCTTCCTAATGGGAGAAAAAGAGCTGATGGATTTGGATCTCACCATTGGGTTGAAAGTGATTTTAGGATTTTCAAAAATAAGTGTTTAGGAAGCAGGTGTGCATATTTGGTTTGACGTTTAAGAAAATTGTCAGAAGTGAAATGAGTCCTTCCCAGAGCAGGTATTTCTTATGCTGGCCAGGTAGAAGATACAGAGCCATAATCACGATCCTCCCTTCCTCAGTGAGCAGCAGTCTCTGTGAAGTGCGGTGCTTTGCATAAATTCCGGAAGCAGACCTGGGATCCAATCTCAGTTCTGTCACCTCCTACCTAAGGCACCTTGGAGAAGTGAATTTGCTCTTCTAAAACCCGTTTCCTCCTCTGCAGAACGTGGGTGAATAAAATACACGTGTGCATAGATGATTTGTGAAGGCAAAATAGTTTCTGCAAGATACCCAACAAATTGCAGTAGGAACATTATTAGCTATTATCTTAATGTCCCATGTTCAAGGGCTAAGATGTCTCCAAAGAGAGTAAATGGAGTGTATGTGAAATATTTTAATAGCTGACACATTGGGACATGATCTCAGTAAAACTGAACATGGGCCAAGTTCAAATGGGGAGAGGGATTGGTACTGTGACTTCTAAATTTTCTGAAGATACAAATTAAAATAGTTTCTTCCAGGGCTCGCATAAGTGAACTTATTTTTGACCCAGTGAATATGATGACTGTAAGCCTCTGAAAGTCTCCCCTGATGTGCTGACAATAAGGTGAAGCACGTGGCTCGTTTCTGAATGAAAAGATATAGAGGACAATTCATGTAAGGTGTGGGAGGCTCCTATGAAATTCTGCGCATTTGCCAATATGGACTGGTTGGCATCAATCTGGGACTGTTTTGAGTGACTGCCAAGCTGCTGAAAGTATCATAAAGAGTCTCAGCAAGATTGAGGGCGATAGATTAGTTTCCACCATGGTTAATTAGCCAAAACTAGTTTTAGGAAATGGAAATTGTTGCAATGGGTATTTTGTACTCACTGATTTGCATAAACATTCATATATTATTTATTAATACAAGAAATTTGCATTGTTGATTCCCTGGTAGGTTTCCTGGTGTGCTTATTATTGGAACCCAAAGACCCCTTATAGTTCTATCTCTAGGTACTGGAGAATATGTGCTTCATGACAACGTAGTATCTCCGAGACGGCACTGACCTTTAGGCATTCACTGACCCATTTTAGCCCAGTTAACCCTGAGCCCGGGCACCGGGACTTGGGTGGAGGGAGTAGTGTTTGGAATTTCTGGGTTGATTTGTATTGCTATCATATGCATGAAACGTTTTGATTTTTGCTTCTCTAACTAAACTCGTTCTTTAGCCTGGAAACCTAGCTCAACTGAAAAAGCCTTCCATAGGTTGAAATGGCACAAAAGGCAACTTTCACTTGCTCAGAATGAGTCCTCTATTCTCTCTGCAGGTAAAATAGATTTTCTGGGAAATGGACATCCCTTGCACCATTCTCATTGCTTGTCAGATTCAGCTGAAAAGCATCACGTATGGCCTCACATGTTAGGGTCTGGTTGGGATTTGAGGATGTCAGGAGAAACCAGAGCATATGGAAAATGGCTGAAAAGTTGGTATAGAATATGTTTAGTTGGAATAAGGGAACTGGGGCTATGATCACTGTCCTTAAGCAATTGCAGTACACTTCTTTACATACATGTAAACCACAAAACTGGAAACAATGGCAAGAAATTATCTTTGGGCCCCTTGTACGACTTTTATTCGATGAGAAAACTCAGGACAGAGTGGGCCCCTTTGAGAGCTAGAAGACAGTTAGCAATCTGTCACTTCTCGGATGGTGTCGTTTTAGGGGTGCTAGAAAAGTGGCTTTCCCTCGGGGCAGAAGGTTAGATTGATTGACTTCCTAAGATTCATTTTAACTCTAAGATGCTATGATTTCACAATCTTTAAAAATGATTTCTCAAAAAAGATGCCCCGAGAGCTCACTGTGTAGCATGGGTAAGTCCTGCCCCCTCTCTGGGCTCTAATGTGCAAAATGAGAGGGTTGGACACTACATCCGGAATGTTCATGCTATGGGCCTTGGGCTGCATCCAGCCTCTATCATAAAGAAGATAGATCCGAAGCTGCCACGACCTTTCCCCTCTTGAATATGCTCAGAGGTCAATGTTTTAGTAAGCCCATAAAGCAGCACCAATCTTCTCTTTTACATCGACAACATTCATTCAAGTGGATAATCCAACTTGTAAGAATGATCTTCTCCCATAAGGTACAATGATGTCATTTTTATTTGAAGGGAGAACAACAATATAATCTGAAAAATCTTAAGTTTTTTTGAATTGGTCCTTGGACAAAACCAGTTGACTACCGCTGCACTAGGTGGTGTTTATGATGTCTGCATCCTAAGTCCCTCATCATTCTTAGAATAATAGATTCGAAGACCACAAATTTGAAATTGTTGGCATAGAGAGCTTATCTCACTAGATTAGTCATTTTTTTTTTTCTCAGAATAAAGCAGGCTGGATCTCAGGAGAGGCTATGGGAGAAACAGAGGCAATTTCTTTTCTAGTTGCAGGAGGGAATACATCTCTCAGAGCACAGAGGAGAGCAAATCAAATTTAATGTGTACTCAAACTCTCTTCCAAAGTACTCACTTTCTCAGCAAGCAGAATCACCTCCTCTCCAAATGGGTGTCCTGGTAATAACAGCTTTTACTCAGGAAGGAATGCTTGTTTCTAGCGGAGGTAGCTAAAAATTGGACACTAGATTCTAAGTTTCAGGAGAATAAAGTCCTCCCTACTGTATCCCTGAAAAGTAACAGAATTTGGCAGTGAGCAGGAACTCAATGATATTTTGGGGAGTGAGTAAATGAATTGAAGGAACAGCTGAGTGGATCAGTTTTTATCTTTTCCCATCTATACTTCCAATGGTGAGAGAGCCCCCTGCTGGAAGAATGGATATTATCTACGCTCTGTAACTATGCACCACGTCCTGAAAATATTTCAGTTAATCACTCCTGTTTTTAGACCAGATCACAGAAAAAGGGTGGCACCTTATTGGACAAGAATATTGTAAAAATCTCTGTGAAGAATCACTGGATAGAACAGGACTCGTTTGCAGTAATTGGATACGTTATAGATCAAACAATGGACTTCACAACAACTTCATATACGGAAATTTCTGATGTGATCTTACAAACCCATGACTTGTCACATGAGTAATACGAGCGGTAGTAAGCATCATTGCGAAGTAAAATTCATAAATTTGTCTGATATATACATACATATATTCATTTAGCACAAAATTGTATATATATAAATATATATAACATATTTTATGTATATATATATACATAAATCTGCATGCTGCACAGTAATTATATAAATGATAAACAATTCACGAAAATTACTAGGTATTACACAATACGGAATGAGGACAAAATGTTAGTTTTCCTTTTCATTAGTTATTCAAAATGAAAACCACGAATACTTTTTCCACATGCAGTTTAACATACAGACATGCTTGCCCACACTCTCAGTCTGGAACTCACCTCTCAATTCTTAGTGCCTTGTGCACCTGCCTTTCTCCTATGTTCCATCCCTCGAGCTCACTTCCGCGCAGGGGTCTGTAGTCCACACCCGAGTGTTTCTTCTGCTGCTCTGCTCTGGCTTCCCTGGATGCTAGAGCGCTGAAAGAGGGACCGGGCCAAGGAAGTGGGAATGACCTTTCCAGAAAGCAAGAGCACTGCCACCACACTTTGGAAGGAGGATGGGGCCGAAGAGACT
This sequence comes from Ursus maritimus, assembly GCF_017311325.1. Classification (NCBI taxonomy): domain Eukaryota; kingdom Metazoa; phylum Chordata; class Mammalia; order Carnivora; family Ursidae; genus Ursus; species Ursus maritimus. The sequence goes on along the minus strand of NW_024425563.1, from coordinate 17,076,340 downwards.
CAGGCGGCAGCTTCTTCCACGCGGTGGGTGGGAACACAGCGAGATGGGGGTAGGGGGCCCTGGCAGCTTGGAGACGCGGGTCAGAGCGAGGAGACAGAGGCATTTGGAGAGTAAGGTGGGGGGGGGGGTACATTTCACCAGGGAACGGAGGAAATAGTCACAGGGTTGAAAAGTATCTGGAAGTAGGGGCTGACAACCAGGAGAGCTCCCGGTTCCTTCACGGTTTAGGAAAACTTCCTCTTCCATCAAAAACCCAAAGGAAGAGACCTTCGCCAACCACCAAATAAATGGCTACACCGGGGGTCTTCAAAGTGGGCTGCATATTGGAATCTCCTGAGGAACGTCAAGAACTCGTGGTGCTTCCCACCCTCAAGAACAGGAGGCGTGCCTGACTGGCTCAGTCCGTAGAGCCCGTGACTCGATCTCCGGGTTCTAAGTTCCAGCCCCATGTTGGGTGTAGAGATCACTTAAAAATAAAATCTTAAAAAAAAAAAAAAAAAAAAAAAAAAAAAAAAAAAAAAAAAGCAGAAGGAGAGGAAATATGAAGGGCAGGGAGTAGTATAGGACTAAAACAAGGGAAGCCAGGGAACCCCAGACAGACTCCCATGGTTAACTCTCCACTCTCTTCAGTTGGATGCCAATCTTCATCAGGATTCCTCCAAGCCGAGCCGCACATGCGCAGTTTTAGCAGAAATAAAGGTTTGTACGGCAGAATCACGCTCTCATTCAGCATTTCATTTTTCTTTGGTCTGCTTGTTTCACTAAATAAGAGATCATATAGTAAAATTTTTTGTGTACTTGATGGGCTCGGGAAGTGTCGAATATATGTGTTAGGAGGTTTAGATTTGGTGCAAAGGGCAAGAATTGCTGACATACAATATTAGCTCAAAATCAATGCATGATAACAGACTGGGTAAAATAAAGGACTCTTACAACGTAATTTCTTTACATTGAAAAAAAACTTTATAAACATCAGAATCGAGAGAAAATTACTGATATGGAAATTAAAATTTAATCAGATCCCTCTCTCCTTCTCCCCCCCCTTTAAAAATATATATTTAAATACAATAGTCGTCTTAAAATGTTTTGGTGTAATGAGTTACATAATCTTTGATCTCTCTCATTGAAATTTTTATTGAAATAACTGTAGATTCACATACGGTTGTAATAAATAATACAGAGAGATTCCTTGCATACTTAACCCAGTTTCCCCCAAAGGTAACATTTCAAAAGCCAACAGTACAATATCACAACTAGGATATTGACATTGATACAAGCCATCAATCTTGATCAGATTTCCCCCGCTTTACTTATATTTGTGTGCATGTGTGTTTCTATTTATTTTTAAATGAAAGGTGCAGGTTGGCTTTTTTATTAGGATTATATACATAGACCCAATGAGATTACACTGGGCGAGAGTTTAGATAGACAAGTTCTGAGTCATCTCCAATATGTAGACATCAGATTAAAGAGGCAGAGATAGCAAAGGACAGTAGTGAAGGGAAGGCGGCAGTGAATGGCAGCATTGGAAGCCACAAGAAAAAAGTGGAAAGGGAGATAAGCTGCGTTGAGTCCTTTTATGAAGTTCAGCACAAGGAGAATACAGAAATGTTGAGTTGACTTCATCTAACGCATTACAGTATCTGTGTGTGGTATCAGCCAATGCTGGCATAACTCCTAATGGTGAAAACTATTTCAAGTAAAAGTAAAAAATGAGACGATGAAAACTCATCACTGTTACTTAATTTTGTTCTGAAAAAAATTAACCAATAAAATTGTACAAAAGGGAAAAATTGCAATTTCATGAGGTTAAAAGCCTTTCTAGTATTTTTATTTGCATCCTACTAAATTTATAGACTAAACTAAATGGAATTGGCATCTTTACAAGTTAAAGGTTTTTATCCAAGAAGAGGGTATGTGATTTATTGGTCCTCTTGTATGGGCCTCGGTAGAGATAAAACATTTTCTTCAGGAAATTTCTGCTCATTTCTAATTAAATTTATTCCTTAATATTTTAAAATATTTCTGTTGCTACTGTTAACACATTCATATCTATATCCATATCTATATAGGTGATCTTTAAAATATGTAATAAATATTTAAATGATTATACACAGAAAGATCAAACTAGAAATGAGCAGAATCTTCCTGAAGAAAGCATGCACTCTCTCTCTTCATGTGCATGCATATGGATGTATTGGTATATTGATCTATGTACATGTCTATAGCTATATCGTTTATAGTATACATCCATGTACATGCATATCCATATATAGCTCTGTGTGTGTGTGTGTGTGTGTGTGTGTGTGTGTGTATCCCCTCTGGGCAATATTTTAAATGTACCTCTGGGTGAGTTGGTTTTTTCTGTCTGGTACGAGAGCTTTTGTCTTTTTCCCTTCCCTAACTGTAACATGTTACATCTTAACTTCCTTCGGGCAGCTCGTTGGGCACATAGAAATAAAATCCTCAGAAACACACTGGATGTTCCTTGACATGCCTACGCTCTTAGAAGAGGTGTGAGGGCAGAGTCTTCTCCCGTGAGCCCCACCAGATGGAGAGTGTGAGCAGGGAGGGAAGCTGTGATGGGTTGCTACGGGGAGAACAGTGTGGTCATCAGAAGGCTGGCACCTTATTTTCAGTCATGACTAAAACTTCCCCAGAAGTCTTAAGACTTCCCAGGAACTGTGACATTACATTGTATCTTAATCTTAATTCAAAGTTTCTTTTAAATTCCATTTCTTTGGTACCATCTTATCTTTTTCTCTCTTTAAGGAAACATCATTACCAGAACAACTAACTCACTACAGTTCTTCAAATGATTTCCTTCAAATACCTTATGGGAATTAAATACACACACACACACACACACACACCACTAAATAGTATAGTTCTATTTTTTAGCTCTTACCTTGGATGTCTGAACAGTTCCTGTGAGCTTCGTACTCACCCGGTTAGTTTAATTCAATACAAAACAGGAAATCAATTACACAAACTCTTCCCTAAAAGAGTGCAAAACAGATGCCTGATTTAAAATACATATAAACATTAACATATTTGATACTGTCTGGATATTTTAATAAAACAATTAAAATCAGTATATTAAAATAGCGTTTGACACATGATACATTGATAATGTTATATTCGCTATTCCAGCTGGCTGTTTCATGTCCATACAAAACCAACTGCTGCATTTGTCTCCAGTTACCAGCAAGAGTGGGGTTAAATATCCTCTCCTGGAACTTTGACCTTATAAGTTAATGCCCTGGAAGAATGAATATATAGGTAGGCGACAGAGCGACCACAGTAAGCCAAGAGAGAATCAATAGTGATATTTGACATATTCGGGATATTGCTATAAGCCAGTTCATTTAAGTTCAGAATTAAAGTTATATCGAGAACCCCAAAAGCCAATGAATTTGTGAATTATGCTTGTTGGGAAACTCAAAAGCTTAAATAATGGTTTATGGAAAAGCAAATGAGAGAAGAATCCAATTTAACTTGACTAGAGATGCAGTCGTGGCTTAATTTCCAAGTGATCACATCTTTGTCAAGAGGTCCCTAAAGGCCGGCGTAGAAGTGAAAATGGGACTTAGGATTATAGATTTGCTAGACAAACTCCAGTGTATCCGGAGACTTTATCCTTCACCTTTGTACTACTTGGTTTGATTCTGGTGTCTGATATAACCCCCACTGTTCTAAGTTTCCTAGGCAAACTCAATGTTAGTGTCACAGAGTAAGACTGGGACTGCTTGATTCCATATGGAGACTCAAGGGAATATTTTAAGTCCTCCAGTAAGGATATAGTATCTTAGCATGTCTGCTCCCTTTCCAAACTCCAGGCAAGTCTTTCATTTTGATAAGGTCAGAAATCACCTGAGTAGTTTAGGGCTAAGAAAAGTTCTATATCAAGGGATTCTCCCATCAAGCTCTAGGAATACCAGATGAGCATGTTTGACTCAGCACAACTTGTGACTGTGGGGGGAAAGTCAGCCCAAAGTATATTTTCTAATACTGAGGGGTGAGTAACATCTCTCTCATTCAGGCTTCCTCATACCCAGATGTTCAGAACGCTACTCAGGTAATAGCCACTGGGGTACAATAGAAAGTTATTTTTAGCCAGATGTACCCTCTTAGGTAGTTCTTCTCTTGGGAAAACAAGAATGTGTTTGCTGAAGTCTTGGGGTTACTCCCCTGGGCTTGAGCAAAGCCCAGAATTCACAAACATAATGATATCTTCCAACCGCAAGTATTGATTTAAAGTATTTTGTTAAAATACTGATTAAATGTGAATATAGAGCCAGATATAAACACTTTGTGCTTATAGCTCTTATATAAACACAATCCAAATCAAATTTACAAGCCAATTATGTATATAACCTATAAAACCAATAGAATCCAATCTACATTTATTTAATGCTGGTTCATTAAAAATGAAATCACCTTTCACTATGTGAATATGGTACTTGTGCAGGGTAAATCTCTGTGGCTACCACTTGTTATTCAACATGGGTCCTTTCATGATCACTGTGTGTCTTGCAGTAGGGCTCAAAATAATTTTACACTGCCAGCCAGAATAATAGTAAATAGACTTTATTGGGGGCAGCTTACGCAAAGATAAGGGTCAGCAAGAAGAAAGACGTATGGTTGCCTCTGGAGGGAGATGGGTTGGAGCTAGCAAGTTTTGCTGGATATGCTGTAAATGTATGTTTGAGTGAAGGTACTTTGCCCCCTGTTGCTTTACCCTTTTATAGTATAAACACAACAAAGTGGTCATGTTAAAACTGAGACAACTAGACTACTCAAACTCCTGGGATATCTGGATTTGGAATCCATTGTTTAAAGAGTTGTCTGGGAAACTCAGTTACCTGGGGACATTGGGGAACCCTGTGGAATTGGGTTTGGGTGCAGACTTTCCTGTTGGGGGAGGGTAGCCACCAAACTGGGTTTGATGCACTGCCAACTGGCTTGTAATCCAGGCAAGTCATCTTGTGTTAATTGTCCAATTATTTTTCTTAAGGGGAAGTTTATTGTGCATTCTTTCTATCCTTGGACATGTTCCCAGTTTCTGTCTCATTTAGCTTTCAAGGCAACTGGTAAGGAAGTCTTCCTGCCATTTTGCAGGAAACACAGCTCACAGAAGCTTCATGAAGCTATGCCTGGGCCTCAGATCTCACTCTGGATTGCTTGGATTGCCCTTATTCTCTTCCTCTATGCAGGTGTGGTTAGGAGTTGTACACAAGCCAGTGATATTACCAGCAACTTAAAACTTTTTGGGAAGGTTATGTCATAGTGATGAGGGCACTGTTATGGACTGCATGTTTATGTCCTCCTCCCCAAATTCATATATTGTAGCCCTAATCCCCAACGTCGTGTCATTTGGAGGTGGGCCTTTGGGAGATAATAACACTTAGGTAAGTTCATGAGGGTGATGTCCTTAAAACAAAATTAATGCTGTATAAGAAGAGACCAGAGATCTTGCACCTTCTCTCTCTGCCATGTCAGGACATGGCAAGAAGGTAGCCATCTAGAAGGTAACAAGAGAGCTCTCAGCAGAACCTGACCACGCTGGCACTTGACCTTGGACTTCCCTCTATCTGCTGTTTCAGCCACCCAGTCTATTGTTACAGCAGTCTAAGCAGACTAAGACAGGCCTTTATATTGCGATGTTTAGGATAAGCTATATTGTTGGCTATTTAGCAGTGTGGGAGAGAGTAAAGCAATAGGCTGGTTGCCCCAGAAAACCTGACTGATGAAATTAGGGGATTTTCTTCTGGGCCAAGTCTGGTAAGGCTTTCCCACCTTGGTAGTCAGGTGTCAATGTCAAAGCTACACGTGCCTTTAAAAGTCTGCTTTAAAACTGGTCACAACGATTTTATGATGCGAAGGCAAAAGCTGAAGATCCAAAAGAAAAATACGACCTGATAATATGATGTTACAGGAACACTCAAAGTCTTCTAATGACTTGGCCCATCCTGATGGAATACATCGACATCAGAGGATAGATGGTGAACTAGACGGGCTTGATATATGCTACCATGGAGGCCTATTTTGTGCTTGTAATTGAGCATTGGATCTTTGCGAGTAATTTTGTTAGTGATATATGAGTCAGAGAGAATACAATTCTTTTCTAAAGCTATATTAACGATATAGTGCTGACACTGGGGGAATAGGGCTTTGTCAGTAGGTAAATACAATGCAGACACTAAGAATTGATGTCGATGGTAGTAATTGTACTCTATTATCGTAGCCCTATGGCCTACTGATGCTTAGGAAAATATACTACTAAATAGCCCCTTGCAATGGGTGAATTAGTTGAGATATTGCTTTTCAAAATTTAAACTCACCTGCTCCCTATAGAATAGAAGATGTCCAAGTGTTTAGGACCGAATATCTAACTAATGAAAAACAAAGGCAATCTCATGTATGCATCAGTCGACAATTACAGACACTGTTTTTATAATCTATTTATGAATTTGTTTGCAAAATATTTGTAGTAATTCTTCGAACTGGGGTAATGGGAAGAGAATATGGAGTTGAAGCCCCTTCCTACATCTCAGTCTTTCTAAGATTCGATTTTTTAATCTTCAAAGTAGAAGGAGTCATAACACCTGCATCTCAGGGGCGCCTGGGTGGCTCAGTCAGTTAAGTGTCTGCCTTCAGCTTGGGTAGTGATTCCAGGGTCCTGGGATCGAGCCCCGCATGGGGCTCTCTGCTTGGTGGGGAGCCTCCTTCTCCCTCTCCCACTGCCTCTCCCCTTCCCACTCATGCTCTCCCTCTCTCCCTCACTCTCTCTCAAATAAATAAATAAATAAAATCTTAAAAAAAAAAACACACCTACAACTCAGGGTTGTTGTAATAGTTAAATGATATAACATATGTGAATTGTAGGCTAAAAAATACTAAACAGTCATTATATACCCATAAAAATACTTTTCTTCCAAATTGGAAAATTCAACACAAAAGAAATAAAAAAGAAAGAGGTTTTGTCACCAATAATAAATGAAGAAATGGGTGGCTAATTAGCCATGGAAATGTGAGCGGAAGGAAAATAATCCAGGGACTAAGCTAGAAGGAAGCTGGCTTAAGAGGTCTCATCATCCAGAGTCAGGCAGAAAAGGTCAATCGGTAGAGAAATTAGTTGCCTGACTGGAAGCCAGTCTGGAAAAGAGAGCTGGGGACCCTGAACAAGGATGTGGGAAGTTGTGGAGTCTTCTTTGCACTTGGTTCATATGTGAGGGCTCCTAGAACACAGCAGTGCACGGAGAAGGCTTGCGGTAGCCAAGACCATTGGGGTCTCAATGGAAGTGGTGTTCTCTGCCAGGGGAGCTGGCAGGTGCAGGCGGGCAGGGGGCATAACTTCCATCAGCACTCCCACTCGCCCCCCACCACTCCCTGTACATAAATTCTTAGTAAAAAGCTAGTTTGCTCTGCAAATAAAGCCTAAGGCAAATCTCCATTCTATCCAGATTGACTAAGTCCTTCCCATTTAGAAGTTCTCGAGTTCATTATAGAAGAAGAAAAATAGCACAGTGCCTGGAACATAATAAGTACTCACTAGATAAAGACTGAGTCCATAACAGAATACGAAGAAGACAAAGACACAGGTAAGAAAGGTGTGTGGCATGGAGAAGTAACATCTATTGCCTACCCTTTGCATTGTTTTACTTATAATAATGTGTCTGAGCTTTTGAACTACCCAGGAGAGAGACAGAACTGTCCCATTTAGTAAAGGAAGAAACCGAGGCTTGGGGAATTTACCAAACTTGTTTCTGCTCTCATATCTGGTAAGCGATGTATCATTTAGACCAGACTTGCCGAATGCCCAAATCCACCATCCTCTCACTGCTGAAGTTTCCCTTGCACAACCCTGATGGTGACAGAAGAAGGGGCAGATCTGGCTTCTAATCTAAAGGTGCCCAAAGAGGAACTCAGAAGCCAATTGGGATTCTGGGGAAGAGTAAAACTGAATTTTCTGTTTGTTTTTAAATATATCTCATGTCTGTTTGAACTTTCAGTGTTCTCAGTGAGTTAGTCACATGGATAAACATCTGGGACTTGAGACATAGTAGGGATTCAATATTTGCTGCATGAAGGGATAGAAGTGAATGGATGAGAGAAAAGGATAAATCAAGGTGTTGGATTTGAACCTAAAAGCCACATAGATGAGCTGACTAATAGCAGAGAAATGGAAATAGGCCCGATGGGGAGGAAATCATAAAGATGGTGAATTAGAGCAGTCTGTGAGCCTGAACATAACAGAAGGAAATGAGAAACAAGGCGAACACATTTAAAACCTGCACATAAAGATTTTTGTGTCTTCTGTTTAGTTCTCTCACAATAGAAATGGGTTCTGTCTACAGTTCATTGAATAATCTATTAAATAAGCCCTGACCACATCCCTTGGAAAGTTGATGAAGCTTTTCAGGGTGTGTTTCCCGGCATCAGGGAAGGAAGTCCTACGAGGCCCCAGTGCCATGAATGAGTTACCACGCTCAGATTGCAATGTTCCTCGTGCCGTAATTATACTATTATGATCTTCAATATATATAAGATATAATTTATCATAATATTCATTTGAGCTTAATTTTTAAAAAGATTTTATTTATTTAATTTTAGACAGAGACAGAACATGAGTGGGGAGAGAAGCAGAGGGAGAGGGAGAGAGAGAATCTCAAGCAGACTCTGCACTGAGCTCAGCACCTGACCGGGGGGGGGGGGGGGCTCAGTCTCACGACCCTGAGATCATGACTTGAGCCAAAATCAAGAGTAAGAGGTGGATGCTTATCTGACTGAGCCACCGAGGTGCCCCCAACATGAGTTTTATTTATTTACTTGTACTCAGTAGGCAAGAAGTTTGCGACTGGCCATGGTGGGAAGAAGACCCTCTTCACTAAATCCCAGCAGGTAGGATGAGGAAGCATTGCTGTTTCCTAACAAATACAGGACTGGGCTCTCAGATGGTGCCCATGTTCCTAAGAAAAGCTGCAGTGCCTGGGGTTGTCTCTTAATACTTTTCCCCTATGTCCATTTTATTTATTTTTTACACATATGTATATATTAATTTGAGTATAGTTGATACAAAATGTTACATTAGTTTCAGGTGTACAACTTAGCGATTTGACAAGTTTATACTGTGCTCCCAAGTGTAGCTACCATCCGTCCCATGACATCCCTATTACAGTCTCACTGACTACACTTTCTGCTGCGCCTTTTATTCCCATGACTTACTCATTCCATAACTGGAGGCCTGTATCTCCCTCTCCCCTCCACTCATTTTGCCCAGCCATAACCCTCCTCCCTCTGGCAACCATCGGTTTGTTCTCAGTATTTATAGTTCTGATTCTGCTTTTTGTTTATTCATTTTTTAGGATTCCATGTTGAAGTGGAATTATATGGTATTTGTCTTTCTTAGTCTGATGTGTTTCACTTAGCACAACACCCTCGAGGTGCATCCATGTTGTCTCAAATGGCATGAGCTCATCCCATTTTATGTCTGTGTAATATTCCATTAAATATATTTGTATTATATATTATATATATATGTATATATAAATATATATATTCCTTAGCCATTTGTCTATTGTCTATTTGTCTATTGATGGACATTTAGGTTGTTTCTGTCTTGGCTATTGTCAATAGTGCTGCAGTAAACATAGGGCACAGATATGTTTTCAAGTTAGAGTTTTTGTCTTCCCTGGATAAATACCCAATAGTGGAATTATTGGATCATATGGTATTTCTATTTTTAATTATTTGAGGAAACTTCATACTGTCTTCCATACTGGCTGTACGAGTTTGCATTCCCACCACAGTGCAAGAGGGCTCCTTTCTCCACACCCTCTCCACCTGTTGTTTCTTGTCTTCTTGATTTTAGCCATTCTGACAGGTGTGAAGGTATCTCATTGTAGTTCTGATTTACATTTTCTTGATGACTAGTGATGTCGAGCATCTTTTCATATGTCTGTTGGCCATCTGTTTGTCTTTCAATACTTCTGAGGTGACACCTTGCTGTCCCACACACCACCCATTGGTACCATTTCCAGAAGCAGAATTCTAATGTGGAAGAATCAGGGGGCTACCGGAGCGGGGCACGTTTTGTGTTCATTTGCCCTGTCTCCTGTCCTGTGCAGGTGATGGTCAGCCTCAGGCAGCTGCTGGGTGGGTCTCTGCTTTGGACACCTGGATGAGGACCAGTGTGGGGAAAGAGCTGAGCACCTCATAGAACACTAAATGCATGTTGTTTTCCGCTCCTTATGATTACTATTGCTTGAAACAGCTCCATGAATTTAAATATGAGAAAATCAAGGGAATGTGAACAGTGATTCATCCAACTTATACTAGAAATGATATTGACAAAAGGAGTAACTACTACAAGTAGCCTTGTCCACATTTCTTGGAAAAATAGAATAGCTCAGTTAAGTGAATAATAGCAAGGTGGATAAACTCATATTATTAATTAATCTTATAATTTATCTTATTAATTAATCTTATCTTTAGTGACTCTTGCTGACTATCACTTAATTAATTAGGAAGCATTTTGCTACACTGATGAAACACGTGGGATTTGGAGTCAGGCTGGCCTTCTATCCTGCCTTGGTTATTCATTGGCTGGGCGGTCTTGGCAAAATTACCTAACCTTACAACCTTAGTTTTCTCATTTATAAAATGGACTTAAGAGCTATAGCTGGCTAGATTGTCATGAGGATTAAGTGAGTTAAACCATGTGAATCACTAAGTTTAAAAAGGTCTATCACACATTCTCAGTGAAAGAAAACTATATGTGTGATATATATATATTTATATATATATATGATTTATATATATTTGATTGCAAGATGTCCATTTTCCATATTTTGACATTTCTGAAATCGGATGTGTCTTAAAATCTTTCCGAAGAGACTCTCCAGGTGGTGGCCAGAGAACCTGTTACCATTGCTTTCCCATGTTCATGTGCTGGCTTTGCCAGGCACAGACGGTAGGTGTTCACCTCAGCTGAGTTGGCCCATTGGTGGTACCAAGCCTGCATAGCATTTAAATTCAATTTAGGAGTGTAATTGTAAAAATCAACAAAACTATTTTTAAGTAAGTCTACATCGTTGTACAGCATTGAAACAAAAAATTACTGTGTATGCAGAAGACTGACTATCACCCATCAGGCAATGCAATTAAAGAGACCAGAGAAGGCCAGCTTTTTCAGAATGCATCATAGAATTTTCAAAGCCAGGAGAAAGGTGCGTCTAACTAATTTTGTGAAGGTCCATCATTCATGCTCAGAACATCAGACAAAACCCTTTAGCTGACTTTCAAGAAAAGCATGCTAAATTCCAGTGATATGTAATTCAATTAAAAATCCTATAAGTATAATCAAAGCAGAAATGTAGACAAAATTCCAGATTCTTTGATATGCTTTTCAATTATATTACCAACCCAAAAATTGCAGTGTCTGTCAAGGCAATGGGCATGGGTAATGAATATTAGAATAACTTTATGATCTAAAAGTGACTCAGAATTATTTTTATACTTTGTAAAAGAAACTTAGAGTCAGATTTTGATGTCCATACTGATCCTGGAGAAGAAAGTGATATGTGATGGGATGAACAAACACAAACTTCTGTAGGCTTTTAAATATAGATAGATAGATAGATAGATAGATAGATAACATGGCCTTTGCTTTTTCTGGAAAAGTCAGTGAATGGATCTTTTTTTTATAATGGATGATGTCTTAGAATCAAGGGAATATAATACTATAATCAAGATAAGTGAAAGTTTCATGTTGGACCTAGCAATATTTTTTTGGAGTGTGTGCCCAGCTCATAGTGCCTCCCTGCGGCCATTTTACACACTGCAACTCCTTCCTCCAAACTCAGCTGATCAGAACAGGCATGCACCCCTGGTTTATGTTGGGCCAGAGTCCCTCCCCCAGGAATCTGAAATTGGGACATAGAGATGGAATCTTTGAACTTGGGGGGGGGGGTTTGACAGCATGCCATAAACATGGAGGAGTAAAGATGGCTGCTCTGCCCCAAAAATTAACAAAGCAGGCTACTGAGAGAAGCAGCAAGGAGAGATGCCAAGAGAGGAATCCATGTCGCTTGATGACTTTCCATTTCTCCATTCCAATCCTCCCTCAGGCCTAGCTGAATCTAGTCCTGGGTCCCTTGAGTTACCCCTGTGTCATTAAATTCTCCACATTTTTGCTTAAGTTAGCTAAGGTTGTTTTCAATATCTTTAACCGGAAGAGTTCTCGCTGATCTGCTTGTCTAATCACAGACTGAGCCAACATCATTACCTTGCTGTGATTTGGGATCCCATAGCTGCCCCTGAAGGCCCTGAGCAGCCTCAGCAGGGCTCCAGAGACCCTCCACTTTGCCCACTAAGGAATGAAACATATTATCATTTCCCAGGTCTTCATGTTAAAGGTTGGAAAGCACTGATTTAAGGTATATTTAAAGTCAAATCAACAGTGCGGGCAATGACAGACGTGCCTGAGGCCAATGGTCTTCTCCCCAAGGCTTCTTAGAGCGTGATGTTTAGAGCTGGAAGAGCATTTTCTTTTCTTAGTGCTTCTCACTACTCCAGCTCTCATTCTGCTCTGCTAATCACCCTTCTCAGACTTCCTTGCTGGCTTCCCTTCGCAACTCATCCTCTAAATGGTTGGGGTTTTGGGGGGGGGGGCTCTTAAGGGCCCTTTTCCCTTTCCAAATTTTCTCTCTAGATGGATCTTGCCCATTTTTAAGGATTCAAATACTACTACAATGTTAAAGACCAAATTTATGTCTCTGGCCCTGGTGGGTCATCCGAACTGCAGACTTGTAGATCTCGCTGCCCACTTGACATTTCCTCCTGAATGCAACAGATATACGGTGAAATTTACAAGTTAAAAATGGATTCTTGGCACCTCCCGCCAATCTTCTTCATCTCAGTAGATGGTCTCACCATTCTCTCCAACAAGAGTCCCAAGGGTAATACTGATTCCTTCATTTCTCTTCAGACCCTGTGTCTGGTCTACCAGATAACTCTGTTAATTCTATTTCTTAAATATGTCTCAATCTCTTTTCTTCACTCCATCATCATGGCCACTTATTTCACATTAACATCTAGTATTCCCATACAAATTCACTATTCATTTATTATTAAAGATATTATTCTTTAAATAGAAATTGCATCATGTCACTCCCTTGCTTAAAACCTTTCAGTGACTTGCCACTGTAGCCAGAACAAAGTCTGAACTCCTAACCATGGCCTCCAGGATTTGCATGATCCTGTCCCTTCTTCTCCAACCCTATGTCTTGACTTCCTCTCCCTCAATGGATGGAATTCACCATGCTTTTTCGTTTCTCAAAAATACACGGTCTTTCCTGATTCTTAGTCTTTACACATGCTGTTTCCCTAAACTTAGATTCTCTTTTTCTCACTCTTATGAATGGACATAGCTTCTTTTTTTTTTTTTTTTTTATCTTCTTGTCTCTGCTTAGGTGGCATTTCTCTAGAAGTGGCATCCTGGACTATCTAATACAAGGTCCTCTTTGTTATTCTAAACTTAAGCCTCTTGATTGTTTCCATACTAGCATTAAACATAACATACAACTGTTAAACTATTTTATTTATTTGACTTTCCCCCCTATCTTTTTCTCTTCTAGAATGCAAGCTCCCTGATGTCAGGGTCAATGTCTACCTTATTTGCTTTTCTACTTCTAGAATCTATTACAGTGTTTGGCTCAATGTGCTTTATGAATAAATAAAGACATTTGGAGAAATTAGTTTATATAAAGGCAGTAGATCAGCAATATTTTCTTTTCTGCAGGTAACATATTCTCTGACCACTGGAATGGCATGGAAAGCAGTGGTAAAATTTTAATTAAGGAAATAGTTGGGTGGTTTATTAATAAGAAAGCTAACAGATGGAAGAATATCTGTGAAGTGGTATTTTGGAGGCTCTGAAACCTGAGATGATTGAAATCAGAGTTACGGAGCTGGCCCCATGAAACAATATTCTTGAAATGCCGCAAAATTTTTTATCGTATTATCTTTAGGCTGCAGTGGTACATTTCATTAAAAAAGAAATGTGTTTTCTTGGAATTTCTTGCAGAACTAACAAAACTCTGCTCTCTGATTTTTGCAATTGCTAAGCTTCTGTTTATTTTTCTCTCAATGAATATGGACAGGAGGTAGAAGCTTATTAATTGCTCTGACATTTCTTTTTAATATATTTCAAGCCCAGGTGTTCAAGTGAGCATGTGTCAGGTTTTAATCATTGGCACTTGTTTGTTTCACAGGGCATATTGATATTTTGTACCTCTGGGTATAAGATATTCCTCTTCTTTTTCAGTTCTCTGGGTTTTAAAAATCATTAACTCTCTGGTTTTATAAAACATGATATACACCCTAGTAAAAGATCTTCCTGGATACTTCAATTCATGGAGGAAAATTCTCTCTGGTGATTTTTAGGGAAAAGCAGAACCTATCCTAAGATTATTCAGAGAAGTAGGAGTTCTGAATTTTGAGCTACCGATTCCTTTGAGTGTCTGATCGAAACTATGTAATCATTGGATAGAAAAACGCATCTACATGCACACATATACGTTTTGGAATGCACTTATGAGTTAATGGACTGGCCAAAGCCCATTCATGAACTCTAAGCTAAAACCCACTACTTTGCAATGCTTTCATGTAGACCCTGGGGAATTTCTTTAGTTTCAGCCCATAAACTTGACATATCAAGAATTTTGGATGGAGAAAACACTCTTAAGGCTAGAGCAGAAGGGTTCAATTCCTCTCCCCACTCAAACTAAGAGTTCAGGGAATTTTTTTTCACCCTAAGATCAATCCTCTGGGCTTGAGAGTGACATTGTATAATAGCTACCATTACTGGAGTGCTCTCTTGAGTGCCAAGAACTGTGCAGAGTATTTCAAAATATTTCCTTTTTATAATATACTTTGAGATAGATAAAACCAATCTTATTTACAGAGGAATAAACAAAATAGCAGAGCTAAATGCCAGAGCCAGAAGAGAATGGAATTAGGCTAGCAGACAGGAGTGCTTCTGCTCTCCGTAGTTCACGTTCCTCTGAGTTCATTCAACGAACATCTCCTAAGAGCATACGATGGAATTGGCACTATGCTGGAGTACTGGGCAATATCAGACACAGTTCATGTCTTCGAAGGACTCAGGTGCCCTTAGGGAAGATAAGACAGAACAGTTTACTAATCGAGAGACCAGGCTCCTTGCTCTGAATGACACCAGTACAAGCCTGACCTACCTTTGTACTTAAGCAACCTATGATCTGCGTAGAGGACCTGGCAAGTAGACATACAGTATTGACGCAAAGGCAACTAAAGGAAGTGTTGGAGGAGTGGTATGAATCCAGGGAGAGATGGTTTCACGGGAAAGTGAGAGATGGGGGGTGGCAGACAGGGCCTCCGTGTTCCATGTCTGTTAAGTCCCCTGGGGCTCTGCGGGGACCTAGGCTTTAGAAGACAGAACGTCTGTATCTCCAGACTGGTAGCACTGGCCAATCCACTGGCGAGTGAGATTCTTGAATATAATGCCTGAGCCTTATTTGCCTATTGATACATTTCTTCAGGGCTTAACAAAGAGGAGGTACTCTCCCTGATTGTCGCATGGAGTTAGAAACAAAACACAAAACCCAGAAGCAGCGCCCCTCAAAACCACCACGGCCACCACGAAAGACATAAAAGCCTATTTACCTGTGCTGTTGTCCTAAATGCTGATCAAGGAATCGCTTTGGTCCTTGACCAGTAGGACTTAACTGCTTCATGTGAACACATGAAGGAAATCCTTTGTACGTATCATAGGCCTCCTTACCTTGTGAAAAAATAATCCAACTCATTGGATAAAACAATGTAAAAAAGAATCTCTAATTAATTCTTTCTATTTATGTGGCTATGTTTGGTTTTGTATATTTTCCTCTCGGGTACACGATGCTTTGACTGATCATCACCTAAAAGAATGTTGATTTGCTTACTAGCTGTTGTAAATTACTTCTCTATACACAGACCATCTTTTATTACTATATGGAGATGCAACACTTTTATAGATATAGCTGCTTTTATTTGTTCTTTGCCATAATTTCTAGTAATTTCTTTTCTTTGTTGGCAATGCTTACATAATCCCATACTAACACCTACAGGAGTGAATCACAGTTCATCTTGCAGATTGATGGCGTATCTGCAGAACTGAATGCCTTATGATGCAAACGTTATGGTTTAAATTATCTCCTGAAAGTCCCGCAATCAGGCCATGTGGTCTGGAGGTCAAAATTAAATACAAATCCATTTGAAATCTTTTCTTCATTATTTAAATAATGAGACAAGTGAAGAAGGATTGGGAATTGCGATTAGCAGGCAGAAAAGTCATTTATTCCTAACACAGTTGAAACAGAAAGCTTCCACGCGTGGGAGGGTTCATGAATACTTTCAGCAAGTAAACCCTGTCCCCTACACTTTGACTAGCAATGAGCCCACAGTTCTGCGGGGCTGCCTGGGGTCTAAATAGTTTTCCAGAGCAACCACTTGGCTGCTTAGCGCCACTCCGTTTGCCATGGTTTCTGGTTGGGCGTGCGGTCTTCCCCCATTGATAGCTAGCTCCAGCATTCAGGAAGAACTTAGCAAATATATTTATGAGGGGCGGGCTATGTCTTTATGTTTATGACTTCATCTTTCTTTTCTTCCCCCCCCCCCATGGCTTCTCCTCCCCTTTCTCATCTCTCTTTGTGGGTCTTTATTCAAACCTTTCTCCTTCTCTCTTCTATTTGACTCTTTGTGTCTGTGTCGTTCTGTCTCCTGTCTTTTTTTTTTTTTTTCCACCTGTCTGCCTTTCCATGTACATTGTTACATGTTCCTGATTGCTAGCCACTGGGTTAGGAGTTGGGGATTATAAAGATCATGAGTAAGACAGTTTATGCTTTCCAGAATTGTCAGTCTAACAGGGTAAGGGGCATGGAAAAAGTAACAGTAGAAATTACTAGAGGTATGAACAGGATGTTAAGGTAAAACGAAGAAGTATGTAACTCTGAAAAAGATCAGGATGAAATGAAATTTGAACTAAGTCTTTATGCATAAGCGGGAGTTTTCCAAGTGAACAATGGCCAGGGTGGGGCGTGCCAGGAGAGAGTCCATTCCAGAGGGCACAGCAGGTGCAAAGGTGTGGAGAAACTATCAAACATGGTGGACATAGCAAACAGGGCACCTATATTTAGTCCAATCAACCAGACATGGCAGATCACAGAGAGCAATGGTATCTACAATTCAACAGTAGTCCTCACCCACACACCTATCTAAGTCTCACGCAACTGGTGTATTTCTTGGTTTGCTTTTGTTTTCCCAAAAACCACTCTGAAAAATATGTAACAGAGCCATACTGGGAAGCCATTGTCCCCCTCAGTCTGGATCCACAGGGTTGGCTGAGGGGAGCCCTGTATTTCTCTGACCACAGGGATTTATGTTCTTTCCTAAACTGAAAGTAAGAGCCAAATGTTGGGAGATTTGAGGACAGCTGATAGACTACTCTGCTTTCCTTCTTACGGAGTTTTGAACCAATTAAGAGAGAGAGAAAGAATAAAGCAAATGGAATTCCCAATATCTTGTTGTTGTTGTTGTTGTTAATAAAGGCTGGTTTGGAGAATATGGCTTAGGCATATGGCAATACTGAACTTCTCAGCTTCTTACGCTCAGCGAGGCTCACCTGCCCAGGGATAGGCCAGACTAGAAAACCCTGCGTTTCCCTGCAACCCTGAGGAGATGGGTTATCAGACCAGAGTTCTTTGCAGGCAGGCAGAGGAACAGGAAAATGGGGCTGAAGTACTCAATTTGCCATGCAAAGAATTTCACCCATCATGGGACAAAATAAGTGAGTGTGTGGGGAGAAGTCATAAGAGCGCCGTTTCCATTCCATGGGAAGCTGGGGCTACGTACAAGAAGATTGCCCCACCAGCTCTGAGTCCAATGTCTGTCCTCCCTCGTCCTCATGGGAAGAAACTGGCACTTGGGTGAGAGGATGGGTGTGTGTGTGTGTGTGTGTGTGTGTGTGTGTGTGTGTGAGCGAAAGGTGGTCGGTCTTGGGATCTTTTATCTTCGAGTCCCTAGCATGACCCGGTGTAAACAGTGTCTGTAGCTACCGTTCCCCTTCTCATGGAGGCACGATGAGCTGAGCCCAGGAACGGCTTAGATCTGTGACTCTAGCTTATTGCACTCTATTAAAATAAGTGGGTTTGAGAAACCCCAGTGTTATGGGTCATATAGCATGAGGGAGTCAGGTTTTCAGAAGAAGTCTACAATTGAGCATAAGACTGGAGATGTGTGGCAGCGTGAGCTTTGGAGCGGGCTACACATTTGGAAGGAAGGTTCTCGGATTGTCACCGACACTTCGAGGGTCTGTTCAGCATGTTTGGCTCTGGTAACGTGTAACTGCACTCTATCAAGCTGATACCCCCCCCCCCAGCTCTCAAGGACTCTTTGCTTCTCCTCTGATGTAGATTTTGTTGGGGTGCTGTGTTCTTTCAAGATTAAGACAGCTCCTCTACTCTAACTTAGAGAGATGCCTGCATTTTTGTGTCCTTGGTTTTTTCAAACAGTTGAAACGAGATTTACAATTTAATTAGTAAGGATCTGTAATCCCTCAGCACACCATGCCTTTAATGGCTGCCGAGGCCTGCCTGCAGAGAAGAGGACGGCGGCTCTCCCGAAGAGGGGCTGACTACCCAGAGCTAGAAAATGTATTGAGACCCTCACGTTACTGCCCTTCTGGTTCTGTGGCTTTGTGTCTTGTGTCCCCACAGTTGCTGGTAGATGTGCCCGCAGTCTCTGTGCTTTACACCCTTGCTCCTGCCCAGAGGAGACATTTTTGGCCCATTGGTCCAATTCTCCCTGCTTCCACTCTCCCTCAAAGGCAGTAAATCTCGATTGCTGGTGAGCATACGGATCACTTGAGAGTGGGAGGTGGTGCTTGTTCAAAGTGCAGAGTCCTGGGCTGCCCGTTAGAGTCTGATGTATTGGTCTGTAATATGGTCTAGGAATCTCACTTTGAACTAGCGTCCCCAGAGACTCTGAGGTATGTGGTCCACACACTTCCTTTGAAAAGCAGTGCCAAGTATTTCACTCTGTGTCCTGCTTATGCTCATTCCGGTATGTGGCCTTTGGCTCACCTCCAATTTCTGTCCTCACTACTCCTGTCTAGGTGCTCCAGAAGGGACTGGGCTCCTCTAGCTTGAGACAAGACGCGTTCCGTGATGGACACTGCGGAGGAATATCGAGCTGGTGAGGTGTTTTGAGATAAAAGGGATGGCCTAATCATGTTGCTAACACAGATTTTCCATACGGGTAGAAGTTCGTGGTGTGGTTCAGCTCTGCCCAGTTCAGCAGAGAGCCACTCCCAGGCTCTGTGCTGCATGGTGGGTATCTAGTCCTTTAAGAACTTGGAGTTTTAGAGTGGCTGCTGTTGGAGTCTTGTTTTCCCTCCCCAAGTAGGCTGCCAAGAAGCTGGTTGGCTTCCATGGTTGTGTTGTCCGTGATATGGTGCTTTTGGTTTTGATTAATAGTGGGAAGTGTGGTCTGCAGACCTGATTTTGGGACACTCTATGGACTACCTGCATCTGTTTAGGGATATTTACCCAGGATATCGAGTCTCATTAAACTGCAGTGGTGATCTCCAGTCTGGGGGAAAACCACCATCAGTTACCTTGTTTCAAAGGATCCTGTTACTTCTCAATGGGGTATCGATCACAGGACTTCCGAATTTCTAGGACCATCTATAATTTTATTTCCTTTTTTTCTGGTATTCTCTTGATTTTTAACTTTTCTCATACTATTTAATTCTTCTAGAATACTCCTTCACTAATATTCATCTTCATTCTTTTTAACATTCTCAGTTAGCCATTTTTTCTTTGTTTTTTTAAGATGTCTATTTAGTCTTACCTCGTATTATGCTACTCTGTCTTTCTTGCTCACTTTTCAAGGTTTAATTTTATCTATTTAATTCGATCATCTCCTGGCTATGGGTTTTTGTAAACAGTGAAATTGAATTTTGGGTGAATCTTTTGCATTTTTATTTAGTAGAGGAAAATTACTTTCCAGTTAGACAGATTTGTTGTACCAATTTTTATGACTTGCTTTGTCATCATTTCAGATCCCTATTTATACCTTCTTTAGGGGGGGTGTGTTTCACTCAGGAGTTGCGTGAAATCCAAACTGTTCACTATGTGCTGCTCTCTGGGAAGTTTTATGAGAAGCCAGCTTCGTTTGGGTGGGTGTTGACACAATGCTAGCATATCAGCTATTTTCAATATGGGCTGGACTGCAAGGTGGTGTGACCAGAAGGCCAGTAGCTTGAAACCCCTGAAACAGTAATTTTTACTTAAAAAATGTGTGTGCCTTGGTAAAAGGTAGACCGTATGCAGTATTAACAATTGCTATGATTACTGCTTACAGCAGGTGAGAAATGTTCATTACCTTCCTTGCTGCCCTTTGGAAGAAGCTGTTACAGTAAGCGTCATTGTCAACCCTTGTGTCTTAGAAATGGCCCTGGATCCATTTTTAAGATCGTTTCACTTAGAACAGTTTGGGCTCCTGTCCAAAGACCTGGGGGGTTGGGAAATCTGTTCCCATGGTACCCAAAATGTTGACACCAATTTTCTCACTTGCAAGGATGCTGGCTGTAATTGATAAAAGGATCCTGTTTTCAAGCAAAAGAAACCTAAACAATAATTAGACTAGAGACAGTGGGAAGATGAGACCAGCGGAAGTCTCTGTGTAAGCATCCCCGGAAGTTTGGTGTACTGAAGAGTTACCACTGAGCCCTCACCTGGTTGGGAATCCTACAAGCGACATCATCCTCTCTGGGGCCGCTCTTGTTCTTGGTTATTTACAGGTCTCTGGTCAACCATGAGATACTTATTAACCCCCTTGTGCCCATTTCCTGGTCTGCCGAAGTCTCCAAACTCATGTTCTCTTCCATATTTGAAATAAAATAGGGAGCTGGCTTTTAGAGACAAATATTTAATCACTTTAAATGAATTGTGCCTTTACCTTTGTATGGGCATTTGTAACAGAATTTATGGACACTCATGTATCCCGTTCTTCCACTTAACGTAGGCTTACTTTAAAAATTGGCCAGTCTGCCCCTGTAATAATAACTAAGCTGTCAATGAGAGGTGACGATGATGATGATGATGATTTTTTGGTCTACCCAGCATCTTCACTTATCTCTTTAGGTTCAAGTGCCCTTAGAGTTCTTTAAAGAAACAGAACCAATAGATTATCTCTATCTCTATCATCTTGCTATCTCTATCTCTAGAGAGATTTTAAGGAACTGGCTCATGCAATTGTTGGAGGCTGGCAAAGCCAAAATCTGCAAGATGAGCCAGAAGGCTGGAGACCCAGGGAAGAACTGACATTTCAGCTCAAGTCTGAAGACAGTCTGAAGGCAGAATTCCTTCTTTCTTGAGGGAGGGAGTTAGAGTGAGAGGGATATCAGCTTTTTTTTTTTTTTTCCTCTTAAGGCCTTCAGCTGATTGGGGGAGGCCCACTCATTTTACAGAGGGTGATGCGCTTTACTTAAAGTGTACCGACTGATTTAAATCTTATTCTGAAACAAACCTTCAGAGCAACATCTAGATTAGTGTTTGATCAAATATCCGGGTACCATGGCTTAGCCAAGTTGACACATACAATCAACCATCACATACTCCCACTTCCTTTGCAGAATGGCTCTCCTGACCCTTACTCCATGTGCTTCAGGTGGGACTAGCTTCCTTTTCCAGCTCCAAGGGTGAGCATGGGACACAGGTCCAGCCAATCATAGCATCAGATTACACTGGCCGAAGAGATGGCTTCAAAAATGGGCACAAGACCAAACCCAGACCCACAAAAATCCTTTCTGGGATTTCTGCTACAACTACCAGGATTCATAGAGTCTGGCTGCTAAGGGCTGTAAGCCTAGAGATGCAGGGGACCATCTTTGCCCCCACATGGGGGAAAGGTTGTTGGAGAATTAAGCCAAATCAGGAGAAAGACAGCAAGTCTGAGAGATGAAAAACAAGAGATAATTTCTTGCAGACATTATATAAACATTATCTTGAAAATCTGAATTCAGCTATGTCAAATTCAGCTATCTCGATCCATGGATTTTTTTTTCTAGTTATGTGAGCTGAGACATTCCTCTTTCTGCTAAAGCTAGTTAAATTTGAGTTTCTGTCACTTGCAATGGAAATAGTTCTGACTGATACGCGATATACAGGGCACTATTCTAGGTTCTTCCCAGAGGCTGCCACAATTTTAGCTGTTTCCTTTCATATTTATCTCCACGTATCTTACTATGCTTTTATTGCTATTTCTTGATTGGGTTGACTTTACTCAGTAGTGATGGATTTCCTGTCAAGGTGATAGAGGATTCCTTCCTGCCTCTCCATTTCTCCTTCCTCACACCCACTCGCTCTACGGTTATATTACATATTATCACTAATGATTATATTATTATTATAGTTCTATTAATTATTATTAAACATCTATCTACCACCCAGACAGAAATTTTGCAAGCAGTCACAATCATTAGTTCCTCTTTGTCACATCTTCTCTGCACAGTCACCATCCTGCGTCTCTAGACTGGTACAGAGCTCTTGTCCAGAAACTTCCTGGGCATGTGTAAAACCTAGTTCTTTAATTCCAAGTCTTCCTTTCTTGACTTCTCTCTCTTAATTTTTTTAAAGCTACTGTAGCCCAGTAGCTTCCTTTGACAAGGCTTCACAGGAAGTAACAGGTTTTAGTCCATGCATATCCATATATGTTACTATTTCCTATTTGTATGAACATACCCAGTTTGTTTGGTGGGAGAATCATCAATCGAAAATAATTTTCCTGTAGAATTTTACAAACATGGCTCCACTTTCTCCTGGGATCCAGTACTGCTTTTGGGAAGTCAGGTGCTATTTTGATGAAAGCAATTACGCCTTACTGTTTATACCTGGACTTGCCTGACTCCATGATTATGTGATATGCAGTTAAAAAATTACTGCAATGGGTGTGTGTGGGCCTTTTCAATCTTAAGACTTTTGCCCTGAATTTTGCAAAGTTTCTTTTTACACTATTTTATTATAACTTCCCATCACCTATTTCTTTGTTCTTTTTCTAGAACTCTAGCAACCACATATTGGACCCTTTTGATTGATCCTCTAATTTTAAAATATTTTCTCTATTTTTCCAATTCTTTAGTTTTTGATTCTACTCTTTTTGGGAGATTTCTTTGACTTTGCGTTCCATTCCTTTCATTAAGTATTTATCCCAGTTATCATATTTTTTAAATTTTAAGGTCCTCTGCTTGTTTGGTTTTTTAAAAACACCATCCTTTTCTTAGTTTACAGATGCATATCTATGCTCTTTGATGATATTAATTTCAATTATTTTTGTTTTGTTTTGGGTGTCACCTAAATATCTCCATTTCTTCAGAGATCTTTTTTTGGGGGGGCTATTGGTTTTGAATTTTTTTTTCATGTTGAAGCTTTTTTTCCCCAAGCACTTATGATCCTGAGTTGTCTATTCATATATATGAGTGGGGCTCTAGATGGAAAACTGATTGGAAGGGGTGTGTGTATGTGTACAGAGAGAAAGAGATAAAAATAGGGCAAAATGTTAATAATTATTGACTCTAGAAAGAGAGTATATGAGAGTTCATTGTCTTATTCTTTGAAAATTTCTGAAGGGTGACATTATTGATCATAAAGAGTTGGGAATAACAAAACAAAACAGAATAAAAAAATACAGTAAAAAATCAGCCTCAAGTTTGTTCAACACCCAAATATCAAAACAGCAACTTAAAGATGGTCCAGGAACTATCCAGTGAGCTCTGAAGGTCAAATGCTACCTACCTCGTTAATGGGAATTGGCCAACTCAGGGACAGCCATGGGGGTCATCTCGCAAATAATCCTAGAAGTCTTTCCACATGGACACTTTCTGCAAAGTCAAGACAAAATTTAGAACAAAACCTTTACATAAAGAAAGGAAGATATATGGAAAAAAAAGTCTGAAAATCCTGTCAAAGGAGGTATCATTGAAGGTAATGGAATCTGTTATCCAGAGAACAGAGGAGTCCAGAATAATGATAGTATCTTCAGTACTTCAATACTCAATACCAAAATCTCAAAGGCAATTATTCTTATTCACTGTACCAATAGGACAAATATGAGGTGCTTGTGTAGAAATTTCAAGAAAGAATTAACTAGAATTTTCTATAACTGGAACATATAAGCTTGTCCAAAAAAGAAACCCAAATTGTTGAATGTGCCTAATAAACTGGAAAACAGCTTACCATCCATCTATTTGAAATGGAATGGGCTAGCCAACCTCAATAATAGTCTTTTACACTTTTAAAGTCTGGTGACTCTGTATAAATTACAAGCCAGCCTTAAGATAGAGACAACCAGGGGTGCCTGGGTGGCTCAGTCAGTTAAGCATCTGACTCTGGATTTCAGCTCAAGTCATGATCTCAGGGTCATGAGACCGAGTCCCACTTGGGGCTCTATGCTGCTGCCGAGTGTGGAGCGTGCTTGGGATTCTCTCTTTTCCTCTGCTCCTCCCCTGTTCTTGCATTTACTTTCTCTCTTTCAAAAAGAAGGAGAAGAAGAAGACAAGGAGGAGGAGGAGGAGGAGAAGGAGGAGGAAGAGGAAGAGGAAGAAAAGAGATAGAGCCAACCAAAATCATTGGAATAGGAAACCTAAACCAAAATGATTTGATATGCAGAGATGCCTGTTTTCAGAGAAATACTCTTGCCAGGACGTTCATGCCTGTTCTGCTCCCATCTCTAGTCACTGCCCAGATAAGGAGGGTTCTCTCTACACGTGGACAAAGAAGGCAAAGAGCTTGGCAGACAGTGTCCACTCAAGAAATCAACTGCCCCCAGAGGAAGTAGTTCAGTGTGGAACTGGAAGCACCACAGGTTCCCTTTTTTCCTCTCCCACAAATCCTTAATGTGAGGGATAAGACTTGAGAACAAAGAACAATGCCTGGGTGATTGACTTTGATCAAACACAACGTTTTACTAGTTCATTATCTGCATCTATTTCCCCTTTCCACCAGGCTTCCTAAAGTACATGCAGAATTTTCAGGAAGTAGGATGAGAGAGATCTTTATCAAATCCTTTAGCCAACAAGTATGTGTTAAAAGCTTGTTTTCCGGTGTAATGAAGAGTTAGAGAAGACGTTTAAGATATGGGCCTTGTACTCAAGTTATTTAAAACCTGAAGACCAATATAACAAGTTGGAAAATCTACTTTTCCTCGAATCCTATAAATAAAGATTAGACTTCCCCCTCCCTTTTCCCCAGTAGTCAGGCCAGTGACCAGTAACTGCACGTGTGTCTAGAAGTGGGAGCACAGGGAGCACACTGCGATGCACGGAAGTAAACAGAGGTAAATGCAGAAAGTTGGTGAACTCAGCTTTTCATGAGGTGATGGCTTCCTTATCCCAACAGCAGGGGCTGCAGTTTCTCATGAGTCCAGACTTGCGATGGTTTCCCAGCACTTGCTCTGTGTGGCCAGCAATTAAGATACTCTGAGGGCTTGGTTTCGAGGCTTTTGTTTGCACCTGCTTATAAGGCCACTCTCATGCTCACCCAATAAATAGAGAGAAACTAGGCAGTGGAGACCCTGTGCTAGAGCCCCGCAGGGACATCCTATCGTGCTGGGTCTGGGCTCATCTCTGAGCAGGATGCTGAAAGGGGACTGTGTACACCTGTGCCTTCTGCTGATGACTTCCTGTGTGTTGTGATGTTTGCTGGGCTTGCTGCTTTTCCCCTCAAACTCTTGGTGTGGTAGGTTATATTTCTTCCCTTGGATAATTTACTTTGCTCTCTGAGCTACCGTGTAGTCATCTGTAAAATACTGGGGATGGTGCCCAAGGATTTCGGGAAGCTGAAAAAAAATGTGTCCTGTGATTTAGTGATCCTTGTGTTGTTCAAATACTATATTTAAAAAAACTTTTTAAAATATTTTACTTATTTATTTATTTGAGAGAGAGAGAGAGAGAGAGAGTGCATGGGGTGGGGGAGAGGTGGAGGGAGAAGCAGACTCCCCGCTGAGCAGGGAGCCTGACACAATGCGGGGCTCGATCCCAGGACCCCAAGATCACGACCTGAGCCAAAGGCAGATGCTTAACCGACTGAGCCACTCAGGTGCCCCTCAATACTATACTTTAAACAATACGATCCCATTAGTGATTTCTACTATTGGACAAAACAAAAATAAAGCTAAAAAAACACCTTTTAGGTGGCTTAATGAAGGCTATTACCCACTTTGATCTCCAGATTTACTGCTATTCTCAGTCTTATTTTAAAAATTAAAGTATATTTACTGTAAATTTTACTAATGTAAAAAAATGGGGCTTAATCTATTTAGTGTAGCATTTGCAGCTGCAGATTCCACATAGAATATCTATAAGACATCACAGTATACACAGTATAATGTACATGATGATATGGACTTTTTTCTTTAATTTCTAGGAATAACAGATACCTCTTTGTGGATTCGCTCACTGCCAAGGAGATTATAAATATTCTTATTATTTTCCACAATTAGGAGTAATACAAAGATCACTGTTTAGATTTTGGAAAGTGAAGCCACCCCAAATATTTTTTCTTCCTCCATCTGATATCTGAATTAACAGAGCTTGAATTCTTGTAAGAGAAAGTGGATGTGGATATAATTATAAAGCACTGCTTCAGCTCTGAGTGGAATTTGTTAGTAGGATCAAAAAACTGAAGGTGACGAAGGCCAGGATGAGCACATTTAATCCGGCCCAAATCAACCTACTTTGCATAACATAAGGAATCAACATCTTCTAAAAAGGAAAGGACTAAAAAATAATTTAGGGAGAATTTTGTGTAGGTGCTTTACAATGTATCAGGGAAAACTTGAAGAGAACAGAGAATGTATAGAAAATTTTAATTGTTAAACTTGTGTTTGTTGTAGGCCACAAATTAAGGAAACACTTCCGTGCTTGCTCCCATGCTGGTATTTAACTGATTATTTTTTTGATGCTTAAAATGACTTTATGGGTTTGTGTTACTTTCCCTTTTTCCTAGAAGAGAAAACTGAGGGTCAGAAAAGATTATTACCCATGCAAAGCTCCCCCCTCCCCCCAAAAAAGTGCATCATTCTTTTGAATAATATGGGAGTAATTCATGTATTTCTAAAAGGAAGATAATTCCTTTTTAGGGAAATAATTTATTTAGCTATGAAATAAAGGCAAAGGGACTCAATTTAACAGGGGGCTCAACTTGCTCAGATCCGTGCCTTTATTCCAAAGAAGCATAGCTAATGATCCTGGCGGATACTGTAGAATCTGGGCTGGTGGACCCCATTTTAGAAGCAGTAAGAATTTGGCCTTCCAGTATTAGTGGATATTTTGAGGGGCAGAACTGACAACAGGTGATGCGAAACAGAGAGTACAAACTAAAACTTTCACTTGAAAATCAGCAGAACTATTAGAGATTCCAGATGCTCCAAGTTTGGTTGAGGTTGGGGAGGAGTTGGGGAAGCAGACAGAGATTCAGAGACAGTAGTGGGAGCTTGATGTATGAGAAAGAGCTCTCGAGCTGTTGTCCAGAGGCCTGCACTGAAATCTAGCTCCAGCAGTGACTTGATGGTGTGATCCCAGGCAATTCATGTTATCTTTTTTCTATATCCTTATATGAAAGATAGTTGTCACTTTGCTCCCACTATGTGGTTGCCATGAGAAACAAAAAAATATACGTGATTGTGGAATTGCGTTGTGAACATAAGCCTAAGCTGTGTTCAACTCGGGAACATTTCAAGGACTGGTAGGGCATATCTACCAATGACTTATTTGGGAAATAGCTTATTTTAAAGAAAGAGAAAGCTGAAATACACAAGCTTCGTTCAAGAGTAGTGGCCATAAGGGAAGATGGAGTGATTCAGAGCACATTACAGTTTCTGTCTATCCTGCGAAGGGATGGGGTGAGGTTAGTTTCCAATAAATTAGTGAGCCAAAATTTAAACCCATTGTTTCTCTCAAATATCTGGAAAATACTGAGACTACAAGGAAGGTTTCAGCAGGTTGGCAGCAATGGCAGCAATTACAGCAGTGATGGGAAATGAACTCAGAACACTTTAATGGTGCCCTCAACGCATGAGCACAGAAAAGAGTGGGCTCCTGGAAAGGTGGCCATCCTACTGGGCTTCAGCAATGGTGGCTTTGGTGGACTCTCGTTAGCAGCAGCTACTGGAGATTTCACCAGTGTGAATAAAGGTGGGGAAGGAGGGAATGAATATTTCTAGGTGACTAAACAGAAGGCTGGTTCAGGTAGCACATGGGAGACAGCCCCAGGGAGTGACTTCCATGACAACTTTGAAGGGCGATGGGAAGTTTCATCAGAGGGTCCTCTCGAGAAAACTGGGAGAAGAGACTCCCAGAATGTTTACCATTTTATGACTTTTACTGTAATTCTATTTTTAGTCCAGCGGGAATGGCGTCGGAAACGTGAGTGATATTTGTTGGTAGCTGTACATGTGTAAGGGTCATTATGAAGGCATTTTACAAGTTCCCCTGTGGGTCTATCTGCTAGGTAGACCTTAGAATGTGCATAACGTGTGACAAGCTTTTGTCTCATTGCTCAAAGCCAAGTTGCATTGAGTACTTCTGGACCTCAGATTTATATCTTTAAGTTTTGCTAGGTTTTTGTTTGAATAGTCAAATTAATGCTTTGAAATCAGATTTTAAAACACTGTTAATTTTGTCAGACCAAATAAAAAATGCATAAAGTTTTAATAATTTAAAACCAGATTGCTGTGCATTCATTTGACAAATATTTGCTGAGAAGTTATACTGCACCAGGCAAAGTGCCAGGAAGTCACTAACAAACATTTAGCAAGCATCTTGTTCTCGTCACCGGGATCGAGTAAAGAAAGACAATGTCACTGTTCTCATGAAGCTTAATTTAAATGAAGGGAGAAGTCAGCCAACAAAGAAACAAATAAGAAAAAAAATCATGCAGCAGTAGAAGTACTAAGTTCCAGGTGGAAAACTTATAAAGAGAATATGACAGGAGCAACGAGGTTGATTGGGGCATCAGAGGTGTTGTCATTTGCCAATATTTGAATGCTGAGGAGTCAGCGATGTGAAGGGAGGTCAGGGGCAGCACATTCCCAGCAGAGAACATGAGGACAAAGGCCATAATGCTAGAATGAATCTGACCTCCCATTTGGCCTTACAATGAGATTGCATAGCATTAAGGTTAGAAAAGAAAACAGGGGTCAGATTTTGCAGGTCTTTGCAAGTCAGGTTAAAGAGTTTGGGTTCTATTGTGATTTGATCTGTGGCTATTGTGCAGAGAAGACTTTTGGACAGTGGGCATAGAAGCAGGATGCTGTGACAATAACTCCAATGAGAGGTGACGAAGGGTTGGCCATGGATGACAGCAACAAAGAGAGGAGGCAGGAGAAGGATTTGGGTTATAAATTAGGAGGTAGAATTGATTGGATTTGGTGATAAGATTCTATGTGGGGGTTCAGGAAAGACAGAACTCAAGGAGGATTCCTTACGAATAGAAATGTGAACCAAGATAGACATGACTCTTACCTTCGTGGAGGCTGGGGAGACACTTTAATTAAATAAGCCCATAAAGACAATGAAAAGGTATTAACAGTGATAATGTTTCAGAGAGATTTTCAGTGTTGTGAGAAGGTTGAAAGCAAGACCCAACTGGGTGAGGGAGATCAAGGAAGGTGGAGTTGGACTAAAACCCAGCTCTGAAGCGACCTGTGGAGGAAACATCCCATTTCCTCAAGACTGGGATCCTCGGTCTTATTTGGGGGAGGCTGTTCAGCGAAGGAAAGAGTCAAACTTGTGCCCAGAGAAACCTCACTTCCATACTCCCCTTCTCTTATTCCCACAGCCAGCAAGAGATTAAAAAAAAAAAAAAAAAAAAAAAGATTTAAGAATGGACAAGAACCAAAAGGAAGAACTGTGTGAGCGCGTTCCCAGAAGGCGCTGGATTGTCCGGATTGTCCGATTGTTGGGGCTGTGGGCTGTAGAGGTGGGGTCGGCCTGCTCCTCTTATGCATCCCAAAGTCCACTGCAAAGAGCAGAGACTTCTTTCTTTCCCACGGGTCTGCCAGCCAAGGGGTAGCAATGCCATTTTCTCTATCATTATTATCTGGTGAGCCTTTCTCCACCCACATTTGAAAAAAGTTTGAAAGGATTTCTTGCCTAGGATTTGGCATCAGAAACCTGAGTTTGACATCTGGCTCCACCACTCGCTATCTCGGTGAGTGACATTGGGTGACTTCCTCATCTGCACATGGGGTAATGGTAGTAACCACCCCATACTGCCGTGGGGCAGTGGGGAAGCTAGTGAACCCTGAATCCTTCACGTAGTGTCTGCCTCTTTGTAAGCAATGCGAATTTGTTGCTCTGACAAACTACCACCCACAAGGGGTCAGGGGTAGGGGGAGAGCAGGGGAGGTTAGTGGGCGGGGCTGGCTGGTGGGGGAGACCCAAAGCCGGGGATCCAGGTAGAAGGCTGTCGCTCTGGAGTTGCTATGAGGCCAGGAGGTTAGCAGCTGGGGAGGGGGGTAGAGGAAATGAAAGGAAGGGGCTGATCCTTCAGAACTGATGGTGACTGGATGTGGGACAGCAGGAGAGGAGAGGGGCCAAGAAGGCTTGGTCTCCGAAGACAGGTGTTTCTGTGATGGGCAGGATCAGAATACCTGGTGTTTGGCCGTGACCGTGTTAGCTCTAAAGATCTCATAGCGCCTGCATCACAGAGCAAACCTGTTTCTATACAGGAATATTTGGTAACTTTGAAAAAGAAAGGAGCTTGGCATGCAGACGGTGTGAGTCCGTTCTCTTTCAAATGAGATAAAACTCTAATACTTTAATACTTACTGAGCCCCTGTAAGATCTTCCAACTGTCATCCGTGGTGTAAGCATTCACTTAGGGCAGGAGACGGTGTTGTTTTCCCCCCGGGAAGCGCCTAGATGAAAAGGAAGTCTATAATAATCAAAGGAAGACTAAAATTGTAATCCTTCTCTTGTCTCCAAAGGGAGAGGGGCAGAAAACTGCAGCGTAACCTGCTGTCTGAACCCCCCTGAGGTCAATGCTCCAGGGCTGAGGACCGGGGCTATGGGAGTTCTCAGTGGGGCTCCTCCTGTGTGGGGGACATCCACGGCTGCCCCCTGGAGGGCGCAGATAATTGCTGGTGATCATTCCAAAGGGGCATGGAAGGAGCTGTGAGCAGGAAGATACTGGAAAGACACCGCCCTCCCTGCCCCCAGGTCCAGGTCTATACAGGACTGCGCAGAATTCTTGAGAATTCCCAGAGGACATTTTATTAGTTGAGCTCTTCTGCCAAACCACCAAACTGGCCCCACGAAGCATCTGTGTGACGTATGTAGACAAAGGCTTCTCTTCCCCCCACCAGCGGTTCACACTGTAAGTTGGGTAGAAGAACCAGGACTAGAGGTCAAGACCGTTGCGTGGAGCTTGTGACAGCCCTGCTGGGAGGCCAGGGGCAGAAAGATGCCCTCGGAGAGGCTAACACCGGCTTCTGCTCTGCTGTTGCTTAGTCTGATCGGCCTCTTCACAAGGTCAGAAGAAAACATCCTCCTGTCCTCAGATAATTTGTCAGCTCTCCCACACAGAGACCGCCCACACTGGGGAAGCCCTGGGTCATGCCTGTGTCCTGGCATAATTAAAAGTATCCTGGTTCCGGAGTGCCTGGGTGGCTTAGTCAGTTTAGTGTCTGCCTTTGGCTCAGGTCATGATCTCAGGGTCTTGGGATCGAGTCCCACATCGCACTTCGTGCTCAGCAGGGAGTCTGCTTCTCCCTCTCACTCTCCCTCTGTACTCTCTCTCTCTCTCTCGAATAAATAAAATCTTAAAAATAAATAAATACAAGTATCCTGGTTTGAATGACAGACGATATGGCCACCTTCCCCTTAGTGTTGTCCTGTCTCACTGTGCAGTTCGTCTTTCTGGAGATGGGCTAGCTGAACCCACCGTTGCTCCATGTCTGGGATTTCCCCTTCGCTCTGCCTGCAAAAGAGCCGTCCTCATGGATTCCATGTTGAGAGGGAGACTCAAATCCTAGCCCTGCCTTGGAGACGTGTCCCTCCAGCAGAGCCCCGTGGCTAGCAAGACACTGAATGGTTCTCTTCCTGACCACCAGAGAGTTATACTTAGAGTAATGTGTCTTAGCCATTGCCCTGCGTCCCAAGGGCCTGACTGCCTTTCTTAGAGGAAGTTCGTGAGTCTTGCTCAAGCTGTGGTGGGTACGTACACGTATGCATGGGGTGGGGTGGGGGGGAGAGGAGGGGATTGTCACCACCGGCCTAGATGCTCTCAATTACCTTCTGGAAGGCAGTCAAGTCTTAATTCTTTTATCCTAATTATGCATATAGTTTAACAAAATATCAGAAGTATATATGTAGCCAGTTAATACGAAATAAATGCAATTACAACAGCTCGAGAATTACTTCAATCTCATGGCTGTGCCCCGAGCCTCTCTGGACTTTACTGAGCAGACCAGTTTTTGTTCAGTAGCCAGAAATGCTGTTTGGAATTTACTGAATCCCAGGCACTCTTTTAGAAAAGGTTTTTTTTTTTTATAAAGCAAGGCTTTATAAAGTTTTTTTAATAAAGAATCTTATAAAGGTAATTATTATTGAAATTAAGATGAGTAACTATGACCCATAATCAACTTAGAAAAATGGTTTGCTTTTACAAGAAAGCAGTAATGATAACAATCTTTCTGTGTAGTCTTCAGGCTTGCAATTAATTGGTTTTGGGTGGAAGGAAGAAGCAGCTTAGTTTAAACTGGTTCCCTGGATTGATTATAGTTACATCTCTAGACAGCATCTTGAAGAATGTGTTTGTGTGAATATCTGTATTCAGACGACCATTCCGGTGATTAATATAATTACATTAGTGGTGGTTAAAAAAATGATAACACATCCGAACAATTTAGTAAAACAAATACAGTTCTGGATTTAAAAAAAGAAAAAACCCTTTTCTCTTTATCGTCTTCCAACAAAAACTTCTAACTTTGGTCAAAGATAAAAGCCACACATTTTGCTTCCTGAATTTACCTAGTAAGTGCAGCTGAGGGATAATTCTTTTTTGACCTGAGACAGCCAGCCTATTTTGCAATCGCTAGCAAGCTACCTAGCATGGGAGAGCCCACCACAA
Source organism: Ursus maritimus (assembly GCF_017311325.1). NCBI lineage: Eukaryota > Metazoa > Chordata > Mammalia > Carnivora > Ursidae > Ursus > Ursus maritimus. The sequence goes on along the minus strand of NW_024425563.1, from coordinate 17,043,128 downwards.
CCTGCTGGTCCCCAGACGGCTCGTAGAAGCCCCTCGGTGTATGTAAGGCAGATTCTTTGTGGTAAGTCGCACAAACGGCCACAGATTCCTCCACTACCTCTATCCACACCCTGGCATTAGCACTTGGTAGCTCTTTCCATCTAGAAGCAGGGTCCTTCTACTAGTCCTTCTCCCCCGAACGACAGTGAAACTTGCAAAAACACCAGTGCGTTAGCCCTTGTCATCTTGCTGCCCTTGGGGACTTGAGCTGCCACCTGAAGCCTGGGGCAGCTTTCCAGGTGACAGGAGACACGTGGCTCAGTCCCCCTTCTCACGCTGGCAGTCAGCTGACCCCCAGGAGCATAACCACCCAACTCACTGTCTGCGGCCCACCTTTGCATGAGCAGACCCAGCACGAGCCAGCAGAAGAACCGTTCAGCTGAGCCCAGCCCAAACTGCTGACCCTTAGGATTTTGAGCTGAATAACAGCACTTTCGGCCACTAAACCGAAGAGGAGGGCAGGGTTGTTACATAACAAATCAAACGATATAACTCTTTGCTGGTCTGAAATCTCCTGCGGGGAGAGCCAAACCAGAGAGGGAGAGATCGACTCGTTAGGTATATGCTACGCGCCATAGTCCTCGGAGCTTCATGGGTGTTGATTTCAACCCACAAAGTAGGGACGAACCGTTTCCATTCACAAATAGGGAGATGAGCTTGCCTCACCTTGTAAGTGGTATAATCAGGATTCTAAACCAGGTCTATTTTGCCCTAATCTGGCTTTGCCCAGAAGCAGACCTTGAACTATGGATTCAAATACAAGTGGTTTATTTGGGATGTGAAGGAAGAGTGGGGAAGGGAGAGAGAAGAAGACAGTGAAAGGCGTGCATCTAGTACCCCACTAGTGTGGGCCATGGGCCCTTCTCCCTGCTATGTCGCACACAACCCAGAGCTCCTCCAGCAACGGGGCGAGAGCTGGCATATTTACACGCCACCTCCTTTAGTCGTTGGCTGAAGGTAGCCGGAGGGGTGTGATACGGTGTACGTGTGTGTGGCATGAATCATCCAGCACTGCATGGATGTGGGGTTCTGGTTTTGACAGTCATAAAACTCACCCAAGCAATGAGATCCAGATACTGGTACTGGCAATTCTGGATATGTGCTAGACCCAAAGGGAGATGAACTGGTCACTGAAAGGGTTTGCTCCGGCCTCCCCGGATCACACGGAGAACTGTATTTGTTTCGGCTATTCGTTACGATTTCATTTTTGTACAATAAGTTGCTATGAGACAGAAGGACAGAGAGACACACACAGAGACAGCCACATACAGAAAGACACAGACGGTGAAGATATAATTGCCACCTAAAATATCTAGTGGTTTAAGGCTAGAAAATTGATTGGTGGTGAAAGTCGGAATCTTTGTGGTCTGAGCAAGTTGGCCCAAAGCCAGTCAACCATGTAATAAGAAAAACGTGTTTCCTGCTCCCCTTCACTGTTTATCTTTCAGTCAGGCAACACTTTAAATATACTTGATATAATTAGTTTGCTTACTTATTCATTCCTCTATCATAGCATTTTGGCAGCTAACTACTTACCGAGCTCTAACACTCCTGGGCACCGAAATACTCCCCTGGACCCAACATACATGCTGTCTGTATTTAGGAATAAATCAAATGCAATGTTATCTCATAGGGAAATAGGACCCTTGTTGGATTAGTTTGTGAGGGCTGCCATAAGAAAATACCAGACGGGGTGGCTTAAACAACAGAAATCTATCTTCTCACCGTTCTGGAGGGTAGAAATTCAAGGTGTCAGCACAGAGGATTTTTCCCATAGGCCCTCCTCCTTGCCTTGCAGGTAGCAGCCTGCTCACGGCGTCCTCACATGGCTTCTTCCCTGTTTACATGCTCCTTGGTGTCTCTCCCTCTTCTTGTGAGGGCCCAACCCTATCAGCCTCATCTTACCTTCATCGCCCCTTTGAACGACCCTATCTCCAAATACCGTCTCAGAGATCAGGACCACCTATATGACCATTTAATGACCTCTTGAAAGATCCTATTTTCAAATGCAGTTACAGTCTGACGTACTGGGAGTGGGACTTCAACACGGGAATTGTGGGAGGACACAATTCAGCCCCTAACACTTGTGTATCAGTCTACTTTAATTGGGAAATCCCTAATACCTCACTTTAAGTACTTAGTAGTTTATTCACCAATTTAATAGATCTTCCCTGCCTGAATACCATGCCCTTCCTCTTATTGCCATGGAGGATGGAATGAGATGTTTTAACAGTAGATGTTGGGTTACCGTGTTACCACTTCTACAGTATTTTCTGGGAATTTGAGAGAAATTCAGCCTTGGTAGAAAGGAATGAATAAAAAATTCAGCTTCTGTGACAGCTGGGAAAGGAAGATACTTTGTGAGGGGAATAATTGAAAGCCCCCCAAATGACATCATCTCTGAGAAGATTCACTCTACTGGTCTGGACAGTGTGCCCTGCTTCTCCATGCCTCTGGAAAACTAAATAAAGGAGAAGGAGCTTATGTTAGAACCCAAGTAACTGGGCTGTATACCACAGGGCAGTTTCTGACTCAAGTTTGTAGGTTCCTGAGTAGTATGTGTTAGATGAGAATATTGTTGAAGTTCATTTTTTTTAAAAGATTTTATTTACTTATTTGAGAGAGAGAGAGAGCACGTGCACACAAGTGAGAAGAGGAGTAGAGGGAGAGAATCTCAAGCAGACTCCCAACTGAGCATGGAGCTTGATGCGGGGCTTGATCCCATGACCCTGAGATCATGACCTGAGCCAAAACCAAGAGTTGGATACTCAACCAGTTGAGCCACCCAGGTGCTCCTGAATGTTGTTGAAGTTCTTGATGTTAACCTTGAACCTCTGAACTTCTACACAATTCCTTATTAAGCTTTGTAGGCAGCAGCATGTGGCCCAGTTCCTGGGCAGGACCTGTCCAGGCTCACTAAGAAAAGAGGTGGGAATCTTGTCCCTGGAGTCTTGTCCCTCGGGGCTGTTACTGTTTGTAGAAATTTTCTTAAGAAACATTGGATTGGTGGCTGGGGTGGAGGGGTGTTGCCAAGTCCCAACTTGATTTGTTAAAGATATTTTTTGTTTTTAAAATTAAAATACCAAACTAAAGATGATTTATCTTTAAGTAGTCCTCAAATGTAAAATATAACAGCATTTTGTAAAAATCATGCCATACAAAGAGTGATTCACTATTGACCTTAAATTCTACCTTGTCCAGTTATCAATGGAAGACTCTGGGGTGTGCCTTTAGGGTACAACATGCACACTCTTCATTATTTCCTCTATACACATATACTTGAAATCCATTGCTGTGCTTGAGATTAACCTTCAAGTTAAGACACTAAAGGGATATAAATGGGTGGGTGGGTTTAGCTGGCATCCAATGCCTGAGTCCAGCCTAGGAACAGAGAGAGCATTAGCAATGAAAGGGAAATTCTAAGTTCATCTCTGGTCACTTCCGTTTTGTGTTTGGCTGGGCATTTCTCCAAGACTCCTTTCCCAGGTAAAGGTCCAAGTGGAGGTGTTCTTCACTCATCCTGGTGAGTTTACCATCAGTCATTTCTCTTACGGCCTTGTCCCCCTCCAGAAATTCACCCTCATGAATGGGTGATGTGGTGATAGCATCTATTCTCTCCAAATTGTATCTTTGGACTTCTTTTCCTTGCACATCTACTCAAGTATAAGAGGTAAGTCTTCACCTGTTTGCAGCTTTCCCGTATAATCAGCATTAGAACCTATCAGGTAACCAGTAATGAATGTGTGTCTCAAAGCAAGAATTTGTGGAGAGAGCCTCCAGCCAGACCAGTCCTCCAGGTTAGCAGGCACGGGGTCTTCACAGGGATTTGTGAGATGCCATTGAAATGACCCTGTTCCCAGTTCTCCCCTCCCTTCCCACATAGCCTCAAATCCCAAACATTAGAGATTAGTTTCCCTAGATTAAAAGATGAAGTTTCTGGGAGTTCCCTTTGAAAATTAAATCCCTGTGGGTGGGAGGTGAAGTACAGTGGGGAGGAGGTGTTTCAGCACAAATGAATTCATCGGCAACCAGCATTCCGTTCTGTAACGGCAAAGGCAGTGGCGGAAGCAGAGGAGTAAAGAAGGAACGAGGCCAGAGAATATGGTGCCCCATTAGAGAGGAAGGGCAGAGCGCTCTCCAGTGAGACGGAGTTAGTTGGGACTTATACTGAATACCCAGGAGGGAGGCACCTGACCTGGTTTTTGATAAGACTAGAAAAAAAGCAAAAGAACTGAAGAAGAATTTCATTTCACTCACAGTTCGGCCCAGGGTTGCTCCTGCCCCTACTGTTTTAAATAAACGAGGACATCTACTACGGACCAAGCACTAGCTCAGCTGTTTCCGTAATTTCTGATAGGGCGCCCTGGGCACTGGTCTAAATGCTTTACATCTGTCAACTAACTGGGTTTTCAAACAGCCCTTTGTGGTTGGTACCATTAATTTCCCATTTTACAGAAGAAGAGACGGAGACACAGAGAAATTCAGCTACCCAAGGTCACATAGCTGGTAAATGGCAGAACCTGAACTTGAACCCAGTCACCCAGCTCCACAGTCATGCTCTGAGCAACCGCACTGTTCTGTTCTTTTAGGGATGACAAGTGTGTGAGTCCTTAAGGCTGTTCCTTCACTCAAAAACTGCTTTTGGGGGCGCCTGGGTGGCACAGAGGTTAAGCGTCTGCCTTTGGCTCAGGGCGTGAACCCGGCGTTCTGGGATCGAGCCCCGCATCAGGCTCCTCCGCTATGAGCCTGCTTCTTCCTCCCACTTCCCCTGCTTGTGTTCCCTCTCTCGCTGGCTGTCTCTATCTCTGTCGAATAAATAAATAAAAAAATCTTAAAAAAATCCCAAAAAACTGCTTTTGATCTAGGTGCTAGGGGATGGGGATCGACTGTCCTGAGGGCTTCCCAGGACGCAGGGCTTTGCGAGCTGAAACTGGGAAGGTCCCCGGCAGACTGGGACCAGCCATCAGCCTAGGTTTGGAGTAGGAGGGTCATAAACATCAACATCAGGCCTGCCCTCACAGAGCTGACAGTCTGGGGAAGAATTGCATGCGTGTTTATAAAGTTAGATAAGGGTCTGAGAGAGAAAAAGACAAGGTTCTGTGAATGTGGGTAGCAAAGGAGCAAGGGAGGTAGAGACCATGGTGCCTATTGTCACAAAAGCAGAAGACTGCTCCTGCCTGGTAGCTGTGTCTGTCTCCCGGCCCAAGAAGAGGCAGGTATGGGTTAATTTTTTTCCCGTCAGAGTGATTTAAATTGTTACTACATTATAAAACCAGAGAACAGTAACCCATAATCAAGATTTATACCACTAATGCCTCACTTATCCCAAGGATGCATTCATATCACTGTTTAAACCTGATGTGTTGCACTTTAAATAATTACCACGACGCATGTGTATTTTTTAAATCCTGCTTTTGTTTTTACACTTTACAGCTGCAGAGAGCCCCAGGAGCTGTTTTTAAAGAGGATTAAGGTACTGCATCTAGAAGCCCCCATTTCTAGTCAGCAAAATCCACAGTAGCTATGGAATTAAAATTAAATATCATTACAGGGTTCCCAAGAAGTGTAGGAGAATACGGAGGTTAAAACACAGAAAGATTAAGCGCAGCAGGAATGTCATATGTGGGCAAGAACTGCGAGCGCACATCTCTTCTGGCTTTCTGGGACTAGAGTCAGGGCTGTGGGTCTCCTGGAGGCTGAAGACTTACAGGGGAAGGCCACGGTCCTCTATCAGCCCGTGTTCATTCTCAGGACATCACTGTTATTCTTGTGCTAGGAGAAAACCTGAACCAGAAGACACCTTAAGTGCAGGTCAAGCGAGGTGCAGAATTCATAAAAAAAATCTGAGTTGTGCTCATATGTTAGGTCAGGCTGACGACATAACAGAATGCCACAGACTAGGTGACTTACACAACAAGAACTTATTTCTCATGGTTCTGGACACTAGAAATCCAAGATCAAGGTGCCAGCAGGGTTGGAGTCTGGTGAGCACTGTCTCTGTATTTGCAGCAGGACTTACCGTTCTGCACGCTAGTGGGGGCAAGGGGGGAAGGGGGGAGAGAGAGAGAAGAAACTTGCAATGTCTATAAAGGCATAAAGGCACTAGTATGTCTATAAAGGGCACTAATTCCATCACGAGGGCCTACTTTCATGACCTCATCTGAACCCCATGATCTCCCAAAGGCCTCATCTCCAAATACACGGGGGGTCAGGGCTTTACCCTATGAATTTTGGGGGGACACAATTCAGCCTGCAGGAGCTCATTTTTTAGTTTCGTGGCAGGATTAGGAAGAAAAGTCTTAATTCCAAATAATGAGTAGAGAGGCAGGAATTCTTTTCAGCTGGTTTGGAGAAGATGGTTTAACCCAAAGCCAAAGAACCAGCTCTGGGTTGAAGATACAGCTCGTCCCTCAAGCAGAGTGTCCCGTCACAGAAGCAGTGAAGTATGGTAGGAAGGAGGCTGGATTCCGGAGCTGGCCGATTGTGGTCTGAGTCTCTGTGCTGCTGCTTACCAGCTGGGTTCGCGAGAATCACCTGTGGCTCAGGTTAACGGCAATGATGATAGTACTTAATGCCAAGGGGTGCTGGAGGAGTAAACAGCTGATGGAAAACTGAACAAGGGATACAGGGGGTCCTGATACCAAACACGGGTGCAGGGGAGACTGAAGGAACTAGGAGCTGGGCAGTCTGGCTGGTTATTGAGGCTTTCTTGACAGGGTACAGATTTTGCTTTCAGTTTGTTGAGATATGTTTTAACTACATGAAGAAAATCTGGCCTCACACTAACATGTCGTTGAAAAATAGGAAAGTACGTTAAGCGAATTCTCAGATAGTTGTGGATATCGTACTTTGATACTCCCCCAAACTTGGCAAGTTTGTACTGTCTTAAAGGTTATTTGCAATACGGAGTCTGAGGCCATATTAATGAACTTTCCCTATTTTATTACATTAAAATCTATTGTCTTGCACTTTGGATCTTTTAAACACAACTTCACGCTTTGATGATTTGGAAAATACTGATTCACTGAGTTACGCAGATCAGTTATACAGATCTTATCGGCGCACTTCATTATGTCATATAAAAAATTACACTCATCAATATCATCACTGATTTTAACAGAAAAATCTTTCAGAATGGGCAAGTGTCAAGCTCAAGCAATGGACTCAAGTTTTCTCAAATCTCCTTTTTGCTTGAAAGCTCAAGTGTTATTATTGGCAACGAACACCGTCCATTGTTTTCCTTGAAGTGACAGACTCCCTTTGTTCATGTTTAAGAAAATGTCTGCCAAGTCTGAATCACTGTAGTTTATCTTCCCATTGTTCCAAGTCAAAATGATGTTCCATGGGAGAGCAGCTGGTCCAGTCCCCAACTCAAACCTTTAAACAAGTGCTTTTCCTCGAGACCACGTGGCACTGCTGTGTGTGACACAGTGCTTTGTGTAGACTTCCTGCCCGTTTATCACACAGAATGTTGAAAAGACACATACTCAGGATTGAGATGTCATCAAATCAATTATTTATACTCATCAGGGACATTTTAAAATAAAACAAAAATTTTTTTTCACTTGCTAGTACTTACGCGGAAGTGCAGAATACAGCGAGTACTGGTGGAGTTTGGTGTCAGGAACTTGTCTTCGCACTAAGACAGCAGCAGCTTTGGTACTGGCATCATCAGTGCCAATTTCAACAGTGAGAAGTCCTCAGTATTGTTAGGGATCAAGTTTTGGCCTTGCAGACTCTCTGCGAGAACTTTGGCTCTAGGGGATGCATGCCATGGCTGTCCAGGAGGCGGGGTGTGGGTTCCCAGAGATCCTTCTGCTCCAAGAGAGTCAGGAAAACCTCTCACTGAGGGAGAGGCCCCAGGCAGAATAAACTTGATGACAGAGGTAGGGTTGAAGACTTGAGTTTTACTTCACAGAATTCAAACTCACAAACAGCAAAAAGCAAACCCAGAAGGGGTAGGCTGCAAACAAGTCAGCCATAAAACTACAACCTAAATCCACTTAGTAAAGAGAAGGGGGACAATATTGGCAGGAGACAAAGAGAGATTATTATGAAGTATCTCTATCATATTGCTGGAAATGTAATTTTTAGGATTTTTTTTTTTTTTATAGTAACCAAGTCACATAAATTTCTGGCTTAAGATCTCAAAGCCCATTATTGACATGCTTTTAAGTTTTTCCTGGTTGAGTTGAAGGTAAGAGTAACTCTTGCTTCCTTTGGTTAACTGGCATCAGTATGGTTGCTGTATTTGAGTTCAGTACAACTAACATGGTCCTTTTTTTTAAATTATCTGTATCAGAGTGGTAGAATGCCAAAAATGTCTTTGGTCAATTTTCGTGGAGAATGTCACATGTCTTTGGCTTGTGTGCTGTCTGTGGTTGAGGCTTGACTCTTGCTGAATTCCCAAGAACACTGTCATGCATAGCGAAGGAAGACCTCCTGCTTCTTAAGGAGTGGGGATGGATGGTCCTTATGAAGTTTGAAATCCTTCACCTACAGTCTCCATCTGGCAGCTGGCAAACACAAACGACATTCATTTTTTGTCCACTACATTGCCTGGCCACTGTGAGTAAGACCAAGTAGAGTTAGAACTGCATTTGTGAGAGAGAACCTGATTTGTGCTCAGATCCCAAGGTTGCATTCATGATTCTAAGGGCTGGACGTGCGAAAGAGAAGAAGAGATGCTGGCCTTTGGGGGTTGCCGCTAAGAAGGTCTGCTTCCTCCACCATAGAATTTTTGTGTATCTTCTGCTTTATAAGTTGCATCTTATATAATATTTAAATTACATGGAGTATGTTTTCTGTTTTGATTTCCTTCTTGGCTTTTTCCATTTATTACACCCTCTGCCGTGACATCCTCCTGCCCCCACCACCATCTTGTTTTCTCTCTTTCCTTGAAGTGCTGGCCTCTGTGTGGAGAAGGAGAAGGAAAACAGGAATAGCTCAAGTCGGCTTGCTTTCACTCTTCTCTCAAGCTGTGTTACTTGTCCATACGGTTAGCTGTCTGTCTACAGGTTTTCCGGCCTGCTGAGCCATACCTGCCACTGCATCCCACCACTGCAGTGTTTGTGGGCATAGTGGTTAGTGGTTGTGACCCTTAGAACAGGATCAGAGGGTCATTGTATTATTGCTGGAGAGGATGTGGAGAAAGGGGATCCCTCCTACATTGTTGGTGGGAATGCAAGTTGGTACAGCCACTCTGGAAAACAGTGTGGAGGTCCCTTAAAAAGTTAAAAATTGAGCTACCCTATGACCCAGCCATTGCACTACTGGGTATTTACCCCAAAGATACAGATGTAGTGAAGAGAAGGGCCATATGCACCCCAATGTTCATAGCAGCATTGTCCACAATAGCTAAATCGTGGAAGGAACCGAGATGCCCTTCAACAGATGACTGGATGAAGAAGCTGTGGTCCATATATACAATGGAATATTACTCAGCTATCAGAAAGAACAAGTTCTCAACATTTGCTGCAACATGGACGGCACTGGAGGAGATAATGCTAAGTGAAATAAGTCAAGCAGAGAAAGACAATTATCATATGATTTCTCTCATCTATGGAACATAAGAACTAGGAAGATCGGTAGGGGAAGAAAGGGATAAAGAAAGGGGGGGAATCAGAGGGGGAGACGAACCATGAGAGACTATGGACTCTGAGGAACAAACTGAGGGCTTCAGAGGGGAGGGGGATGGGGGAATGGGATAGACTGGTGATGGGTAGTAAGGAGGGCACGTATTGCATGGTGCACTGGGTGTTATACGCAACTGATGAATCATCGAGCCTTACATCAGAAACCGGGGATGTACTGTATGGTGACTAACATAATATAATAAAAAAACATAAAAAAAAAAAAAGACTAGAAGAGACCTAGGGCATCACCTCATCTACCCTTCCCGTTTTACAAGAGAGGAAATTGAGGGCCAGATTGATGAAGTGACTTGGACAAGTTCACAAAGTAAATAGCAAACCTAGATGCCTTGTGTGAAGGAGTGAGGAACTGCCATCTATCATGTGACTTCTGTCCCTCAGCTGCTGTCCCACGGTGCCCTCATGTCAGCATGCTAAGCACCCCCACTTTCCTAAGTGGCGAAATTGAGGCTCAAAGTGCTTGAGACAGCTTCCCAATCCCAAATTGCAGAACACTAGTCAGCTGGACTGCGGATTCCACATTTTCTCTCCTGTCTCCTAGCTGTCCTGTCTCTGTCCCCCACCGACAGGACCAAGTAGCAATATGTCCCCTCAGTTTATGGGCTTCCGCTGGTAAGAGTTGTTGTTAAAATCCTATTAAAAAGTAGCAGAACTCGGTTCCTTTAAGACTTAGAGAACAGATCTGTGAAAATAAACCTTCTTGGAGACCTTCTGCACGACCTGAAAGTTCACTAAAAACATCGCATCAGTACCACCCCGCTTAGCTGGGTTCGTGCTTTAGAAGAAAAATGTGAAGTATAAAATTTATGCATCAGTATTGTAATCAAGTCAGAAACCTGCTTGGCTGCTCAACATGGGAGTTAAAAATCTGCATTTAAATTGTGGCTCTAAAATAGAAATCCTAAGGACCCAAGAGGCCTGTCCCCAGAGGAACGGTACACAGACAGTATGGACTTTTTGCTTATCTTTGATTCTGCCGGCTCTCAGAAAGTTCAGGGATGAGCCGGAAGGAGGAACAGCTTTGGAAAATAACAAGAAAATGCTTAGGGATTTGGTATAGAACTTCGTTTAATGATAAGATTTTTCCAGTTATTCATAAGGGCTGAATCTACATGATCTGACATGAATTATGGCGCGGGACGGCTAATAGGCAATTTATTCAACAGCTGTAGGAAGGGCTATTGCTTTCTGTCAACAGTCCCACATATTTGTTTTGTGGTGACGCTGGACAGCTGCTGGAGAAGGAGCAGGGTCCCTTAAGTGATGTGCACACGGGCTTTTCACTCAGGCTTTGCACGCAGGAGTGAAGCCTGGCGTGATTATCATCCCAGAGTAAAGGAAACCTCAGTTTAGGAATAGTTTTCATTGTAAGGAAAACTTATGGGTACATATGCAGGAGAGAGAGAAAATTGCACTGGTTACCCCATCAACTTTACCCCCAAAGTTTCTGCGTAGTCTCAAGCTTTCCTACTTGTGTTCAACTTACACATCCCGATCCGGTTACTTTTCCTAAAGCCAGTTCTGAAGGCGTGTGATTAGCCCGCACTCATATAGTCACCGATCCCACATGGCCTGGCATTGGAGGCATTCTTCCACAACAGGGACCTGGCCTACCTTTCCATCCTGACCTCCTCCTCCATGCACCCGATACTCAACGGATACTCAAACAACTCTTTTCGAGTGTATTTTGTACCCTTTAGCTTCTGTCATTGCCTATACAGACTCCTTCCTCTCTTCTTGTCTTCCTCTCCTCCTCCGTCCTCTCCATCAGCACCTCCATAACCTTGAATGGACTCTTCCAAAAACCTGAATCGCTCAGTGATGGTTGTGAGTTCAGTGTCACTCTTTGTGATTCAGTTTCCTCATTGGGATTGTTATTAGCACCAAAAGATATATGTGGAAATGCTTTGCAACAGTAGTAAAAGTATGGGTTTTCTTTGGATGTTTCTGATGGCGGGGGTGGCGGGTAAGAACCCAATGAGAAGCCAAAGTCGGACCTCAGTTTTTGGCATGGACCAAATTGGCCAAGTGCTTCACGGGAAGGGCAGTCAGTAGGAGGCAGTGCTACCTTCCTCTCTTCTGTTGTCCCCTCTGTTCAAAAGGGACTTTCAAAGCCACTGGCAAATGTTGACACAACTCCTGGGGCCACTCCGTTCTCCCCTGGAAGTGGGGAGCTGATAATTAATCAGATGGGATGTGCTGATCTCCTCTCTTATTAGTTAATTGCTGTCACCCCAGGCTCCTGTTCTTTATCACCATGCTTTGTCAAACTCCATTTTGTCGACCACTGTGCATCTTTTGTTCTTTTTTAAAATACTTCACGGAGCTCCTACCACAGAACCTTCTTTTCTGCATTTATTCACAACACTACGGATTTTGCTTTGCAAGTAAAAATAAAGGTTTCATCTTGCTGCACAAATGGGTCCTTTCAGTCGAGGGTTCACATTAGTTAGGTGTTTATTATATACCTGCCTAGGGTATATACCAGCTCCTTGGCTGGTTGGTTAAGTTTTAGTGTTGACCCCTCCCTTGTCCTTGCCTTCGTCTCCTGCAAGAACTAAGTCCTTTGAAGCTGACCTGGTTATTATGCCTTGATTAATTCCACACTGCAGCCCTGCCTCGCTGTAATTGCGGCATGCCAAAGCGAAAATCTTAATGATTTACACCAAAATCAGATGCTGGAAAATTGCTTTCGACGTTGCTGTTGGAGATGATTTCTCAGGGGCTCTGTTTGTGGTAAACATTACTTAAATGTAGCAGAGTGTATCATCTGGGTTTAGGAAAGTCAAGAAAGTGATGGGTGGAAAAGTTGGCTGAACGGCCTATGGGAACAGGGTAACATTTTTTGTTTCATGTTGTGTATTTTGTGTGTGTGTTGTGCTTACGTACTGTTCTAATGTATCAGTTTTGGTTAGGTTTTGCTTCCCGTAACATTAAAACCTGAAGTGAAAGTCTTGAACAACACAGACATTATTTCTTTCTCCTATAAAACAAGACCAGTCGTAGGTAGTACTGATCTGGTATGTGGTCCAGTGAAGTCCTCGGGGATCAAGGCTTCTTCTAGGACTGACCAGCCTCATAGCCAAAGTTGGCTGCCAAGGCTTCAGTCTACACAAACGCATATCGGTACACGATGGAAGATGAGGAAGGTGTGCCCCCTTATGTTTACAGAGCCTTGCTGCAAGTCCCACGTGACACTTCAGATAACATTCCATTAATCAAAACATAATTCTACGGATACACTTATCTTCTAGAAAGGATGGGAACGTAGTCTCTTAGTGAGGCACCAAGGAGAACAGCTAAAGTCAGATTTCTGTCATTAAGGAAGAAGGGCCTGATGGAAAGGGAAGTAACTGACAGTTTCTTTAACGCCAACCACTATTTCCCATCATCCTTCAGTTCAAGTTACCTCTTTAGTCAGCTTGTCCCCTGAACCTATTTGCATTTCCCCATGTTTCCTTTGCTCCTGTGGTGTTTTCTCCAAGTGGAAGGAATGTCCCATACTGCCTCCAGGTGGTGACAATCTCCTTTCCATGAATCTTTCCCAGAGTGCTTCCCTGAAAGAAGGCTCTCCTATCTTGGGATTCCTATAACACTTATTTTCTCAACCATTTAAATAATTTATCACAGCTTACCTTCTATGACAACAATTTGTATATACTTATATGTGTGTTTTTTTGTTCTTGTTCTTAAACAGGCTGTATGCCCAGCATGGAGCCCAACATGGGGCTTGGACTTACAATCCTGAGATCAAGAGCCGGGATCAAGAGTCGGATGCTTAACCCACTGAGCCACCAAGGTACATATGTTTCATTGGTATGTGTTTATCACCGTCTATGTACCAGACTCCGGAGAGCTGAGGGCCTATTTTATGCATGTTTGTGTCCTCAAATCTCTAAGACTTAGCTTAGGTCATAGTCACTCATTCAACAAAAATTTGTTGAAAGACTACCATGTGCCAGGATACCGTGACGGGCAGGAGTGGTGTGGCTTTGAGGGAAGCAGGCTAACACATAATTATAATGGAGTGCGGGAAGTGGCTACCACCTTGCATCCCCCACTAAAGAAATTGCTGAAGAAATCAATGAATTTTACCCCCTTGGTTCACTTATTTTACAGTTCTAAGTGGAATATTTAGTCTTACTAGAACAGATAAACATATTTTTAGAAAACCACAGCACTTTCTGAATAACTTGAAATAATGTAATATCCATATGTGTAAGAATATCATTTGTAGTAAGTAGATAATACAAAATCTTTAAAGAAGATGGAGAATTTAAGCTCTGGCTGATCTAGAATACTTTTTCCTACCTTCTTCCCTTCTCCACTTTTCCTCTTTTTCTTCTTCTTTCTCTTTCCTTTTTTCTAAAAAATATGTGGGGCAACTTAAAAAATATATGGCATGTAACCAGATAAAATATAATTGAATATAAGAGAGCAAAGCAATTGCATTAAGAGAAAAATTGGGATATTAAGATGACATCAGAAATGAAGTTAGTAAACAGAAGAACCTGATAAATGTTTTAAGGAATTTATAGATTTTGCTAGGAGTATACGCTAAATTTACATGTAAACATTTTAGCAGCCAATGCAGAGGATAGCACGGCCAGTTACATGATGTGGTGTCTGTTCTTACATGATATTGTGAGTAGATGAAAAGTCTGATTAAAGCACATGTAACAGTCATTTTCTAACTAGTTACCTATAGGGATTATGGAGGGTTGGTCACTGCTGCTTGCAGGGGCTCTTTTGTGGTTCTGGCTTTGGCTTGTTGGATATGCAGATGGCTCAAAGTATTTGTTGGTAGAGGCACGTTCCTCAGAGCTGCCTTTGGACTGAGACTCCTCAGATGACTGTCCCCCGCCCCGAGCTGTCTAAACCAAGTTCAATGTGTCAGGTTGGCTTTCAGGGCAACTCTGCCTCTTTCCGGTTGCAGAAATTATGCTACTTTAGATTGAGTCTAAGCCAGGGAAATTGTTCATTGTTTTCTTTTTTTAGAAGAAAGTTTTTTACAAAAATTATTGATTTGAGAGGGAGAGCACGTGTGCGCGTGCACACATGCATGCGTGCGCGGAGTGGAGAGGGACAAAAGGAGAGGGAGAGAGAATCTTGAGCAGACTCCACACTGAGCACAGAGCCCGATGCAGGGCTTGATCTCGTGACCCTGAGATCAGGATCTGAGCCAAAACTAAGAATCAGATGCTTAACAAAGTGAGCCACCCAGGCTCCCCGTTTAATTGGTTTTCAATGAGGCTGCCTTACTGATAAGCATAATGGATAGTGGAGGAGGATGGCCCTCTCTCCTACTGTGGCTTTTCAGAGAGAAGAAAAATCATAGTATCAATATTGGCTATGAAAACTGAAAAATATTTATTAAAACATATAACTAAGCCTATTACTACCATATCCAATAAACCTTGAGTTCCCTTCAGTTGATGGTTTTTTATGAGTATAATTGACAAGTAGAGTTCACTGTACTCAAGAAAAGTGGTTTACAATCCTAGATTTGCATCAGTGGCTCCTTTCAAGCTTTTTAAAAAGTGCATATATCCAAGTTATGTCCCTGGAGATTCTGATGCAGCACCAGGTCTGGGAATCTGCATTTTAATAATATTTCTATAAACCACCAGGGTGGAGATTTGCTGTTCTGGACCTCACTGGACCCCCCTGACATATCTCCTTGGATGCCAAGGAGATTGATAAAACCAAAGGTAATCTTCCAGTATCCAGGTCTAAAAGATGGGCCAATGGTGGAATTCTGGAGCTTTATTGAGTTCGTACTGGTCTGCAGTGCTGTCTTGTCTCTGGTCTGTAAGTATCCCAAGTGTTGAGTGCTGGGCTTTTAGATTTGATTTCCTTCATTTCAGACATGACAAGCACCAGGATACATTGGAAAGCACACTCAACCTTGAAATATGGAGTCCTGAGTTCAAGTTCTATCTCTATTACATATTAATCCTGTAACATAAACAAGTCATTTGTTTTTTCTGGGTCTGTTTGCTTTTAAAAAGGAAATGAAATTATCTATCCCATCTCATGACGTCATTTTGAGGATTCTGTCATATAATCTATGAAAATGATCTGTGAATGTCAAGTGCTCTGTACATGTAAAGAATTATTTTTAGTGAGATTCCTTTTCATCAATCCATTGACAATCTCTTATTGATGGAAAAGTTATGACCATTTATGGGTCTTCTGGCTTTTCATTTCACAACACTGGAGCGTTGGAGAGTACCAGAACAGCAGGAGGCATACCTTAAAGGCCATCAGGTAAGCATCAGGACCAGAATAGCTGGGTTGCACTGAACAATCCCAAAGACTGAGGCAGACACCTGATGTCTGATTGACCCCAGCTTATAATACCTTCTCCTTTTCTAAGAAAGGCAAGAGGGCACCTGTATATACATCCCTCTGGTCAATCTGGGACAGACCGTAACACAAACTGGATCAAGCTGACTCTTAAAGCAGAAACTAGTCTCAAGGCATTAAGAGCATTGAGAATCTACATGGGATCCTGTGTGTTTGGGAGAAAATGTAGGGGGTCAGAGTTGAGGGTCATTCCTTGACGAGGGTTTCTCCAAGGGCATCATACCTATTCAGAATCTTTTTTTGGTGTAAATTACTGGTAGGTGTACCTATTTCCAGTGGTTGGAAAATCTGAAATCTATTAATGTGTTTTCCTGATGAGAGAAAAAAATCTGTTTCGGTTTGTCATTTCCACTAGTTTCTGGAAACGATGGGATTGAAAGAAAGAGATCCCACTTTTTGTGGCTAGTTTTGCTAAGTTCAAGGCCCAGTCACCTTAGGAAGGTGTATGATGACCAAGTACCAGAGTTGGAAAGGAGCAAGAAGTAAATATTTATAGCTGTTTCCCTTACTCCCTGGTACATGGAAGAAATTTAGGATCAATTGTAATGCAGTTAATAAAATGGAATAAAACAAAGTACAACTAACTGTTTAAACTTGAGGATGGAGTTTGATAAGGCGGAGTCTCCTCTATTCCTCATACAAGGGCTGCTAGGAAATAACTCCCAAATTCAGCTTCAGGAAAGGGAGGTGGGTGGGGTGGAGCAAAGGGAGATTTGGGAGCATTCCATGTGGAGCTAGCCCAGGCAGGATTTTGGGAAAACTTTCTTTATATCTACTTCATGATTTAAACCATCCATTGTTCCTGTGATGCCTTCTGGCCACCCCACCCTTCCCTTTCCAAACCCTTCCTCATTTTGACCTGACCTCTCTTTCAACACTTAGAATCACCCCCATCAAATCCCATCTCTATTGTGCCTTATTTCTGATTGGCTGTGAGAAGAAGTAAAGCAACTTGATGACATTCATTTGCACTTTTGACTGCCATAAATTGGAGGTCACTTTTTATTTGGCCCAATACTCTGTTCAGGATACGAAGACCTTCACGTCTGTTCTACTCTAATAAACTCAAATGTAAGCTGAGATGGAATACAGGAAAATACCTGATGTCTGTGCTGATGTATGCTCTGTTTAAGAGGATTGCAAATATCAGTTCCTTATTACATTACTTCAGGGACTTCCCCCTCATATTGGTTTATTCTCTAAATTGGTTTGGAGTTATCATCATTGTTTTGACTTACTAGCAAGGTTCAATGTATTGTTGCTTGATGTAAAATGCCCTTCATTATCTAATGAGATGGAATTGATTTTCTTCTCTCAAGTAATTATTCCCCTGAAAATAGAATTAGGATCTGAAAGATATTATTTTGTAAAATCAAAACCAGTTGATTTTAAAATCTTACTTTTGTTTTACTCCAGGGGAAAAAGTCCCAGGATGTGTGGATCACTGATTTAAATTCCTCAGTCTTCTTGGAGAATCAATGCATCAAACAGGACTTGGTACCTTAATTTATGGAAAGGCTTTGGCTTTATGACCCTGTGCAAAGTTCTGTGTAGAAAAGAGGTAGGAGTTTTCTGCTCAGGCAGATGGTAGAACCCAAGGGACTTTAGGTTGGCAAAATAATTATTATTTAAGATCTACCGTGGTATTTTCTTGAAAACAAAATATTTTCATTTTTAGTTCTGGAAAAACTCCCTGATTATTAATTTAGTGGAGGGTCAACCTTATTGACTTAGGTCTCCTTAAATTTGCATTGTTAGATTTTGTGTTCATAAATTAGACTTAGAAGTTGTGCTTTGTCCCTAACCGAACATTTCATCAGACTTTAAATTAGTAAGCCAAAGTCTTTTCTTCTAGAATTTTTCTTAAAAGTCTTATTTGTAGAATAGGAGCTTATGTTTCTCCCCTGCATTTTCTCCCTAGGGAAACCATATAATTCATCGAGTGTTTGTAATGGTTACTGGCTGATCAGTAAAAATGAGGCAGAATGGTGGGCTTGACTGCTACTACACGTCTGCTCATCTGGTTTGTGTTAAAGGCATCATTTACAAAGGTATTTTACTAATGAGTTCGCTTGATCATATCTCAGGGATGGGGCGGAATTGAAGGACTGGGTTAATCAACTTTAGTAAGGATTCCTGAACATGATTTGTGTGTATTTGTGTTTTACGGGCCTTAGGGAGCCTTGGGATGAAGCATTTGGGAGGCTTTCTATTATCAAGAACCGAATATTATTCAGGAACTGGCTTACATAAATATTTTCTTTTCTTGAATTTTTTTTTCCTAGTCTGTTTATGAGGAATCTGCTGTTTTGATGCCAGGGTTGGGTGAAAAAAGAAGAGATGAGAGAAATATACTTCGTTTTCTGAGCAGCTGATAGACCTCACCATCAGCAATGGAGCATTGGAATGCTCTTCAAAACATTTTTCCAGGCTGGGCTTTGGGTTATGCCTGAATTATTTCTCTTGGAACTGTGATGAGTAATAGCCCACTATTAATGAGACAGGTAGCTACAATTACAGTTTAGTGTTTGTTCATAGAACAAAGAAGCTACACCTGCCTAGTATTCTTAACTTCATTATTACCATGCCAAAAAGTTGGCTAATATATCTACTGGTGGGGTCATTTCCATACAAAAGAAAAATCATGGATCCAATATATACGTCGAAAAACCTTTGAGAATATGAGTTGAGGGGAGAGTAGTTTCCTAGGGGTCCCTGCACAGGCCAGTCACTATTCTTATTGATGGTGATGGCTCTACCACTGGTTGACCTTGGGGTCAGAGGAACTAAGGTAGGGCTGGAACTAGCAGTAGGACAGGGCCAGAGGTCACAGCCACAAAGACTGTGAGGGAAGAAGGGTGAAACCAGACTCCTAGCTAAGGTCCAGACAAACCATTATAACAACTGAATCCCTTCTAGTGTCCAAGGAATCATAGATTTTGCATTTGAAGGAATCTTACATATCATAGTCTAATCGTCTCATTTTTCAGCAGAGGAATCAGAGATCCAGATGTGTAAGGCTCTTTCGCCCAGTCAGACATCTAGTTTTGGCAGAGCTGTGACCAGAAGAGTCTCCAGAAGACCCACCTCACCAACTCCTTTTCCACTGATATTATCATCCCTGAACTCTGTCTGTGTGTGACAGGTTGCTCAGTGAAAAATTGTCCAACAGAAAACAAAGAGCCTCAGCATTCGGTCAGTATCTATGGAGTGCTGACTACATGCCAGGCACTGCTCTATGCACTCATGTTTTTAGAATGACATATTCTTCATTTTTCTCTGTGGCTTTTTTTTCTTGGCCACTTTTCTTTCATCAGCTCCCCTCTGAGACTCATTTTCATTGCATTTAGCTTGCTGTTAGTTCTTGGGTCATGGTGGGGGGCCAAGGACGGTTTTGGAGGTGGGGGCATTGAGGTCTATTGGAAGTGAATGCTCATAACTTTGTATTAAAAATTCCCAAAATGCCCACAAAAGTCTGTTTTCTTGAGTTATTTAGAAAATCAAATGGGCATGATAGATTTTCACTGAGGAAGGAGAACCAATAAATCTTGGTTGTATTTAGCTGCAATAGCTGCCTCTTGAATAAGAATTTGTATGTAGCTTTCTTGAGAAATTTGAAAAAGGCAAAGAGTTTGGGAATGAGCTTCGAACAGAATTATTTTTTATATTGCAAAAAGTAGATAGATGATTATTCCCCCTCATACAATAAATATTATGCTATTTATTTTTCTAGGACTCTCATGAAATCCCAAGTGGAAGATTATCTTAACACTTCACAAATAACCAGAGGTAAGCATTCTTCACTTCTACCTGCTGCAGAAGAAAGATGTACCTCTACTACGTCAACTTGAGGAATATAAATATTGCATTGATAAGGTATGGCAGAAATTTTGATTTAGAAATAAGTCACTTTCATAGCTGAGAGTTTGAAATGAGAATTATCTTAACATTTTGAAAAATTTTTCCATAGATGCAATAATTACTTACCATTCAGATCAACACGGGACTCATCTCACAGTCGATGAACACTCTTTGATTTTTCAACTTCAGGAGAATTCTACAAGTAATAATATGAGTTGTTAATTCTACATAGATTTCGTCTTTATAGAAGAACTGTTAGGATTCAGGATTAGTTGTTGCGTTGTTAGAAACTGCATTAACCGCTACGGAATTTGGGGGATGGGTTTCTGCAAGGTGAGATTTTATCCTGGTCATCTGACCAACAACTCTCGCAGAGAAGAAAGTCATGCAGAGAAGGAGAGGTTTGGTGCGGCTCTTTGTAATTTTATTTTTTCCTATCTGATACACTTATATTTAATTTATTTTTTAAACTCTCCAAATATTTTTGAGTCTGTTTTAATGACTTACCCCAGAATCAGGAAGAATCATTTGTTACGGGTGGATGTGGTATATAGAATAACGCCAGCCCATGTCCTGTCACACCAGTCCCCAGAACCTGTGAATATGTTACTTTACTTGGCAAATGAGAATCTGCAGATATGATTAATCACCTTGAGATGGGGAGATTATCTTGGGTATTCTGGGGAGCAGGGGTGCCCCCCCACATAGGTCCAATTGCATAGGTCCTTAAAAGAGGAGACTCTAGGCTCTGATGAGAAAGATGGGATGGAATGATGGAAGAAGGGTCAGAGAGATTTGTGTTGCTGGCTTTGAAGATGGAGGAAGTGAGCCATGAACCAAGAAATGTGGGCAGCCTCTACAGCTGGCAAAGTCAAGGAAATGAATCACCAATTAGAGACTAAGAAGGGAACGTAGTCCTGCTGACATCTTGTTTTTGTCCAGTGCGACCTGTGTCTGACCTGTGACCTCCACAACTATAAAATAATACATATATGTTGTTTTAAGTCACTAAATACGTGGCGATTTGTTACAGCAGTAAGAAAAACCAATACAATGGAGATTTGATTTAATAAGAGAAAATGAGGGGCAGGAGTCAATGGCCTTTCTTTAGATGGACAAATGGTAACATCTGGGACCTTAGAGGAGTGGTAGTGGAACCTGGACTTTTAAAATTAGGGTTTTCGTAGATAATTCGGAATTAGGATTCCACAGTAAAACTCCAGGTTTCCTTATAATTGTGTTCTTTTCCAGATAATGACATGTCAGACTTTGCAAAAGTAGGAGATGAGCTTCTGTGTGGGCAAGTGGCAGACAATAACTTGAGGGGAAAATGACCCAAGGGAGGTAGTGATAATAGCACTCAATGATATGTTTTGTGAGCTGTTGTCAGCTTCTGACCTGTTATCTTCAATGCAAATTCTGACTCTAGTTACCAGGTGTTGCTAGGGCAACCTAGACAAAAGACTTGTACATTAACCTCAGGTATTGTATGCTTATTACACCTGGGATTAAGGTAGAACAACAGTGGACTGTCCTATTCACAGGAGCAGAAAACTTTGGCGGGGAGAAAGGAGGGGGAGAACGAGATCATGGACTCAAGAGCGGCTGACATGACTCGCCCCAGAATCAACCCTGTGAGGAAGGACAGAAATAAGTTCTTTAAGGGTTGGGCTACTCAAGCTGAGATAAGAACACCTTTAGGGGTGAATGGTCCATTCCATGAAGTATAGAAAGCTACAGGAACACGCCCAGTTACATTTAAATTTCAGCTTGACCATGCATAGTTTTTTTAGTACATGGATGTCTCAGGCAATATTTGGAATATACCCATACTAAAAATTATTTGTTTTTGATCTGAAATTCAAATTTAACTGGATGTCCTATATTGTATCTGATAACCCTGTCAGGTAAAGGAGCAGGGCCATTCAGAGAAGGAAGGAAGAGTTGCTGGGGGAATCTGGAAAGGTCTCTAGAAGAAGATGGTATTTGAGCAAGGCCCCCATGGGCAGGCTAGATTTGCATGTGCAGAGATGGGCAGCTCTGGAGAGCCCTCCAAGGGCACATGGGTGGAGGTCCTTGTGCATTTGGGCCAGGTTCAAGTTGTCTCAGCAGAAGTGATTCCCAAAGAGGCTGACAGGTGAGCACCGAGCGTGAGCAGCATCCCCAAGAGCTAGGGACACGAGTCCTCTAGTTCTCCCGGAGAATCTGTGCTGAGCATCTGCCCTAGACACACATCACTTCTCATTTTGCATCACTATTGGTTGTCATTGTCAGGTAGGAGTACGTAGGCTTTTGTGAATCCAATAATAGTATTTGATGGGAATAAAATGGGGAGATTTTGTGGTTCTTTTCTTTCACTTAAAAAGAAAAATGATACCACTTCACAATGACCTAGGTGAATGATCTCCCTTCCCCAATCTCCAAGAGAAAGAAAAAGATCTCCTAGATGCCAATTCAATGGTTTTATTGTCAGCAACTGGGACCAGCCTGAACTGATGGCTGATTCTGTTCAATGCTAGTTTTAGAAAGAATAGCTACAGAACAATTGTAATCAAACTAAAGTTCTCATATTTGTAAATGTCTCTGGATATTTGAGCCTCTTATGGAAAATATCTCTATCCAGAAGATAAACTTATTTGCTTTAGCGTATAGTCTGCAATTACAAGATGCTAAAAGTACATGTTACTTCATGGGAATCTTACTAAGATGGCAGATGGTTCAGATGAGCCATTGGGTACCCTACTTTAAATTTTTCCTAGGCTAAAAACTTAACAGCTATTAAACTACAGCATAGACATTTGAGGCCATCATGATCAAATTATCTTATGTTCACATGGATACCTAATCTTTTCCTGGGAAAACTCTTGGCTCTGGCTGGGAGATATCCCTTGGTCTGTCTCTGTGGGTACCAAATTTATTTTCAGTTCAGGCTTGTGTCATTTTTTAGACTCCTTGTTCTGATTTCTAACCCAACTTAGCTGAACAAAGCTACATAGCTATGTGCGTAACAGAAACATAGAATACCTCATCTCTAACCGCTTTCAGGAAATACAGCCCCCATTTACAGCTTCATTGTAATGATCAAATCTATATTTATAAAGGATTATTCAAAAATACACAGTTTATTGATTCCTTTAGATGTCATAAAATTCACATCCTGACCACTGAAAGCTATAGTCTTATACCACATTGTCGTGACTTTCATAGAATTGCCTTTTCAAATTTAACCCCGTTTTAATTTTACCTTGTGTACCTTAAAGAATATTATATAAGAGTTCCGTGAATCCTGCTAATAATTCATTGACAATAATAATCACATATTATATGATGATAATTCATGAAATTCCTTCATTCTTTCAATAAATATACATTGAGCAACTTCTATATGCTAGCTCTTCTTTTAAATTCTGGGAATGCAGATGAATGAGACAAAAATCTCTGCCTTCATTAAATTTATATTTTAGTGGGGGGAAGACAGATTCAAAAAGAGATAAAATATAAGTTGATGGCAAGTGCTATGGGAAGAAACAGAGCTGGGAAGGGGGATGGGGAGTTGTGATTTTAAGTACGTGGCCATTAAGGACTTCTCCGGTGATGCCTAGGATGACCCAGAGACCTTGCTGCACATTTTCCATCAGGATGTTGTTCGTTATTTAATCCCGTGAAGGTGATGTTCATTATATTGTACAGTGTCCTCCTTATGAGGACCCATGGGGGAACCTTCCCTTTGGTGGTAGAACTAGCAGTAGCTGGGCTTCTCCTGAGTAACTGGGTTCTTTTTATCTTCTGGGTGACAAGAATCATGTAACAGACATGTTGACCTCTTTGTTTAGGCTACAAGGAAACTTAAAACTTTGGCATGAACTAAGAGTACCGACCTTACTCTTGCCTTTGTCTTACTTTTTCTGCCTCATTTTGGCCTTTGTCCCAACTGATTCGCGTATTTTAAATTTTATTTTATGTTGTTATATTTATTTTGCTACGTTCCCTTAAATTTTAAAAAAGATTTCTTCACTTATTTCACAAAGATTGCATGAGAGTGAGGGGAGGGGCAGGGGCAGAGGAAGAGAGAGAATCCTCCAGCAGATTCCCCACTGAGCACAGAGTCAGATGTGGGCAGATCCCAGGACCCTGAGATCATGACCTGAGCCGAAATCAAGAGTCAGCCACTTAACGGAATGAGCCACCCAGGTGCCCCTAACTATTTCTGAGAAAGGTAAAGCATGAATAAAAATAAATACTCAAATGCTTACATGCACACACCCATACAGCTACACATACATAAATAAACAAATCATCCCACGAAGGTATAGTACCTCCTCTTCACGTCTCTGTACCTTGGACCTGGCGTGCTTATCTGAAAAAGGTTTTCATGCTTTCTGGTACCTTCCTTCTACTGTCCCTCAATAAATATTTATGGAATAACAGGTTCAGTGGCAGTTATAATTTAAACGAGAAAGAGAATCATGAATATTTTAGGAGTTTGTGCATTTGAATGTCAAACAAGTAAAATTTTGCTGGTTTAGTTTTTTGAATAATGCTATTTCAAATATTGAACTTTTTAATATAAATGTATGGGGCAAATCTGGAACATGATTGCTACGTTATTATGACTCTTTTAAACCATGTTCTAAAAATTTTCAATCTGTGAGTTTTAGTAATTCTGGGATGATGAATCCCTTTGAAAACTATCATTTTCTCTCCAGACAAACTCAGTTACACAAAAAGTAATGTACAGCTTTAGAGGAGTTATGGACAGGCTGAAGCCCATCCATCGACCAACCCCAGATTATGAATGCCTGTTGCATATTTCTCCTTTTAAGTAATACTACATGTTCTTCCATTTTTAATACCCAAAAGCAGAAAGCAGCAGAAAAATTACCTTCAACTCCAGCACCAAGGGACAGCTAGTTTTCATAACATTTGGACATATTTATCTTTGATCCTTGTATTTTCGTTTTAAAAAATGCATTGAGTTTACATTATTGATATGATTTTATATCCTGATCTTTTTGCTTAACAATATATAGTAAGTAGCTGCCCATGAAATTAAAAGCTCTTTGTACATATCATTTTTAATGGTAAATATATCCATATATTTAGAAATACATGCACTGAAATATTAATATCATACAACTGCTAAAGATGAGGTCCCAAAGCACAATGGGCTGAAGCATTTTTCTAATGTTGGGGGAGCTGCCCGCAGCTCTTACCCCAGCGGTACACTTCTTGCTGCTGAGTTTCCTCACCCCAGCAGGCCACCCTCTTTGGCGGAGCATCTTCAAGAAGGCTCAAGCCCGTCCACCTTCCCTACATCCTCTTAGGCCACGTGAAACTCTCCCATCTCATCCGACCACACCGTTGCCTCTTTCTCTTTCCCATTCCATGCTACCCTGGCCAGGCTCTAGCTTTCAGACTTCTCCAGAGCTTCGGACACTTGTCTCTATGTTTATGTAAGTTCCCAAACTCCCAGGGATACATATCAAGCTTCAAAGAACTTTCTTACCACGTGCCCCTCTGCTCCAAGGCCAATACCAGGATGGGTTTGCAAGTCTCTGCAGGTCAGTACAGGAGACAGAAATGCAGATGTCTTCTTCTGAAAGGTACCCTAAACTCTCTAAATTGCTTTCATGGAGCTGGGGGGTATGCTCTGTCCCCTCCCTGTGCAAGGGGAGAGACAATCTCGGCACACTTGCCCAGTAAGACCTACCCTAAGGATGAGGGAGCAGAAGGCTGGCTGAAGACAAAGCATAAGCTGACACCCTGCAACCCCCCCCCTCCCCACGGGATGTATGTGACATTCCTCAGGCACTCCTGGCTGCCCTAAAGGACAAAGAAATAGTTAACCTATAGATACCACAATCCTGCAAGACTTAAGTCTCCCTCAGTTTGCAAATGTCTTAGCAGTTTACAAGAACAAAACATTTCTATCAATAACCTAGCTTCCAGAAGGGAATGTAAATACCACTAAATGTCTTATAACCTGCAGACCATAGACAGATACTTCTAGGAATCCAGGAAGTTCCCAACTATCTTCATGTTAATGCCTTACTAGAGGGGTAAACAACCTTAACCTGACAATGGCAAGGCCTCTGGTATCCTGTGAGTCTCTTTAACATACGAAAGTATCTTCTCAACCTCCCTGTTTCCTTACCTCCCCCAACCCCATAGTATATAATCAGCCACCCCTCACAACCTGGGGCAGCAGCTCTTTCTGCCCACAGGTCCTGTCCCCCTGCTTTCATAAACCACCAATTTTGCACCAAAGACGTCTCAAGAATTCTTTCTTGGTCGTCGGCTCCGGACTCCACCCCACCGAACCTCACCTGTATCCCACAACCTCATCACTAACATCTCTTCCCAGTCAACAAAAGTTTCTTTGAATTGTTCATTTTTCCTATGTCAGCAGGTTGGGACATGGCGTCGAGGACCTCTTTATGCCCTGGATGGCGCATGAGAGACACTTAGTCCTCCCTTTAGAATTTGGCAATCCGGGGCCTCCAACATCCTCAGCTGTGGGGCTCGAAAGAAAATTCTGAATTAAGAGGAAAAGTCCTATCCAACATCAAACGTTTACCATTGCTGTTTCTTTCCTTTTTAATCTCTCTTTGTTGCTTTTGCTTTACTATCACTTAGAAACATAATTTGTATTTTAAAATATTCTAATTTGCAAAACATATCCGTTTTGGTAAAAAGGCAGATTATCTTTACCCTTTCAGCACCCACCTGCATTTGGTTTTCCTTGCTGATTCTGTTGTGCTATTTTCCTGTCTTTCTTATTTCACGCCTTCCATTGTTTTCTGTCTTTGACCACACATGTGAAGTATTTGTTTTGTCTTTCTCGGTGTTTTTGAAATTAAATAGTTTCCCTTTGTTTGTACTAGTGGTTGCCTTGAAGATGACCAAGTATCGAATTAACTCATATTTCTTGCTTTACTGAAGCCAAGAACAGACTGAACCGTTGACTTCTTCCTAGAGAATTCCTAAGGAATACCGGTCAACCAATGTGCCTATGCCTTTAAGTCCCCATGCTTTTCCTTTCTCTGCTTTGTTAATTCTCTCTTGTTAATTTAAACTGTTATAATGGAACCATATTTTTAAATTAAATATCAGTTATTGGTTTAATCAAATTATCTTTTAAGACTTAATGGCACCTTGGGTTTTGAATTGAAATTTTCAAGCACTTTAAGCATAGCTTCAAAGTTCGTACTTATACTAGTCTATTATGTTATTTTTTCTCGCATTTGTAATTTTGATCACTTGCTCCCTTATATAGTGTTTTTATATATAGTGTTTTAGTGCAAAGTTGTTGTTTTTTTTTTTTTTAAGGAAGGCTACTGTTAATACTTCCATAATCTTTGTGTAACTAGGGGGGCCTTTTTATTGTTTTCACACCTGAATGAGTTTTTTTCCCTATATTTTTAATTCTTGAGTCAAAACAAGAATTCCCTCAAAATTCTATTAAGCACTGTTTAGCTTACCAGTATTTAGTATTTCCAAGAAGTCTAAGGCCAGCCTGGTATTTAATTGTATTTTTCTGCCTGAAAGCTTCTAGTATTTTTTCTTTTCACTGACATTTAAAACTTTCACTAGGTTAGACCTAAGTACAGGTCTTTTAAAATTGTTTTAGGAATACTCTTAGTTTTATAATTTTCAGATTGAGCATTCTTATTTGAGGCAATTTTACTAAGGGAGGGATTTTACTAAGAGTATTCATTAAAAGATTTTTGAATTCAAATAAAGAAAACTCAAATCTCAAATTTTCCTAAAAAATAAACAGGGTTTCTTAGATTAAAAACAGAACAATCCAAAGATAGGAAAGTGTATAAGCAACATATACCCCAGATTCATGTCATTATCAGGCTGTCAATTCTCTTGGCTCGCCCCTTCCCTAATACTTTATAAGCTTCATTCTCCCATACCTTCCACATTTAAGTGAGATGGTGGCCAGAAGTTTCTGCGGCAACAGCCTGCCTTACTCATATCTAGGAGATAGGGCATCTATTCTCACATTTGTTAAATAAAAATTTTATGCTTCACTCTGATTGGATAATCACAGGTCACATGCTCATTCTGAACCAATCACTGTAATGCGGGGTTCGGCTGCCTTGATTGGCTTAGACCCATAAACTTCTTTCTTTTATTTTGTTACCACCTTTCTTACTGTTGGTATTTCTTACCTCTTTATTTTTTGTTCTGGAGGGCTTTCTCAAGATTGTCCTCCACATCACTGAATAGTTTTTTTTTCTTTATCAGTTTTGCCTTTTACTGCCTTCGTGTGAAGTTTAATGCAGTTTCATTAAAATTTTTTAGGGGCACCTGTGTGGCTCAGTCAGTTAAGCTCTGACTCTTGGTTTTGGCTCAGGTCATGATCTCAGGGGTGAGATTCAGTGCCCCCTCCCCGCCCCCGTTGGCTCTGAGCTGGGCATGGAGGCTGCTAAAGAGTCTCTCTCTCTATTATGCCCCCCACCAGCTTGCACACATGCACACCCACGCCCTCTCTCTAAAACA
This sequence comes from Ursus maritimus, assembly GCF_017311325.1. Lineage (NCBI taxonomy): Eukaryota > Metazoa > Chordata > Mammalia > Carnivora > Ursidae > Ursus > Ursus maritimus. The sequence goes on along the minus strand of NW_024425563.1, from coordinate 17,014,695 downwards.
AAACAAAACAAAAAACTTTGTAGTCACCTCCCTATTATTTCTGCCTGTATTTCAATCTGTTCTGTTTTATTGGCTCCCTGTACTTTTCCCCCCTCAGAAGCTATCTCTGTATTTCCGGGAGGATACTGTAAAGGAATTTTAAAATATATATTCTGTGCTGTATAACAATGTGAATGTACTTAACACCACTGAACTATACACTTAAAAATGATTAAAATGATATATTTTGTTATGCATATTTTACCACTGTATATATACTCTGTTTCTACAGAAAAGAATTTTCAATGTGTATTCTTTCCCTTGTAATATTTCCTTTCCCTTGTAATAAAATATTTTATTAGCCTATCTGTTTTATTTGCTTATTTTTCTGTTAACTTATCTCTAACATTGGTAGGCTTTGTCCTGACTCAGTTGTGTCAAAAGTCAGGGTCCATGTAGTGTCCCCAATATCCTTTTGAGTAAAACTGACTCTTTCTGCGTGATTTAGATGTGGAGTGAGTGGTTTGCGTGGTCAGAATCCTCAGTGCCATTTCTGATGTCTTGGTAGGAATTGACTTGGAACTTCTGTTCTTCCAGCTTTTTTTTTTTTAATAGACCATAAGAAACAGTATTTAATTCTTTTGTATGCATGCGGTTGTTTATATACGAGAGCTTACACCCTTTGTATGCACGGCTCCCAGAAACTCTAACTCTATTTTTGTTTATGGAGCGTTTCTGAAGATGTCCACACAACCAGGACAAAATGGTACAGCCACTTAACTGCTGTGCTGGCAACCATGATTTGCAGTTTCTCAATAAAAGTGAAAGAAAAGGGTCCGACAATAGTTCTTGGGCAGTGTGTGTGTGTGTGTGTGTGTGTGTGTGTGTGTGTATGGGTGCGGGTAGTTGACTGCTGGAGTTTCTGGTCACCGTAGCTACTACAGCATGCCAGCCCTGGGACAGACTGTAAGACTGAGTACAGTTGTTTCCTAACTTCCTTGATATTGTTTTGGGGGTTCTAATTTAGAATTCTGAATTTGTTTTAGTCAAGAATAAATGTTTTAAAAATTCCCATTGATTCTGCGACCAGTGCAAATGGTCCTGTCTTTTGTCAAGTTTTCTTCAAAGGTAGGAAACACCTTTCCCTGCAAGATCTGCAGGCAGAACGAGTACAGTGTAATTACTTAGAAGAAGGTCAAGTTAGAACCTGGGATGTAGACTAACACTGGCAACGATGAGAAAGTCTGGGGTCCACACAGGAAAGTGGGGTGGTGTCAAGCTGTGTGGTGAGGACGTGTGAGTCCGCGTCGGCACTGAGAGCTCTCATTTGGGCTGGAGGGCAGAGGCAAGAGCTGGAGAACGAGAGCCTGTGCTGGTATGGACACTCAATAAGATGTACACATGAAAGAACACAGAAATGTCCAGAAAACTCTAGAGATGGTTATTAATGCTCTTGTCATTCCTGTAGAACAACTGCCCGATCTCTTTTCCTTCTTTAGAGGAAAATGGGAGGGATTTTAGAAAATCTGCCAAGTCGTGTGTGATGAAGTTGGTCAAAATCCAAGCAGAGCATGTGAGAACTGCAGGGACCCGAAGAGGCAGGTGCAGCTGAGATGCTCCTAGGTGGTCTGTGAGGGGGGCCTGCTACAGTGCGAAATCACAATTTTGGCAAGAGGTGGACCGAGGCAATGTCTGAAACCTTCCGCTACAAAGACTCAGCTACAAAACTTGCTAAACTAGCTAAAATAATTTTGAATACATAGTTCTGATCACAAGAAAGATATATTATGTACCAGAAATGAAGAAAGAACTAAAGCCAGAATGTTAGGAACACTGATGCATCTGCCCTTCATATGGGTATAGGTTGGGGTGAGAGTTTCTGTCTTGGTAATCTTAAGCCTGAGTAAAATGACATGTTGTAAATGAGACCCTTGCATAAAGCAAAAACCCTCAAAGAACTATCCTCAGTGCAAGAGCTGTTAGAAAACAGTCCACCACTGTAGGGAGATAAAGAGGAAATTCTTGCTCTTGACCTGAGCTCTAGATCTTAAAAAAAAAAAAAAAAATTCTCCTCAGAAGAACCTATAACTCAGTCTTGGTATCTCACAAATTTGGATTCTTAAGAACTAGGTAGGTGTCCCCAAAATCTCTAAATTGAAAAAAATAAAGATCATCACTGTGTATTAATATCCTTGGGGTACCCAGCAGAATTACTTTGAAAATATACTTCCATAAACAGGCCCACAGATTTCTCATAGAAAGACCAAATCACTCTTGTATCTCATGTTCAATATCATCAATTATGAGAGAAAATAATTGAGAGAGAGAGAGAGAGAGAGAAAGAGAGAGCAAACACAATACACGGGGAGAGTAGAGTCCCTGAGCTTAATGACATAATGTGAATGAGAATACAAAAAAAGTGTTTGTAAGGATTCAAGAGACTTTAAAGATCTATATAAGTAAGTCACATTACACTGAAAAAAATAATAAAAATGTGTGAAAAGGAACCAAATAGAACTTCTGGAAGTGAAAATCTGGCCTACGAAGTTAAACTCAGTGAATGGGTAAAACATCAGATTAAACACCACTGAAATGGTGACTATTTACCTGGAAGGCAGAGCTGAGGAAGTTATCCGGGATGCAGCACTGGGGATGCAGAGCCAGAAAGTCTGAAAGAGAGGTTAAGAAGCACATTGTATATAATGAGAAGATAAAGAGTATATTCAGCAGGATTTCCAAAGGAAAAGTATAAGTAGAAGGTGGGAGAGGAAATATTTGAAGAGATTATGGCTGAACATTTTTTAGAATTGGTGAAAGATACCAATCTTTATTATTTATAATAAGATACTAATACTCATATTTGATAATCCTGATAAGGATAAGAAACAAATCTGTATAGGGGCGCCTGGGTGGCTCAGTCGTTAAGCATCTGCCTTCGGCTCAGGGCATGATCCCAGCGTTCTGGGATCGAGCCCCACATCAGGATCCTCCACTGGAAGCCTGCTTCTTCCTCTCCCACTCCCCCTGCTTGTGTTCCCTCTCTCGCTGGCTGTCTCTATCTCTGTCAAATGAATAAATAAAATCTTTAAAAAAAAAAAAAAAGAAACAAATCTCTATAGCAACACTCTGATAGAGTTTCAAAGGCATGAGAAAATCATGGAAGAAGCCAAAGAGAAACAAGAATTACCCTCAAAAAGACAAATTTATCACATATAGGTTTTCTCATCAGTACTGCCCAGTAGACCACGGAATCATATTTTTGATACAGCTGTGGGAAAATAATAAAATATAGAAGTAGAGGACCAACCATCTCAGTTTGTCCAGGACGGTCCTGGTTTTAGCGCTGAAAGTCCCCGTGCTGGGAGACTCCCTCCAGTCCAAAGCAAGCTGGAACAGCTGGTCACCCTACACTGTTCCCTGCAATTAAACTGTCATCAAAGAGAAAGAGTAAATATTAATGTATGACAAAGACTGAAAAAGTTCACATCTTGCACACCACGTTGCTGACACAGTGACTGAACTATTGAAGGATAGCCCATGAAGGGCCGAGAGAGCAAAGAAGAAGACTGAATCTAAATAAAGTGGGTTATCAGAAGCAATGGGGGACAAGTGAGGGAAAGTATTGATCCATATAAATAAGCATTGACTCTACAAAATCATAATTAAGCTAACTATGAATTTTGGAGATACAAAAAAGGAAGGAAAAAAGCCCATGACAACAACCACACGCAAGACCGTGGGGTGGGAGACAAAGAAGTGCAGGAGTTAAATTTTCTCAAGTCTTTGAGTTGATTAGGGTGGAGATAGGAATTCAGCCTAACTTTATACTTCATTAAGTGTACACATTAAAAATCCCTGGTGCCCCCTCTCCTTCCCCTTTTCTTCCCGAATAATCCAGTTTTAAAGCTAGTAGGACAAGCTAGACATCATGCTGGGTGGACAGGTACTAGTCATGGTGAACCAGAGTAGGGTGATGGAGCCCAAGCAGAAGAAGGCAAGCATCCACACCGTGCGTGGCTTGGTGCAGGGTGTGGAAACTCGGGCGGGGTGACGAGGGTGCCCAGGCTGTGCGAGGAAAGCATTTATATAGGGGCTGCCTGACAGGGTCAAGGCCAGGCCCAGTGAGGGGGGAGTCCATCATGTGGGCTGGGGGTGACAGTCTGGCATGGTGTTGGCATGAGGAGGGTGTCCATATGGCAGTAGAGATCAGAAATTAGTTACATAAAGCGGTGTTGTTTAATGAATAAATGAACAAATATATTAAGGAAAATTGGGAACTAGACATTCCAATATCTGAGAGAGGGGGGAGAATTACAAAGTAGAAAGGGACCAAATCATGAAGATTTAGAATTGGAGGTATCAATATGAACTCAAATTCTCAGTATAGATAGAGGAATAAATGTAGATTTAGATGCATGTATGTATTTCATGCATACATATATTTCTTAGCACTTGGAGGGTGTGGGAGCCAAAGAGGGGACAATCCGAGTGTCATGTTGAGCATGACTGTCACATCAGATAGCAAGGGTAACAGTCCATCACATAATGTGTGCATCCGAACAGAGGTTACCAAATGGATACATTGCAATTTTGATGTGAATGGGAAATTTACATAATTTCAAAATCCCCACAAAATACTTATCAATTATACAACACAAAAGGAGGTACTTTACAGTGGGGCGGCCCGGGTAGGCCCATTCTCATCAAGTGAACAAGAGCAGACAGCAGCGGTACTGAGACAGTAAGATTGTGCGCCATCTGGGAAAACGCAGTAATAACAAACACAACCTCGCTTCCATGATAGTCCTGCCAAGGATGTATAATCAACAGGCAGACCCAAATTGGGGAGAATTTCACAAAATAATTAGCCTTTAATCATCAAAGTTGTCAAGGCAAGAAGAGGAAGAGTTACCGATGGAGAGAATATAAAAAGACACAACTCCATGGAGCAAAAGACCCTGAAGTGGATCTTTTTTTCTTTTTTCTTTTTTTTTTTTTAAGGTTTTATTTATTTATTTGACAGAGAGAGAGCACACAAGTAGGGGGAGCAGGAGGCAGAGTGAGAAGCAGGTTTCCCACTGAGCAGGGAGTCCAATGTGGGGCTGGATCCCAGGACCCCGGGATCATGACCTGAGCCAAAGGCAGACACTTAACCGACTGAGCCACCCAGGCGCCCCCTGTTGTCATATATTCTATACCATACTTTCTGAAATAAGATGGGGATATAAAATAAACTCACAATGATCATTTTTATCAGTCACTTTTTTTAAAAAAAAGATTTTATGTATTTATTTGTCAGAGAGAGAGAGCACAAGCAGGGGGAGCAGCAGGCAGGGGGAGAAGCAGGCTTCCCACTGAGCAGGGAGCCCAAGTTGGGACTCAGTCCCAGGATCCTGAGATCATGACCTGAGCTGAAGGCAGACGCTTAACTGACTGAGCCACCCAGGGGCCCCTGAAGTGGATCCTTTTACCATGAAGGACGTTATCGGGACGAATGGCAAAACCTGAGAAGAGTCTGGGGATGGGGATTAGGATACCATTGTTTATTCCTTGATTTTGATGGTTATATGAGGTTTCCTAGGAGAATTATCCCCAAGCCACCCCTGCCCAGAAAACACAGACTAAAACATTTGGGAATAGGCATCATGCTGGCAACTTATCTTAAATGATTCTGGAAAAATCACACAGTGCCCACAACTCTTCTGTAAGAGTAAGCTTGTTTTAAAATTTCCAAAAGTGTTCTCCAAAACTTTTTTCCGGCAACAGTGTGGCCTAGATGTCCCAAGAAACCCTTCTAGGTCAAGATACTTTAAATGCTGAATATAAAAAAGGAAACCACTTCTTAAAAGCATGCAGCGAGAAAAGAGAAACACGTAGAGACCAGAAATGCCAAGAAGACAGGATTCCCCAAGAGTTGTCCCAGAGCTCACTTTGTGCCTAAGAGCCTCAGCTTTATTTGCTCACTCCCCAGACAGGAAAGAGAGAGAGAGAGAGAGAGAGAGCCCATCGTCGGAAAGGAGAGAGGTCCACTGAGCCACTCGAATCTGCTCTGTGTAAAAGAAAAGTTCCCCACAGAATGAGACTTACCTGTCTCTTACCCGTCTTGGCGAAGTGTAATTAGAAAACAAAAATCTTCTGAGAATTCTTAATCATGAGCTAACCCTGCGCGGGTGTGGGGCTGCAGTTCACAGCATTGACGTGGTCTGGAAAATGTCCAGGGGACCGTTGGGTTTAGAAGTGATTCTGGTGAAACCAGGTTTTCTAAAACACAGGTCCGAACGGCAGGACTCAAAGTGCCAAGGCTTTGTTGGGGAAGTGCACAGCCAGGGCAGGTGGAAGGAGGGAGGGGGAACAGAGGCAAAGCGAGAGGAGGCGTGAAGCAAGGCAGGGAGGGCTCCCTACACGGGCCCTTGCCTCGGCTACAGGTGTGGATCCACACGGGCCCTTGCCTCGGCTACAGGTGTGGATCCGGCTGCCTCAGAGCAGTTAATGGGAAGAGGGGAGGAACACTTACTGCCTGGCTCCTCCCCTCCCCGGCTTAACTCCACACTTCCAGGGTGAGGCCTCTGGACCCCCCAGTAGGTGTTCGGGACGCCAGATCCATGCTCCATATCGGGGTGTTTCTTTTGCATCTGGAAGCGGTGGGGGAAGCCAGACCACGTAGGTGTGGCTCGAGGTCTGGGCCACAGGACAGAGAGGAAGGGGAGGTCGAAGCACACACAGGACAAGTTCTTGTCAACCCCCAGAGGGGGTGGTGTGGTCCGGGAGGCAAGCAAGGGAATCTGAGAAGTCGTGTCTGCTTAGGGTCCAACACAGTCTCCTCCTTGTGGCCGCTCAGTTCTGAACATCCTCCTCCTTCATTTTAGGCTCATTAGAGTCTCCGTTTTTATTTTTACGCGAATATGCTACTCTAATGTCTTCTCGGAGAGGAGGGGAACAAGTCCTCGTCAAAGTGTGACAAGCTGTGATGTCTTGAAAGATAAAAGGCAGGAGGTCAGCGACTCATGTCTGCTGGTCCCGCTGTTCGAGCGGCTCTTGATGGCCCGCTTCATGCCCTCCGACTCCCCTTAGCACCACCTGCCCTGGATTCCCCTTCTGCGTGGTCAGCAATGAAGCTGGTTCGTGTTGCTTGCCTGGTGTAGCGGCCCAGACCCTCACCTAAACCTTTCACGGTTCCGCCCTTGCTGGGGTGTGGCTTGTGCGGGTGATTTTGTGCCCTGCTTTCCTATCCTCAGAACTCACCTCTCCAGACTGAAGGCTGCTTGCTGGGAACATCTGCAAACTCTCTGAGGAGCCCAGGGAGAAGACCAGAAGTGTCGGCAAGTGAATCCTCGAGAAGCCGCCCTCAACCACTGGCCGCCCGGAGAGGCTCACTCCGGCTCCTCCTCTTTTGGCTTCTGTGTGGTTGGAGTCAAAGGGGTAGTGAAACCACTTTTTAGATAGTGCCATGATCGGGTTTATCTTGGTCTGGCATCTCCCTTTGATAACAAATACCTATCATCTTAAGATCTTGGGCAAAGGTTCTAATTTTAACATTCTGCAAAATTTTAGTGCATAATCTCACATCTAGCAATTTAGTCAGGAGAAATGCGTAAGAAGACCCATGCAAGGAGCTTCGCTGTGGCACTGTTTGTAAAAGAAAGAAAAGTTAGTAGAAAGCAATCTACCCCTAAAGAAAGGAATGGGCTAATAAACTCTAGTTACTCAAACAATGGAGTACTATATAGCAGTTAAAATGAAAGAATAAATCTCTAAAACGTGATATTGAGTCCAACAAGCAAGTTGGAACCACGCATTCTAATACCATTGATTTGAGCATTAGAAACCCCACAGAAAACAACATGTGGTTGATTCAAAAATCTAACCTTTTAGAGAAGACATAAAGGGACTTTTTAAACAAATATGACTAAGTATTTATATTTAATTCACATTTAAACTTAAATTAATAATATAACACAACTAGAATTATATAAATAATATAATTTAATAAATTAATAAATTTAAATCGAATAAAATATATGTTTAATCCTGACAGCATTTTAAAAAAGGATTTTAAGGTACTTTTGAAATTATTCACAATTGAATTTTAAAATTTTAGAAAAAATAATGAAGTGGATGTTGTAAAAATCCATAAACTATTAGGTCCTAAATATTTTAGCATGAGGACAACTTTTTAGCATAAAATTTGTATGCCTTATCAATTGTAACAATGTCCCTACATATTTGAATAATAGTGGTACTGTGGAATCACATAATATTTATTCCATTTCTGGACAATGAATGGTGTTGACGGATTGGGAGACATTTGTCCTAGAGATGCAACTACTTAGCTTTTTCTCTACGTATCAATGTTTTTTCTAAGTTGGGCACATTTGGAGTTCTACTTAAGATTATAAATCTTCTATCCAGAGTTTATTCTAATACATTCTATCCATAGCTAGTCTGTCACCAGCTCCTTTAGGGGTCAAGCCCTGGGAAGGGTGGGTTTTTGGACTCCACTTGCTCCTCCCTCACTCGGCTGCCCCATCAGAACCCCCAGGCAGCTGCCAGCTCCCTCCGCTCATAGCACTGGTGTCACCTGTGGTCCTGTGTGGTTCCCACTGGAAATCTGAGGCAGGGTATTCTGCTTGTTCACCCGCTTCCTGAAGGCCAACAGGGCAGATTTTATTTCAGACTGTGAATTTGGCAAAAATTATTTTCGGAGTGTCCTACCGTTTCCTCTTCAGACACTTCAGACAAATCAGGCGCCAAGACAAATATTTATTGAACATCTATTATGTAGCAGGAACTTTGCCATGTCCTGGCAGTAAAAAAAGATGATTAAGATAGAACTCTTGCCTTCAAAGACCTGAGTCTGGTGACTAAGGACCTATTTAAATCGTCTCCCAACTTGGAGAGCAGGAAAGATCTGATTCTGGTCCATCTTGTCTTTTCTACTGAGCCCTGGGCTCAGGTTTCTGGCTGGCCAGTAGACCTTTTCCCTAGATATTTCACAGTAACCACAAACACAACATGTCAAAAATTGCTTTCTGTTAGTTTCAAACTCTTTCTCTTCCCAACTTCCTGGTCCCTCTCCCACCTGGCCCGAGATCACCACTTCCAGCTCCCTCCCCTTATTCCTTCAATAACTTGGGGGTCTCTGATGGTGTTAGTTATCTTCTTTCCTGGAACTCTTGGCTCCTCAGACCTGGACTATCCCAGCTGCTTCTAAATTGGTCTTCCTGAGTCTATTTTCTCCCTCTCTGATCCATCCTATTATTGTTGGCAGGCTGCTCTTCCTAAAATACCCCCTTAATCACATCACATCACTGCACCTAAGCCTTCAGTGACCCCCTAGTGATCAAAGGGTAAGGTCCATAATCCTACTGCAACATTCACAGTCCTTCACTACACGGCCCCGAGCCACCTTCCCAACCTTACTTCTGTCCATTTGCTTTCCTGAAACCCACCGTTAGGGAAACTCATGGCTACCATTATAGATCTATGACATGCAAACTTTGATGTATGATGTATGCAAATATGATGTAAATGATTGCACATTTTATTTCATTGAACTCTTCGCCTTTAGGGGTCAACAGCTCTGCCTTTGTACTGCCTTTCTCTGCACACAGTCAACATAGTTATGGGAGAGCAGTGGTTCCCAGCCTACCATGTGCGCTGAAATCACCTGGGGTCTTTAGAGACTATCCATGCTTGCTTCCCACTCCGAGAGATAAATTGGTCTGGGGATCAGGATTTGCAAAGTTCCCCAGTGAACCGAGTGCTTCTCACGTGTTACCTAGATTGAGAACCTGTGGCTTCTAGGGAAGGCTCCTGTGCACTACACCTTGCCAGGGGTGTAGCAGAGGACAAACAACGCTAGTAACACAACCGGCTGATGAGGTATTGGTAGCCACCGCGACTTAGTGATCTGGTGTTCCGGCCATCTTGCTATGTTGCGGGCTGGGGAGCCTTCCCGATAACTGCCTTTACTAGTGCACAATTTAAAGAGAAAAAAACGTAGACCTATAAAAGCATCCTCCAAGGGGGAGAGGTTCTACTCTAATTCGGGTGCTGCATTTCCCTATCTCCATAGGAGGTCACTGAGACACAAATAGGGACTCTCACGTTACCACCAAGGGCAAATGAATCATGTTTTAACTGTGCATCGTTGACAGAATGGCTGCAAGTATGTCAGAAAAGCTACGAAAATTGTTTGCTACCGGCCAACAAAAGGTTTTTGATATTTTATGTATATTTTTAGATAAACAAGAAGCCTGTTTGGTGTTTGAAATATTTATTTTAGCACTCACACACTTCTCAATGTGGCAGATTACGCCAGACTATAAAATGCCCGAGATGACATATTTAAACTAAGAGAACATTCCAGGGAAGAATGCCACACCCTGAGTGATGGCCAGTTTTCACAGATGGCCAGTTTTACTCATGCCCAGAAGGTTATCAGGCTTACCATTAACACAAAATTTCTTTGGGCTTGTAGATCGATTCAAATCATTTCCAATGACTTTGAGGTAAAATTAGCAAGAAATGTGATTGGGAAGGTAGTTTAGAACTTTCATTTAGGATGAAAAAGTGTTGTTCTTCTTTGAGCTGTGGAGAAGCTTTGTCATTGCAGGTCATAAGTGATTGGCTCTGTTCTGTGTAATTGGAGAATTTATGGTTCTCAATTTTGCGATTGATGAAGTAAGGTTACAGGCATAAGGGATGGTGTTGTAAGTCGTCTTGCTGTTTATGGAAATGCTACTCTCATAGTCTCTAGATGTTAAGTTATTGTATCAAAAAGCATTGCTGGGGGTGCCTGGGTGGCTCATTCGGCTAGGCACCTGCCTTCAGCTCCAGTCGTGATCCCAGGGTTCTGGGATCGAGTCCCGCATCAGGCTCCCTGCTCAGCAGGGAGTCTGCTTCTCCCTCCTCTGCCCCAGCCTCCTGCTCATGCTCTGTCTCTCTTGCTCTCAGTCTCTCTCAAATAGATAAATAAAATCTAAAAAGAAAAAAAAAAAGCATTGCTGTATTATAGGCTTATAAACCAATGGTGGTGAGTCTCCTTCCCTAACGGTCAGGGGTCTCACTGTAATTGTGTCAATTGACTATGGATGAGTTTATGCCTAAGTGGGAGGGCCGTCGAGGTGTGGCTCTCTGATGGTGCAGAGAGGGCTGGCACTATGTCAGAGTTTTTGCACACAGTTTAGCTCTCACCGACCCACTGAACTTTGTAATAGGATATTGAAAGTAATTTTGTTCTTCAGTGCTGGGATTACAGCAAAGACATAAAACCGAGGGAGGAAAAGAACACCGAAATACCTCATATCCTGAAGATAGTTACCAAAGAGTCAATACCATCAAGAACCTTCGGTTTTGTTTATTAAGAGGTGGTGAAACCTGTCTCAGTAGCATAATCCCCAGTGTGCCATGCCTGTCTGCAAGAGGATAGGAGATAGAGGGTGTCATTAGGGCCCAGGTAAGAGGTTTTCCCCTCTCTTCCCCATGGGAGTTTCTCTCTTCTCCAAGAAGCCAAGTGAAGGGTCTTCAAGGAGAATCAGTCAAAGGGGTTGGAATATCCATGAGGAGAGACCTGTGTCTTCTTCCTGATGAAATGGTACTGAGCTCCAGACCCTGCAGACTCATTCTGTACTGACCTTGGAGTGATACAGAACAGGACGAGAGAGTTTTATGTGAGTCTGAGTCTGACACATGCCTCCTTAAGTGTGTGGGACATAGAGAACTGGATGCTACTAGTCTGGAGATCTCTGAGCAGGGAGGGCTTGTTGGAATAGTCATCCCCAGCAGAGTAAGAAGGGGTCATGGTGTAAGGAGCTGAAGAAGAATAGGATGGGGCCATACCTATTCTAGTCCATGTGGCCCTCTGAGGACAGAGCTGAGCACATAGAGATAAAGGGAGAAGCAGGTACATAAGGCTGCCCAGGTGGCTGCTGGGCCAAGGAAGAGGACACTGAACCCAGAGAAAGGACTAGAGGCGTGTGCTGCAAATGGAGTGGATGAGAGATAGGGATGTCTCCGTTTCTGGGGTCTTGGGGAGGGGCAAAGTAAAGTTGAGCATTGCCCCAAGAAAAGCAGCACAGTGTCTATGTAGAGACTGGGAGGCCAGGACACCTGCCATCATGGACATGATTATTGTCTTCACGTACTTCTAACTCCTGGCCCCCAGGGAGCTAGAGGAACCAGACCTTGAAGAGGGAAGAGAAGTTATGTCAGAGTCAAACATGTGGTCACACTTTTCACTCCAGGACTATGGGTCTAGTAATCTTGAGGAAGTAGAGATGAGCAATTGCAATCAGCTAAAATATTAGAATTTTTAACAGGAGTACTATTAATAATCAAAGTGACTGATAAGTTATGGAATGTACCAAGTGGTCATTGCTAGGAAGTAGGATAAAGCATGATGGAAAGAAGGATTTGAAAAATAATAAGTTCCTGTTAATAATCCCATTACGCTGAAACTCCTCCTTAAACCGTCTACACGTGAAATGTTGGAATGTTCTTAGTAACGTCGGACCTGAGTTTGGAATTTGCAGGGACCAGGACAAAGGAAGATCAGGAGCTCCTTCTATCTACTTTTCAATGAAAGGAGCTGGAGTGAGGTTTGGAGGCAGAAAAGGAAGCATAGCCTTTGTTTGGAACCCTAATGCTGTAGGATGTGCAAGGCAGGGGTGGAAACTGAGGACATGGGAAGAGCCAATGGGGAGAAGAGCTCACTTAATAAGAGGCGAGGAACTTGAGAAGGAATTAGGATGAGGAGGGATAGCCCACTGAATCTCCCAAGGCAAGGGAAGGGTGTCCTTTTCAACAGTGGTTGCTTTTATTCCTGTCTTTGGGTGTCTTAACCTGCTGTTGGTGAGGACTGAGGGCAGAGATTTGGGGTGTGGGGCATGACTTCTTTTCCCCACCATTAGCTAGTGAGACTCATATAATTGTTCAAAGTCAGAGCTGGAAGCTATTAAGGGAGGTCATCTGATACCTCTTTTTATATAACCCTTGTTTTGCTGGTACCCAAGATGGGATCATGGCCCCCTGTTCTTTCCCTTCCCTATATAGGCAATTCAGAGTCTCCATACCCCAAAAAGCATGCATCTGATCAAGGTTCTGGGCAGTTGCCATGTAGTTCTATGCTATTCCGCTCCTGTTTCCCTGCCCGAACTCCACTGCTTAGAACATACTTTGAGGTACCTCAAGAGCCCACTGAACACCACATCCCACTCTGCCACCAGGCGCCCTGTCGTTGCTGCTGGGAACTGCCATCACTCCTGCTGTCTCCGGGCAGGCATGGCCACTATTGCCCATGTCTAGGACCCTCTGAAGAGCCAACACTCTTTTTTTTTTTTTTTTTAACTAGAGCAAGGCTGTGGCTGGCCATGTGTCCTCCCCCCAGAAGTACTTAGCCTTTATTTCTCAATTATTTTTTGGCAAGTCCCCCATTTAGTTTGCCAGACATGCCCTCACATATGTGAGCTTAGTGGCGAACATAGTTTAGGCTCAAACTGGAATACCTGTATTCAAACCATGAAGAAATATAAATGGAGGAGATGTGAAAGTTGCTGACCCTGGAGCCACGCGATATGTGTGACTAGGACTGAACTGTCTGGTGAGCATAGTTGCTGTCTACCTTTAGAGAGTGGGGGGAGAGAGAAGGAGTGAGGAGAAGGGGAGCCTCATCTGCTTTCCGGAGCCACAGGGAGATGATGTGTGGTCTGACAGCTGACTGAGGTGCTTTGGGGAACATCTCTGAGGGACTCTCCATATTTTTATTTTATGACTATTATTTTTTCCCCAAATGTGAACATTTTTTGGAAAATAATGAAAATTAATTTTTAACATTGAGCAAACCTGGAGATTAATGATCTCAGATCCCTTTCATATTAAATTCAGTCATGGCTTTATGTTTTATTAAATCTTATTTATCAATCTTATTTACAACCCAAATCTGCACGCCTAGTAGAATCGGGTGCTGCAAATGATGGTCTTGGTTTAGATTTTGAACGAAGCATTGAATACTGTTTACAACTCTGAACATTTAATTTTGATTGGACAGATTTACTATTTCAGGGAAGAGTTTCCTGGGGCTGTTGTGGGGTGATTGTGATTACTGTGTTTGCTGTAGATTGAATCAAGAAACTGTTCTTGAATATATTAGTGATGAAATTCTTCCCTTCCCATGTACTTCTTGGCCACTTAATTAGACAAATTTCTTTTTTAAGTCTAAAGGACATATTCTAGGAGGTGTGATACCAGGTGCTTAACACTGGAAAATTCTAAACCAAATGTAGAAGAAACATTGTTCCCTCATTTGATTAACGTCCTTCTAGAATTGGTCCAGCTTATATTTTCTCTTCAACTCAGGGGTGAGACATAATGAGTGTCTCTAATCTTAGCTCTTTCAACTGTGGTGAGGAGAATAGGAACAAATATTTAAAGAATTCTTAATTCTTGAAGTGGGAGAGGGAAGCATGCCCAGGGAAAGGGTGGTCATTGAGCCCCTCGACCAAGCCATCATTGTAATACACAGGGTGGCTTATTTTATCTTCAGTTTTAATGGTAAAGGGATGGGCAGGATAAGCAAATTATAAAATTAAAAAAAAAAATCAAGGACTTGGGCTTTGAAACTGGTTGTAATAGAATTTGATTCCTGGATCTTCTGTTACTAGCTGTTTGCTCTTTTGTGTGTTTCTTGGTGTCTCTGAGCCTCAGTTTCTTCATTGGTGAATTATTATTTGCCTGGTAGGATTATTATGAGAATTAAATGAGCTGATGAGTGAGTAGCACCCAGCCTAGTGAGTGACACACATTAGGTGAACAGTGACCATTTGCTGGCTTGACGACCAAGCACCTGTTTTTTTGGCAACAGTGTCTAATCTCCTAATGTGAGATCTATCCTTCTCCTGCCATCGGAGTGGATAGAGCTGATTGTACCACCAGCTTCGGGAGTATGATGTATAGCTCACAACTGGCCAAGTAGCATAAATCTACCCCCAGCTGTAGTGACTCCTTCAGGGATCGCTATAACTCAGTCCACTTAAAGTACAACCCTACATGAAGGAGAGAGATACCTTTTTCCCTTCCGAACTTGAACACAGAAATGGGCTGAAGCTGTTGGCAGCCATGTTGCCCCCAATGGGGCCTTGGAATTAAGCCAATATATGGTGAAGAGCAAAGCCAAGAGAGAAAATTTGAGAGATAATTTGAGTCACTGTTCCCCAAATGTTTCAGCTAAATTAACCAATATACATTCACTTTTATTTGTTCTTTACTTGCAATCAAATGAGTCCTGATTGATAAAAAGTACTTGTTAAATTTTAGTCATTCTTCACCTTGGCAGAGCCCCGCCCCCCCCCCCCCCCCATTCCAAGAACCAGAAGCTGGCAGAGGAAGCATGAAAGCAATGAAGGAAGGGTTCTTCCAGAATTCCCGGAGGAGGCAGAT
Organism: Ursus maritimus; assembly: GCF_017311325.1. Lineage (NCBI taxonomy): Eukaryota > Metazoa > Chordata > Mammalia > Carnivora > Ursidae > Ursus > Ursus maritimus. The sequence continues at coordinate 16,999,281 of NW_024425563.1, read as the reverse complement.
AATGCAAGAAGCGCTTTCTAGACTCTGCAATTTCAAAAAATAAACAACTTCTGGAATATATTTTTATTAAAAAATAAAACTCATAGAACACCAACAACTACCATATACTTTATTTTCTCATAAAGAAAGGGAATTCTTACTATTCTAAAATAAATATAGAATATAATAAAGGTTGGTATTTTAAATGAAATATATCTTGCTTTAAGAAAAATGCACTGCCCTGTTCTTTCTTTCATTTTACCACAGAGCAGTGAAAATGTCAGTGTGTTCTGAAATGAGACTTCCCAGAATCAAATCCAGGCTCCACCACTCACTAGCTGTTCCTTAGTTACTCTGCATTTCAGTTTTCTCATTTGTAAAATAGAAATAATAATGATCTCTGTCTCATAAGGTTTGGGTAAGGATTAAAGGAATTGATGCATGTAGAGTTTTTAGCATAGCGCCTGGCACACATAGTGAGTACTCAGTACATGTTATTACCATTCTTGTTGTTTTTATAATTGTCATTACTAATCAGCACTCAGTGTGTCTGGGACAGAGATCAGATTCTAATTTCAGCCTTGACACAAACTAATTCTGTGACCTTGGACAGGCCAATTCAGCTCCGTGGGCTTCTGAGTATTTATCAGGAGAATGCAGGAGTTTGGTTAAACCAATCTCCAGATCTCCTTCAAGTCTAACCTTGTGAATGCAGGAAACCCCATTCTCTGACTCTGCTTTTCTGCATGGAGGGTGGGGTGGGGGGTGGTTTCTTTCTGGATGACCAGGAGACATAGGAAAGAAAAAGTCTTTTGGAAGAGTGAGTGGAGGGACTCAGGATTAGGAAGTTTCCCAAGCTGAAGTTGGGAAGATTCCAATGATGCCAGACACAGGAAGCCACAGTTTTGGGGGCCTAGAGGGTTGTTACCAGTTCCAAACGTTCCACTGCCCTCTACTGGAACGCCTAGTGACTGGTGAGAGAGGGAGTGAGCACAAGTACAGGGAGCAGCAGGCAAAGGGAGAGGGAGAAGCAGGCTTCCCGCTGAGCAGGGAGCCCAATTTGGGGCTCTATCCCAGGACCCTGAGATCATGACCTGAGCTGAAGGCAGATGCTTAACAGACTGAGCAACCCAGGCACCACTTTAACTTTATTTCTTAGGAGGCTTTAAACAACATATATGTTTTTCCTTTGGACTTAATGCTTTCATTTTCATTTCTCAAATAATCCACTGAATGTCTTTAAACACCCCATTAAGAGAGGAAGGAAGCTGACTTACACAGGTGCATGTCCTATTCTTTAAATTATATATGTGTGTAAATGTTCCATATACTTCTTTATGCATGGCATAGTCCATAATAAAAAATGTCAGAAGAAAGAGAAAGAAAGACAGAGAAATATCTGAGCACAGAAATACTTAAGAATGGAAAGGAAAACAAAATCCGTATTTTACAATAACTCAACTCATCTTCATTTGGGTCCCTTATATGTTTTTATGCTAAGTGTCTGGGGAGGAAAAGATCAGAAGCAATAAAGAACTTCAAGTTCTGGGAATCATTCCATAGAAGCATGCTCGAAGATTCTGTTTCTCTACAGCTAGATTTTGCAGCATATGAAGCTAATGAACTTCCATCAAACACTGGTGAGGTGCAATTTGGAGTGCATCAAAGAGTAAAGTGCGATCCAGTACGAAGATGAATGTAACATTTTGCTGATGACGGGCTTCACTTTTATGGGTCAAATCCACATTAACAAACACGCACCTGCTCCTTGGTACAAACCGCGCTATCATTCTCTTTTAAGATGTGTGCTTATTGTGTTGCTTACATAAGTAATGAATAGATGCTTCCTTGAGAAACCTGCTGCATGGGTATATCTTAATGAAAATGGATTGAACTGGAAATTGTAAGCCCCTACCTTTAAGGTCCAATTGATAATAATCCAACAGAAATATGACACTGGAAGCAGAGTATAAAGGAAAGTACTAAGGTAGTGAGGAAGGAGTCAGGAAGACTATCTTCTGCTTTATCCCGGGACTTAAACCTGTATAAGAACGTGTTATGGACTGAATGTTCATTTTCCCCCCAAATTCATATGTTGAAATCCTAATCCCAAAGTTCCTGGTATTAGGATGTGGAGACTTTGGGAGGTGATGAGGTCATGAGGGTGGAGTTCTCATAAATGCGATTCATGCCTTCATAAAAGAGGCCCCAGAGACCTCCCTCACCCCTTCATACATCCGAGGACATGGCGAAAAGATGGCGGTCTACAGGCCAGGCAGTGGTCTGCACCAGACCCCAGATCTGCCAGCATCTTTATCTCGGAGTCCTCAGCCTCTGGAGAAATAAATGTTTGTTGTCTAAGTCAGCCAGTCTATGGTATATTTGTCATAACAGCCCTAATGAACTAAGACAGAATGAGAAAGAGTCACATCTGGCACAAGCTTTTTTCTGATGGCACTTCCTCCAGTGTCCCTGAATCTCCCTATGTTATTATTTTCCTCTACCCTGGTTTAGCTCTTTTCATGTTTGTCACCTGTCTTGGATTCCATAACCATCCCACTGTGTCCCAATTTTCTTTTTCTCTCCCTCGCTTTCTCTAGTAACGTGTATCAACCTTCTCCAGAACTAGCTGTCTTAACAGGACATATCTAATGACCAGATTCAAGTTTGGCAGCATAAGAAACCTTATCTGTTTACTAGCTTTGATGTTCACATTTCAGGTCAATTACATCCACTCAATATTTTTGAGAATTCCAGATGTGTAAATACAGGGAATAGCAAAACGTAGCCTCTGCCCCCAAGAGCACAACCAACATGCCTTTTACTATTGCCAAGTCTTCTGAGTAGAGGGACTTCTATGTACCCTTTGGCTTGTTGGATAAACTGAGTCCACTTTTAAAAATATCATTGATGACTGTTGTTACTTAGTAAAATTTATTAAGAAAAAGAAAAAGACTGAATATTTCAACAACTATTTTTCTCCCACAAAAGGCAATTATGTTATAGAGACCTGGCCATAAGAAAGTAAGTCTCGAAGGAGTTGAGAATGGGAGAGCAGCTGTCTGGATAGTGTACTGTTTGGGAGAAGTGTGTCTGCTTAAAAACACAGACACTTCCCTGAAGGGCCCCCAAGTACTAATGGGAAACAAGAAGGAAGGGGACAAAATTATGCCTTGCCTTACCCAGCCTTAATTCTCAACAAGGAAATGAAATTGTTTACAACATAAATCTCATTCCAAAAAGTACTGAGCTGTGCGATACATAATGCAAACGGTCGAATCTTCTAGTCTTACATGGTTGTTTAACCAACCTTCAGTTATCAAGAAATGAAAAATAATCCAATTTGCAAAATCTATTTAACTCTCATATTTTGTCTTTGATGTAATGACTTTATTCATTATCATTAAGTTGCTTAGATGAAAAGAAAGCAATTCAGTCAATTGAAGCAACTTCAGAGTTCTAAACAATCAACCATGTCAAGGTAATAGATTAAGCATACTTTTGAACTAGATGTTGGCAGCATCAGATTTCTGGGTTTGAGATCCAGCTCCCCCAGTGGGTTTGAAGTCCACTTACTATATTACCCTGATAAGTTTTTTTATCTGTCCATGCCTTATTTTACTAATCTGTAGAGTGGAGGTAATAATAGCACTTATTTCACAGGGTAGTTGGAAAGACGAAATGAGATCCTCAAATAAAGCATTTAGAAGAGTACCTGTCACGGAGTATCCTTTCTAAGTATGTTATCATCATCATCATTGTCATCATCATCTCTTGGCAGATTGATTGATTCGGCACCAGATATTTTTTCTGTGATGAAGAGTGAATTTGCATTATTTATTTTGCAGAGAAGTTCAACCAAAATTGTCTGATATGAGACAGCGATAGCCTGTGGGTACCATCATTGCACAAATGTTCCATTCATGCTGCTCGTCACTTACTTACTGTTCTTACTTACTATTTCACAACCATTTAATTCACAGATGACTCAGATGACTGAAGCAACATTAGTCTTTCTGTCTCCCTATTTGCTCAGGGTTGAAGCAAGTAGTATTGTCTTTTAAAAAGAGAAATTGGCAAATGGGTTTATTTTAGATGCATTCTGCTCTGTTCACTTTCTGGCTTTACAGGGGTAAACGATTAACTCCCTAGTGGGAAGGACAGAAGGAAGCCTTGCTGACTCCCATCTAGTGCCTCTCCGTGGCTTGACTCCAGAGCCAACAATATTTAAATTCATTCCAGAAGAAATGGCTTTGGGATTGGGTTTACAAAAGGCAAAAATAATTGGATTTATTTAATAGGCATTGAAGACCACTCATAGTGGTTAAGTATATGCATAGCAAATATGTAGAGAATGCTATAACCATTTATTTATCTACTGAAGACAGAAAAAAACATTTGTTGAGTTGTCAGGAATAAAATTTTATGTGGTTGGTATGTGCTGAGGAAATTCTAGAGAAGGGTTTCCTGGGGCTAAGGGATTTGCCCTCTTGCAGATAGAGTCCATGTTTCTTATTTCTTTTTTTTTTTTTTTTAAAGATTTTATTTATTTATTTGACAGAGATAGAGACAGCCAGCGAGAGAGGGAACACAAGCAGGGGGAGTGGGAGAGGAAGAAGCAGGCTCATAGCGGAGGAGCCTGATGTGGGGCTCGATCCCATAACACCGGGATCACGCCCTGAGCTGAAGACAGACGCTTAACCGCTGTGCCACCCAGGCGCCCCCATGTTTCTTATTTCTATTTGTTAATGGACTTCTATCTGAAATGCCTTCTCTACCCATTACTCCCTAACACCCATCCCCTGGCTTATCTCACATTTGCTAATTAATAAGCCACTCCGCCCTGCCTGGGATTTGCTTCCTCTCCTAATCTGGCCTGTGGGTGGAAACCATTGACAAAGTTTCCACTGTCTTTGGCGCATACCTCCTGTGTGCAATGCCTTTACTTGAGCTGTCATGGACTTGAGGAGACTCCACTAGAGGTTCACGAGAGATCTCCATGGGCCAAAGCTCAGGAGCATTTTCTGGAGCCTCAGTGAACCAAAGCCATGCTGGGTTCTGTGCAGAACTGGATCTTCCCTCCTTCACTGTCAGGTTTTCCCCATAGGGCCCAAAGCAGAACTACCACTTACCCGATGTCTTATAGAACTATTAGTGAACAGTATTTCATTTGCTTTGACCTGTAGTCCTCCCTGCTGCCTGGGACGCTGAACACAAATCTATGAGACATGAACTAGAAGGCAAATCTGAGCCAGAGACTCCATCCTGAAGTCAGAATGGCATCTCCCCTCCAAAGCCTGAGGCCCTGCTGTGAGACTGGGTCTCTGTCTGACATCTTGGGACGAGTTTCTCTCCAGCTTCTGATGGGCCATTCCTCAGCATCCAGCCACGTCCAGGGGAAAGAACTGCCTCCTCTCAGGCTGGGCTTAAGCTCCGAGGACTTTGATGGAACTCAATAGAGCTTCATTAGTTTCTTACTCATCAGGATGGTTGTGAGTTGGGTAACGATCAAGACTTTAAAATATCCTGGAAGACTGATAGTCAAGGAAATTTAAATGACAACATCAACATAATTATGAATGTTATGTTCTAGTATGCATGGTCATATACACACGTACACATTTGCAGATGGGACAGAAATGTACTAAATTATAACACTGATTATCTCTGGGGTTATGGGATCATGGCTGAATTTTTTTTTTTTAATTAAAGAGAGGGAGAGAGAGGGAGAGAGATAGAAAGAGAGAAAGAGAGAGAGAGAGAGAATCTTAAGCAGGCTCCACACCCAGTGTGGAGCCCGAGGCAGGGCTTCATCTCACAAACCTGAGAACATGACCTGAGCCGAAATCAAGAGTCTGATGCTTAACTGACTGACCTACCCAGGCGCCCATCATGGCTGATTTTTATTTTCTTTTTATGTTGTTATATTTTCCATTTTGGTTTTCAATAACAATGCATTCTTTTCATATTCACAAAAATATTAACCTTATTTTCAAAGAGAATAAATATCAGAAATTTAAGGTTAGCCAGCAATGATAGAGGGAGAATTGACAGGTCATAATGACTCTATGATACAAGGAGCACATCCAAAATTACTGAATACTTTTGTATTAGCTCCTTGGCCTAAGTGAAGGCAGTTCAGCAGGCCCAGTAGGAATGGTTATGTTTCAATCTCATTGGATGAATTCAGATTTGGTTTGGTATTTACAAGGTCTCAAAATATCCAATAGGTAAAAAGTGGTCAGTTATCCAGCATTTATATTTAATGTAGATAGCCCGTATATGCAGGTGAACTTAGCTTTGGCTTTCTGTTCAGGTGCTCTGACATTGTATAGGCAGAGTGATAAGGAGGGGAGTTTAAGGAAAATAATATGGCATATGAATAAAACCACATCTTTTTTCTTCCTATTAATTAGGACTAAGTGGCCATCTGGAGGAAGATCTCTAGGGAAGGAACAGGAAAAATATTCTCTGTCCCATAGAATTCTGTTGAAGAAATAAACCCTTAATTTAGGCAAAGCCGTGCAAGTAAAATGGAGCTGACCTTGTTTCGTGTTGAGTGTTTATTTGTATACCAGTCCCAACGCTGTACTGGAATAGACCCGATAAGAGTTTGCACTCCTAGTATTTTAGAAACGATAAAGACTATTAGCAGGAGAGAACCGAAAAGCATCCAGAAATGAAAATGTTATGTTGTCTCAAAAGTGAACTCTTTCTCAGGGCAAGGCCCCTCAGGCAAGTTAATCTTCCGCTGTTCGGTCTCCTTCCTTGTTCTGAAAATGTCACTGACCCCCGTTGAACCATTTCATTTGTGTGTGTGTGTGTGTGTGTGTGTTGTATGACAAATCTTTTGTTTAAACAAACTCTAGAACAGGATAGGTATAGAGAGTATAGGAAAACAACAAATATTGTAGCAAAATGACGACTGCCAGTGTTTCTGCATTTTCAGAACTGTGTCAGAATTTATCCTAGAAGAAGGAATATTCTTTTGTTTGGGGAAACAATTAATAGGTTTATGAAGGCAGGGCCAAAGCATGGCCTGAAGGGGAGTGGGGACAGAGAGAATCATAATGAAGGAAAAGGGGTAGTTTTCTTTTTTTAGGCAACTCAAAATGCAATGAACTGATTTTTCAGCTTCCTGTGGTGGCAGATGTGAGGTGGAAAAAGCCAAAGGCCTGGCAGTGAATGGGTTTCTGAGGCCGAAGCTTCCCCACCCCCACCATCCAACGTCCCAACATCGGGAGCACTAGTATTGCTTTGGAGTTTTGTTTTCCCTTTCTATGATACCATTCCCTTAGGACAGCCTCAGATTTCAGTAAAGCTGATTAATTTAATAATCTAATGTCTGTCTTGTTTGCAGGCTGCCTTGGGAAATGCAGACCATCTGCTGTGGCCCCTCCACCTCAACCCCTACCCCCAAATGGATGGCTGCTTATGGAGAGGACAGCTCTTGGAGAAGCCAGAGAACTAGCTACATCCGGGAGTGACTAGAGAGAAAGGGGAATGGTCATTTGCATTCTGAGGAGAATGGCATCTACTACGACATGTAAGCACTCCCAGAGAATCCCCAGAAATATTTGGAAAATGACTATTTTCCTGTTCACAAGATTGAGGTTTGGCCTAATTTATTTGCATATTAAGAAAAGGGCATGCTTAAAAGGCTGGCTAATTTGGAAACTCAGTTTCTATATGAAACAGATAAAAGCGGAGATGCTCTGGTCAGAGGGAGACTCTTGGCTTCCATGAAGGGGTTCTCTGAGCCCACAGAATATTAGAACTGTTCCTGGTATTTTGCAGATGATCAATAAAGGTTGGCTGGATGAAAGATTAAACAAATGAATGACCTGTGACCAACCACGTGAGGTCCTCTGTTTAGAGACGAGGACTGAAAGAGATTTGTCAGAGTCAAAATAACTGAGAAAATGAAACATGTAGACAACTGTGCGATTAGACAAGTTGTTTGGGTACAAAGAAAAAAACACTTTTTCCCCAGATAATGCCAAAATAATCATCCTATTTCAACATTATGAAAATACATCAAGCTGTCTCCGTTATCCAGAAAAGTGATCAATTGGTCATCTGAATATTTTTCTTTATACCAAGTAAACAGGATTTTAAAAACTTATCATTCTCATTTTTGAATTAGCTGAGAAAATGAGTTGTCTGCTTCAGTATGTTTGACTGAATAATAAAACTATATTCTTTCAGGCATATTATCTATTAAATCCACATGGTTAAAAATTTTGTGTCTATTTATTATGGGAACAAAAGAGGGGCTGGAATGGACAAGATAATGTACATCTAAAAAGTTGGAAGACAGAATTGTATGGGTGAGCTAGAGCTGCTTATTTTCATTTTAGGGTAAGTGAAAGAAGGCCTTGTTAGAATTAAAATTCATGAGCATTGGTTTTGGTAAGGAAAATAATAGTGAGTCCTATAGAATATAGGACAGGCTCAGGAGCCTCAGATATAACCCTGCTGGTAAAGAAGTTCATAACAATAGGGTTGGGTTGATCTATAGGACTCTGGGCAGCCTTTTGATGGGTTTGGGCCGTTGTCTCTATGGTATAAACCTAGAGAATAAGAGAAGAAAGAATTAGTTCTCTGATCACTTATCAGAACTCTAAATATCCTTCTCTCCAGATCTAAGATTTAAAACTTTTACTTAATTCACTATTTACTGACAACCTACCATATACCAGGCATTGTGTTGGTAATATGCATGGGGTACAACAGTGAACCAAGTGTGTTGTTTCTGCCCTCGTGGGGTATAGACCAGAAGGATGCAATCAACACATACATACATAACTAAAAACTATGCTATGAAGGAAGTATATGATGTTCTAAGAATGTATTGTGTGTGGAAGTTGGGGTTGTTGTTGGAATGGGGTATGCGGTCAGAGAAGTCTTTTTTGAAGACACAATTGACCTGAGATTTGAAGGGTAACTGCCTTTAGTTGAGAGAATTTACCATATGATCAAGCAGTTCTCCTTCTGGATATATATCTGAAGGAAATGATGACAGGATATTGAAGAAATATCTGCACCCCCATGTTCCCTGCAGCATTATTTACAGCAGCCAAGATGGAGGCAGCCTAAGTGGCCACTAACACATGAATGGATAAAGAAGAATGGTATGTGTCTACAATGGAATCTTCAGCCATGAGAGAGGAGACCCTGCTATTTGTGACAACATGGATGGTCCATGAGGGCATTATGCTAAGTGAGATAAGTCAGACAGAGAAACACAAAGAAGGCATGGTATCCCCTACATGTGGAATCTTAAGAAAAGAAAAAGGTCAGACTCATAGAAAGAGTAGAAGTGGTTGGATGGTGAGGGAAATAGGGAGAGATTGGTAAAAGTGTACGAACTTGTAGCCGTAAATAAATAAAGTCTGAGATCTCATGTAAAACATGATGACTATAGTGAGTAACCCTGTATTGCATAATTGAAAGTTGCTCAGAGAATAGAATTTAAATGTTCTCATCAAAAAAATAATAAAAAGATAAATCTGTGAGGTGATGGATATGTTAATTAACTAGATGGTGGGAATCGTCCCACAGTGTATACGAATATCAGATCAGCACAACGCACGCTTAAATATCTTACAATTTTATCGATTATGTGTCAGTAAAGTTTTTTTAAAAACTTGATTTTTGGAGGCACCTGGGTGGCTCAGTCATTAAGCGTCTGCCTTCGGCTCAGGGCGTGATCCTGGAGTTCCGGGATCGAGCCCCATTCAGGCTCTTCCGCTGGGAGCCTGCTTCTTTCTCTCCTACTCCTCCTGCTTGTGTTCCCTCTCTCACTGGCTTTCTCTGTCAACTAAATAAATAAAATCTAAAAAAAAAAACCACAACTTGATTTTTTGGTTAAAAATGAATTTGTTACCTCCTAATATGCTACTAGCAATGTAAGTGGTTAAGTGCCCTTTTTATGGATGGGAACATTCAAGCACCCATAGGAAAACTGATTGAGTTAAGATCAAACAACAAGTAAGTGGTTTTTGTGACATAAAAATCCCCTCTCTTAATTCATAGTCTCATTCTTCTCACTAGGGAAAGCAAACTGCTTCCATAAATATCAATAGCTTGCTTCCATTAAAAGTCCAGGTGGACCCATTTCTGGGGATTCTGTCCTTGTATGTTTCCATCAGAATGCTTTCCAGCAAAAAACAGAAGTCAACTTTAATTTTCACATTAATAGCATTTGAGTTTATAAAGATGGGGCTGGATTGCTTTATGAAGATGATTTCTTGGTAGACAGAGCACGTAGCCAGGATGGAACAAGGTTATTTTCACCTTTCGTGTGAGGAGCTCCTACTGGTTTTAAACTCCATGTGGACTTTTTTTCTTTTTCCAAAGCCTGTGATTGACTAAAACCAGACTGACAGCCCTGGTAATGACTCCAAGGTCTTTATTATGCCTTCCCAGTGTTTTCATTCTCCTCATGCATGCCACTCTCATTTTGCGCTGAGATATTTTAATGAGTTTCTGAATGATTGTTTTCCACTTTTCCTAATATCCCTGCTCAGGTCACTAAATTAGAGGAAAGCATTTTAGCAAATGGGAACGGAAACAAAAAGTATCATTAGTGGGAGGACGACTGAAGTCACGGCTATTAGGAATGTCAAATGTCTCTCGACTAGAAGTGTGGAAAAGACACCACCAGATGGAAGGGTTAATTACTAGATGCTGGCTTCAAATGAAGACAGGGCAACTTACAAGATCCATTTATCAACAGTGGTAAAGAACACATTTCTTCTCCTATCACGTTCTGGGGTGACTAAATGCCTTCTCCTGGGATGTTGTTAGGTGGGAGGTCTCAATTTTCTGACTCTCTTGTGGGGTTTCATCATCAGTAGGCTAGGAGTTTAGCTACTAGAAGCAAAATGCCAGAGTTTTCATGTTTAAAAGAAGGGGAAGTAACAAGCAGCAAATATTTATAACTTGGTATGTTTTAGAATGTTTTCCCATTTCTCTTTTCCTGTGCCCACTCATGGCATCTGAATTTCTTCCCACCCAAGGAGTTGAAAACTTCAATGAAAATTTCTAGAAAGTTAATCTAGCTTTCTAAATGAAAACTTTAAACTTTTCTGAGCATAAGCCATCAATCTGAAAAAAATCTGTATGATCACAAAAATGTACCAAATTCTAATTTTCAGGTGCTTTTTTTCTATCTGGGTCCATGGCAGGAATTGTGTTCTGGATCAGTGAGATTGTTCTTGCAAATCACTGATGGCTTTAGGGAAGCAACTTTTGTTGCCCTCAAATTAGTTCTCTGTGGGACTCGGTGAACGTATTATGAGGTGCTGAATGGTTCACCAAATTGGTTTCTTGGGTGGCTCATACTCAACCCCTATGTCTTATGCACAGTAGGCATTCAATAAATGTTTTTTTTTTAATTTTTTTTATAAAGATTTTATTTATTTATTCGACAGAGATAGAGACAGCCAGCGAGAGAGGGAACACAAGCAGGGGGAGTGGGAGAGGAAGAAGCAGGCTCATAGCGGAGGAGCCTGATGTGGGGCTCGATCCCATAACGCCGGGATCACGCCCTGAGCCGAAGGCAGACGCTTAACCGCTGTGCCACCCAGGCGCCCCTCAATAAATGTTTTAAAAAATTGAATTCATTTGTTTGGGGAAAGTCTCTAAACAAGACTGAAAGAGGGGAGCCTGGGTGGCTCAGTCGCTGGGTGTCTGCCTTCAGCTCAGGGTGTGATCCCAGGGTCCTGGGATCAAGCCCTGCATCGGGCTCCTCTGCTGGGAGCCTGCTTCTTCCTCTCCCACTCCCCCTGCTTGTGTTCCATCTCTCGCTGGCTGTCTTTCTCTCTGTCAAATAAATAAATAAAATCTTAAAAAAAAAACCAAGACTGAAAGAGAAAGGGCCCCTGTATCTGCATTTGGAGCTTTATCTCTGACAATGGAGCAAAGTGGCTTTCTTCCCAATTTAAGAAATATCAAAATTGATTGATAACAGAAAAGGAGGAGCCTCCATGAAACCTATAAATGTATAAGTAGGTAGCCATTCATGCACCATATGCAATAAACCCTACTTAAATTCTGTATATAGCCTGGGTTTATTTCTACTTTCCTGTATGGAAATGACTATTCCTAATGTGTAAAAACTGGTTGTTTCATTTAGATATGGATGTGATTTTTGCCTAGGACGCCGTAACAGACACTGACAAGTGAAGATCCTCGGAAAAAAGTAATTAGAAAATGTTGAAATTAGGCCAATATTAGGAAGGAGTAAACTTGGATGGCAAACTGGAAGAATTACAGTGTTTGAGACAAGTCTTATGTTAATTGTAAGGATCTACAGCTCCACAAGCAGAACAACAGATCAATGGGTTCGTTACCAGGACTCCTGGTTCTGGGCTAAAGTCTTACTTCCAACCTTTTATTTGGCAGCATTTTTTTAAAAAGATTTATTTATTTATTTACTTGAGAGACAGTGCATGTGATCACGTGAGCAGGAGAAGGGGCAGAAGGCGAGGGAGAGAGAATCTCAAGCAGACTCCCTGCTGAGCTCAGATCTCATCTCAAGGCTTAATCTCACCATGCTTGAGTCAGACGCTTAACAGACTGAGCCACCCAAATGCCCTGATAACATTTTTTTTTTTAATTTAGAAACATAACATTTGTTGGCAATGTCCAATGAAGTCCAGGGGTTCTTTGCATAGGTTTGGCCTAGAAATGCTTTTGTAATATAACTCCATTAAAATTACATATTTGTCCCATCCACATCTCCCTCCCCAGACCGTAAATCCTTGAAGGCAAGAACTCTATTTCCTTTACTTCCCTATTCTCAGAGCCTAGCACAGTGTATTTGATGCATACCTATTCATGTTACTGTATTATTAATCATGAATAGTCTTGTACAAAATAGAACATTTGCCTTTAAATGAAATTATTGGCTGCGTTGTACAATGTGATTTCATTATATCCATGCCCAACTTTTTCTTCACAATAGAAAGTATTTCAGCTTTTAAACTGGAAGTCAAAGGGAAATAAGTTGAACATGCTTGCTGGAACACTTTCATGCTGTCCCCCCCCAAAAAAAACTTATTAAGGTGATGGTGCATCTGTAATGGGGTAAATTCTTATTTGGGTCATTGGCAATATGACTCGCTGTCAAAGAAGCAATTTGAAGATCCATATCTTAGAGCGATACATGCCACAAATATTATTTTCCTGAATTAATTAAAATGGGAATCAGGAGAACTTTAGTTTTTTGTGTCATCACTTCAATATTGAGTGACCTGGGATGAAAATGTCACGGTGCTTTAGTTTTCACATCTTTTAAACAGGATTAGTAGTGTCTGAACTTACGACTTAGAATGCAAAAGGAATGATATGTTATCAATTCCAGCAGTTGTGCCTAGGTAGATAACCCAAATTGCGTGTGACAGTAATAGAAAGGGCTGGGGACAGCTGTGGGGCAGAGATGAGGCCTTCTGTGAGACTGTAGAAAATCAATTCATCCTCCCAATATTTCTGAAACAGCAGTTATGAATCAAGAGATCTATGAGAAATGAGGAAGGGGAATAGACAGATGGCAGTTCTGTGCTCCTGGACCAGGGTGTTTACATAAGACCTGGTGAAACAGGATTCAATCCCAGGATGGCCAGACCGTGTTCAGAGGAAGCAGGAAATTGGGAGCATCTGGCTGAGGTGATAAATGTGTGGGGAAGAGAAAATAGAAGCTTCTGGATGACAGATTTTTGAAGCACAGGTGCTATCAACTACATTATCACCCAAACCTGAAAATTTAAATCTAAGTATGTATAGAACTTTGGTGCATGACATACGGTGTTTCAAATATAGAACTTATAGACCATCTGTCAGATCCAGTGGGGCTTGACTCTGGAAGGATCACTGAAGATTGGAGAACCTGCTACATGTTCACAATCAGAAGGGACTAGACAATCAATACATATTAATTGAGTAGTCATCATGGATACAAGCCTAGTTGCTGTCAAGAGCTACAGACATGTAGGAAATATGGTCTTGTCCTTCAAAACCTGTGGGAAGACAAAACCAAGAAGGGCAGACTGAGTGCGTGATTTGGGATTGCTTCTAATTCTTAGGCTTCAATTTCATGGTCCATCATCAGAATGACCCTTGTACATTCACAATCAATTCCCTTGCCTTTTTCTGGCTTCTTATTTGGTTGGCGAAGCCACAACCCTGGATAAACACAACCCCTCTGCCTTTCCACACCAATACTCACGCAAATGAATATCTCTGGAGAAATACACACAATTGTGCTGCCTTGTCTCACTTTAAGTTATGACCATAAATCTCAAGTAGATTCTTGATGTGCTTAGTTCACTGAACTATCCATCCCCAGTTCTCTTCTCCCCTGCTCAGCTAGAAATACTCTTTCCCACCTTCTCTGCTTTGCTTGCCATTCTCATTCTCAGGTGGTAAACCTTAATTTCACTGAGAAGAGTTGAAGCTATCACAAGAGAATTTCTAGAAGACCAAATCCCATTTACCTCCCTACTCACTTGTGCATCCATACACTCTGCTTTCTTGCCTATCCGCAGGTAAAGCGTCTCTGCTTCTGTCTAAAGCTCATTGCTTCACTGGTTCGCGAGATCTCATCCCCTTTCGCGTACTCAAAGATATTGCTCTAGCAATTCTTTATTCTTACCTCCTATGCGTCATTTGCCCCTGCCTTGACTAGACTGTTCCCACCAGCATTTATATATACTGTTATTTTCTTTCAACTTAAACAAAACAAAATATTCTCTGGCACCAGTTCATCCATGAGCTATTGTCTTTCCTTTACTCTTTTGTACAAAACTCGTTGTTTTTAATTTCTCTCTTCCCATTCATTGTGAAAACACTCTGATCAAGCTTTCATTTCCACCAATTCTACCACAACTGCTCTCAGTAGGGCCACTAATGACCTACATGTTGTTAATTCTAATGGTCAATCCAAGGGCTTCCTCACAATGACAGCATTTGGTCCCTCCTTCCTCCTTGATACACCTTGTTCCTGTGATGAGTCTTTGACTCTTACCTCCGTGGCTGCTCCTTCTAGTTGCCTTTGTGGCTTTCTCTTCTTTTCCCAACGTTTCTCCTCTATAACATATAGATCCATCTCACACCTATATACTGATGACTTTTAAACTTGTACGCCTAGCCCAGAACTCTTTCCTAAATCTAGACTTGTCTACCCCACGACATCCTCACTTACCTGATGTTTTTATTTGGGGGTCTAATAGACCTCTCACACTCAGTTTGTGTGAAACTCACTCTCGATTGTTTTGCAACCGTTCCCTCTACGTGCTCTACCCGCAGCCTTCCCAAACTCAACTGATGGCAGTTTGATTCTTTCAGTCAATCTATAAGAAAAGTCATCTTAGACTTTTCTCTTTTTCTCACATCCCACCATTCAATTTATCAGAAAACATTTAATCACATCCAGAATCCAAGCATTTCTTACTAACCCACTGTAACCACCCTCATTCTGAGCCATGAGTCTCACCTGGGGGACTGAAAGAGCCTCCAGTTTCTTATCTCTCTTCTACTTTCCTTATTCTCCTACAGACTCTCTTCAGCCCAGCAGCGGAGTGACCCTTTTAGAATGCAGGTCAGTTCACGACCCTCCTCTCCTCACAATCCCATCTTACTCAGAGCAAAAGCCAATGTCATGAGGTCCGATGTTGTCTCCCAGCCTCCTCTCTTTCTGCTCTTCTGCTGTGTCACCCCCTGAGACACAAGGGCCACCTTACTGATTCTCAGACTTATTCTGTCCTCTCTCACTCATGGGCTCTGCCTGGAATGTTCTTCCCCTGGACATGCTCTTAGTTCAACTGCACAACTCCTTTAAGTCTGCCCATATCTGCCTTTCTCCATAAGCCGATCCTGAGCACTCTCTTGAATACTACAGACTACTCTGACCCCTCCCTCCTGATGCCATTTACCTGGCTTGGCTCTTCCTTTCTTCATAACATGTATCATCTTCTCACTTATGATATACTATAACTCACTTATTAGATTTATTATTTTTATTGTACGCCTTCCCACTTACTCCAGTGAGATCCCGTGAAGGTGGCGATCATCGTTCACTGATGTATCCCAGGCTCCTAGAACTCTGCCTGGCACATACTATGTGTTCAATAAATAAGTATTGAATCAGTGGATGAATAGTGGTAGATCTGCAGTCATGCATGCTAAAGTTTATCCAAGTGCTTCTGTCTTCTGAGCAGAGTTTTCAAATATTCCCGAAAATTACATAGCCATAAATCCTGGATGATTGCTGGGGTAGAAAATTATAGATCTCCTGTTTCATGTATAAAAATGTAAGTAGTGTCTATATTTTAAAATGAAGTCTTAGATTTCTTTGGCCTTACACTTTCGTGTTTGATTCTAACATGTTATCTTGCCTGAAGGCCTTGGAAGTGTAGTCCTTCATAATGAGCAGTTCCAGTAAAGAAAGGAACTCTGCAAATTCAAATTCAAAGGGCCAATTGTAAGAAACATTTTGGGTAAAGTCGCATATTGAAAACATTTACAGGACTGAAATTCTGTTGTGCATTTGGTAATTAACATGCACTTGAAGGCTTTCTGTTAAAAAAAAAAACACAACTCTTTTGAGACATCGGGACATAACATTTTAGTATATTGAGTTACAGAACTCAGACCTTGTTTCTAAAGGCCCCTCATACTAATTGATTATCATGGATACGAGTATCCAAATTATTAGTTGTAACTTTCAAAAACATATTATTGGCTTTCTCTTTATAAAACACAAAAGTTTTGTTTTGTCCCTTCGTCTTTTTCCCCCTTTGTGCATAACAGTAAATGAAGTGATGACACTGTGTATGAGAAATTTATCTTTGACAAGCATAAGAAAGTAAGAAAAAAACTAAAAAGCCATTCTCCTGCCTTTAGATCAGATTAGCCCTTCCCAAAGGAAGTGGGTTAAAGTGGGAAAAACAGCAGCAATAACAACAACGAACCACAACATGGGGCCTGAGGGGTAGAGGATGCAGGGTCGTGTTGTAGCCTTGCTGTTATCTTGAGTTGTAATCTTTAGTGACTGTTTGGCTCTCTGGTTCTGAGTCCTTTTCTTTATCTTTAATATTCTTTGAATTTATAACTTATGTCTCAGCTATGTTTATGCTGCTTGGAAAAAAAAAAAGCATCTTATTCCAGATTTAATTAACCTGTAAATCCAAGGAGATAATTCTTATGACTAAATGTCAGTTATTATATTCAAGCAACTTTTCTTTATTGACCAGAAAACGATGTCAGTGTTTCTCTTAAAACTTCCTTTGTTTATCCTTCTGAAACTTTAGTGGGTGCATTTTGTCTTATTAAAAGTGTGAGCGGCATGGCTGTTACTCTTGTCCTCAGCAGCCTGAGGACAATTGATTTGTGTTGTTGACTTTGGAATCAGCCATATGAATAATTTGGGTCCTATCTTCCTTACACATCCATCACCTCTCTATCAATAAACTGGAGATGGTGCCATCGAAATTTGATATCTGGAGGCCTATTATGAAGGACACTCCTATTTCCTTTTGTATGTCAAATTATTAACTTCTGCCTGTCATCTCTGTAAGAAAAAAGACCCCCCGCCACTTCACCATTGTGTAACCTTCACTAGCAGAGTGCCAGGCACTCAAAGAACATTGAATGAATGAATGAATGAATGAATGAATGAATGAATTTTGTTTGGGTACCGTAACATGAAAAGTGATTTAGACCATGGACAACTTTAAAACCAGAAAGGAGAAAAGCCACTAATAAGACAAAGATGCAATTTATTTCAAAGGCAGGAGATCAGTTATGGGCAATGGGGAGAGAACTTACTGTCCAGGGACAGAGCAAGAACATTCTCCAGGCCACCTTGGCCGAGTTGTCCTACAGATCCTTAAATCTAGACTGATTCTGGAGGAACAAGTGAGATACATTTGATAACAGAAATTGCTTTCTGTCATCAGACACTTCTTTTCTGGGTTGGACTTTCCATTTGTGCTTTTATATGCTCAGGCATACTTACCCGTGGAGATTTATGTTTGTATTTTTCCCCTTAGTTTTCAATATCTTAGAGATGATTTTTAAAAATTGTGGTCATTTTCATTGCATCAAAAAAAATTGCATCAATATGAATTTTTAACCTAATTCACTTCTGGGATTACTCAAACCAATTACCAGAACCATCTCAGGATGCTTTATTTGTCTTGGATTTTTCTCCTCCACCTTGCTAGTGTCGAGAACAGAGGCAGTAAATAATGGCTCATAGAATTAACATATTTAAGCATCTTAGGTTGATCATAGTTTCAAAGGGTGCTTCAGTGCTAATATTTGCGTTTCAGAGCCATTGACTTAAAATGTGCCTTGAAAAATGTTTTGTAAATTAGTTTTTATTGGAAAATTAGAAAAGTTAATACACAGAGTCTATTCAAGTGTTTAAACAGCTCTAATCACTGGCACCGCTGAACTTTAAAAGCCCCAAAGATTTCTTTTGGCTATGTTGATTTTATTATGACTCTGGTGATTTAATTGCTATTTATATTACTTTTCTGATTCTATTTGTATTAGGAAGTGGAGAAAAATGACTTTTATTTCATGTTTATGGGTACTGAATTTTTTTCTATAATACTTTCCTCTGCTTTCATTTTTTATATTAAATCTGAAATTCCATATCTAAATGTATTTTTTTGTAAGTATAGCTGACTGTAGTGTATTTTATGGTCATTAAAGAACATAGTTTATTAAACCATGTGTGCCTTTGCTAAAATTTTGCAACCAATTTTATGTTTAATATTAGTTTTTTATTATTTTGTCTTACTTTCTTGGAGTCTAATTCCCACAAGATTCACATATGAGAAGAAAACAGTTTGTTTTGTCATTTTTAGTCTAAATGTCCATATCGTTATTCAGGATACTTGTGCTGTTTTACATTTTCATCATTTACGAAATTTAGTCCTGTCTGGCTGGCTTATATTGAACATTTACTACCATTTTAAAAATTTATTATTTCAAAAGAAGATTGATATTCAGTGACATCATATCCTTTAATTTTATTTCCATCTGTGTTCGAATACATTAATTCAATATACATTTTAATGGGTTATTTTATTTTTGCTTCTTGTACATGTAGTATTGACTTCATTTTCTTATTCTTTCTTCATCTGGACAATCTTCCAATTTTGTGGTTTACATCTCTTTTTTAATTATTTCAAGGAATAAAGCTTTTATTTAGTGATTGGACCTTGAATTTTAGAAAAATATAATTGTTAAAGTAACATCTGCTCCTGATATTATAAATTCAAGTAGTATAGGGAGATGAAAATCAAAGTTAAAGTCTTAAACACACACACACACACACACACACACACACACACACACACAAAACCCAAAGTTAAAGCCTTTTTCCACACTCCTGAACACTCATTTTCAGATATCATATTTGTTTTGGGTTGAGGTTACTTCTGTAACACTAAATTATATGTTTATACTGGCATTTGTTGATTCATCAAATTTCAATATTATCTACTGACTTCCCAACATGGAAGAGGACTTCAGATTATGTATAATATTTGCACAATCTTTTCCTTTTTTCTCTTCTTATCCAAAATGTTCCACATATATAACAGTTATTATATATATATATTTGTATTTATTTATATTATATGTATATAACTGATTATCTCAAATAATAAAGGTAAACTATTTCTTGATCCATCACTTTTGACAATACTGTTTCCCTCCCAGCTATTTAAGATGAAATTAACACTCCTAGCTCACTTCTGCCTTGTCCTTCACCACCTTCCAACTTCTCTCAGAATGTTGTTTACATTTTATTCTTCTCTGTAACTATAATTAAGGCTCCTTCGCTTTGTCTAGTGACTTTAAAAATTGAAAACCAATACATATCTCCAATATTATAGTTACATAAACATCATTCACTGCAAGAACCATGATTGAGCCTGAGAACCAAGCCTGAGTCTTTTCAGGGAAAATGTCCTCTCAGCATCAAGGGCAAATTAACTTCCATTTTCTAAAGTGCATCAGAGGATCAGAAGAATGACGTATGTTGGTTGATTTCCCTTTCCAACTCTACGTTTTTTATATAGTCTTTTGTCTACAGATTCTAACTTTTTCCCTTTTCTTCAAATCAGATGTCCTATTCTTTTCTGAATTATTTAAGGCTTTGCTAAATACATTTTCCCCCCTCAGAAATCGTACATGAGAGGTAGGCTTTCAGACTTTGCTGGATGGAGATTTATGGGGAGAAGTATTATGTTGAGGCTGGAGTGGAGGGTGACAGACAAGGCGGGAGGTAGAGACCCAGGTACATGCATGCATTGACTATAGTACTCAGTTTACCTTATTCTTGATTCACATGCTCTGTCTCATTTTTATTGTAGGTCTTTTTTTCCCCTTCAAATCCCTACCTTCTCCATCCTCTGGTTTACAGAGAATAAGTTCTGCCTGCTGTCTTCATTGGAGAAAGGGGCCTTGGGTCTTCAGATTTTGAGCAATAGGCCACAATCATTAGGTATGATTAGGTAATTGAAGTAACAAGGTGAATTGAGAGAGCATTGAGATTAACCACACGTTTAGGATTCATTCATTTAAGAAATAACTATTGAGTATACATGATGTATCTGGCCCCATTCTAGGTGCTTTGATGCAGCAGAGAAGTAGATAAAGTTTGCCACCATCAAGTCTACATTTTAGAGTGGAGTGGAAAGCAGTGAAGAAGCAAACGAATAAATACAGAAGATAATTTTGAATCAGTGCTGTGAAGCAAAAAATTGTATGATAGGCAGTGACTATCGTATCACAGTGACTAATTTAGATTGGGTGGTCTGGGAATAATCAAAATAGTGTAAGAGATATTTTGAATAAGCATGACTCATGAAGTAATCAAAATGCAAATTAGTTTTTGTCACCTGCTATCCTTTAGAAATTTTATTTTGTGAAAGTAATCTTTCTCTGACTCTGGATAAATTCTTGGACAGGTTGAATGACTTTTCTGTTCTTTTTTGGATGATGTCACAGACACAGTCTCAATAATGTAATGAGAATGTCTCCTCTTAGATATTAAGCCATCCTTAAATAGTCATTCACAACCATCCTCAAGTACTCATTTTCTCCTTTCTACAGGCAGGACCTTTGGGGGAGTGGCATGGCAGTGGAAGTGGTTGGATTTTATTCTTTATCTTTACTCATCTTCACAATGCAGAGTTGTACCCCATGCATCTAGTTTGCTCTCAGCCTGGATCAAGAGGTGGGGGTTGAGTAATGACAGGAGATACAGGTATACGGGAGTTTACTTGGCTGTTTGGCTTTTCCTGTCTTGGTGGCTGGTAGATGGTGAGCACTGACATCACCTGGGGACTTTCATGACTCTTCAGAGATTCCTGCCTGGGCTCCTCTGATTCCAACTCTGCATCATGCACATTTGCCTTTGGCTGAAGCTCTCCACTCCCCATATGCATGACCTTCTTCCGGTCCTCACTCATGTTTTGCCCAATAAACTCTGAGATAGTCAGGTAAAGATAACTCAGCATCTCAGTTCTGGTTCTCTCACCCAAGGAGTTAGTACAACTCATAGCTTGCCTTTTAAATTTCCCAGGTAGAAATCAGACTTTATCCACGATGCACCTGTCTAAGGGATTGCATACAAAGATCTTCCAGTAGACCCGAGGCTGACAGTTAGGGGCACCTCTCTTCTCTGTCTTCAAATGGGAAAGGATGGAGTTCACAACACGACTTTCTCCAAAGAGAATATCCTCACAAACCTTCTCGGGCTCAACATCTTCTTCTGACTATTTTATTTTTTCAAAGTGGGTAAAATGTTCAAGAGTTGTGAAACTATTTCTCAAGATGTCTTCAAATATTGTTATCTCGGTCTGATATCTTACTTGGAATTTCATATCTTCTCCATCTTGTTGTCTTGTTAAAATCTCATCATCATCCTATTACAATAGTTAATGTTTACTGAGTGCCATTCAGTCACTGTTCTATGTGCTTTATGCACATTAACCCATGTCATTCTCACAGCTATTAAAACTATTAATTAGTATTAATACTGTCATTTCATAGATGAGAGAAGTGAGACTTGTAAAGGTTGAATGACTTGCCCCAAAATGCTCAGGTAGTAGATGGCAAAACTAGAATTCAGACCCCAGGGAATCGGGCTCTAGAGCCCATGGCATGCACTGTCTCTCAAGCTGGGAAAGCCGATCCACCTTACTCCCGCTGAGCTGAGACCTGAATGCTGAGTAAATGCCAGCAGTGCAAAGGTCCAGGGGCAGAGTTCTCAGTAGCAAACTTAGATCCACCCTGCTTTTCCTCTTGCAGTTCTGTAGCCCATCACCTTGTTTCTGTCTTTAATTGGTGCTTGATTCTCTCATAGAGAGCCAACGACCAGCTGACATTTCTGGTCTTCCTGGTTTAGCCATTGAACTACTGTTACCTGCCACCTAGGACAAGGGACTATTCCGGGCATATATCCAAAGGAAATGAAATCAGTATCTTAAAGAGATACCTATGGTTCCATATTCATGGCATCATTATTCACAATAGCCAAGAAATGGAAACAACTTATGTCCCATCAACAGATGAATGAATAAAGAAAATGTGGTCCATATGTATAATGTAATATTAACCAGCTTCAAAAAAGGAAATCTTGATATTTGCAGCAACATACATAAGCCTGGAGGACATTATGCTCAGTGAAACAAGTCAGACAGACAAAGATACTGTATGACTTCACTCCCATGTGAAATCTAGAACAGTCAAATTCTTAAACACTCTGATATGTACAGTCCCACATAATGAAAATTTGTCATACCTTACCGCTCCTATGAAGTACTCCTACTGAGAGATACCATTATAAAGGTGGTTGACATAGGGAAGACAAATCCCTGAGGTGGGCTCGTTCACCTGCACAGAACTAGCTCTTCTTTTCTTTACTTTATCACTAACAGAAATGCCACTCATCCATTTATTTGGAAACAATTACTGCCTTGGCAGCCGGAGTAAATAAATGACTTGCCTTTTAAAAATAATTAACTCTTTCTTCCCATGTTGATTGGGAGTGAATTGTGCCAGGTCATATACAATTGTGATTTTGTCAAAAAAGATCTAGGGGGACACCTGGGTGGCTCAGTTGATTATGCGTCTGCCTTTGGCTCAGGTCACGATCCCACAGTCCTGGGATTGAGCCCCGCATTGGGCTCCCTGATTCTCCCTCTCCTTCTTGCTCCATCTCTCTTTCACTATCTCTGTCACTATCTCTGTCTCTCTCAAATAAATAAATAAAATCTTAAAAAAAAAAAAAAGGAGCAATACTGGGTATTAGGTGAAGTGTGTTCTTTCTACCATGGTGGCTCCAGGACCAGCATAAAGAATGGGTGCAGTGGTCTACCTGACTACCTCCTCAGTGTGGGCTATGGGGTGGAGTGGGAAGCACAAAAGGGTGTAAGGAGGGTTTTGGACCATTTGTCCTGAGATACCAAGTTTCTGGCAATCAAGGAAGAACTAGCTCTTTATTTTAAACATGGGCTATCTCAGGTGAGTGAATAGTTAAGATAAGTTTCTTGACACGGGTTTGCAAGGATAAAATATTTATTTTTTCTGCCTGTCTCTGATATCAAATGATGTTTTAGGAAAAAAAAAAGTCAGTTTGTGACTTAAGGTTTGTTTATCACACAATCTTGTATATATTGGCAGCAGCTTAATAACTAATTATATTTAATCTGTCCTCCTAATGCTCTTCCCTTCTCTCTTCAAAATGGCCCTGGAACATTATGTAACAGATAATGGCTTGTCACTTTTGATTTCCCCTTAATCCGAGGGAAAGCCTTTCTGATAATGTCTGAAAGGCAAGTAGATAAAACTTCAGTCAACACTTTATCACTGAAACCCATTATAAAGTAACATTTACCCATTTTTATATTAAAAGAACAGCATCTCCTCACCTACGTAGCGCCCAGTATTTCTCTATCCAAATATTCATTTTAGGACTCTTTGACTCTCTCTGTCTCCATTTCTTGTCATGCTAAGAAATTACTGTATAGAACTTCTAGTTTCACATGTAAATCATCTTCTTTTAGCTCTGATGAGTTTATCTCCAAACACTTCCCCTTGGCTTGAGTTGCTCAAACAGATCAGTGAAGTATCTGAAATCTCCTCATAACTGGCAGTGCCTCGTTTCTCTCAGAGAACTGCTGGCTTGACATTAGACCTAACTCCTATCTATTTGACATGCATGAGATGAATGATGATCGCTTCGTCTAGATTATTCTCAGGGCCATCTCATCGTTGCCATGTGGGAAAAAAAGAGTAGAGAGGATCTATGATGAAAAGATTCATGAAATATTTTGGTTCTTGCTGACAAGGCTCTGTCCATATAGCTCTTGTACTGGTGTCCTAACGAGAGTGAATATTGGCAAGAACCATTTGGAAACCGTAATGGAAGGGGTTGGTGAGGACGTCAGGCTGGTAGAGAATTAGCCATGAAGGGTGTCCCTGAGAGGGAAGCCAAGTCTTCCCGGTACTGTGGTCAAAATGAGTGAAGTTAGTGAGGAACTCAGGCTGGTTGAGGCAATTGTTGAATCTAAGAGGACTAACCCAAGAATGCAAGGCATAGGAGAGAGGGGATCAAGAAATCAGTCAGTGTCAGGAGGTTATTCATTTGCTCCCATCTTTGGAGGTAGTAGATGAGAGGTATGGAGAACACGATCGTTTTTTAAGAGAAGAATGGCTAAGAAAAACCAAGCAAGGTACCAGGGCTCTCAGTTACTTGTGGTTTAGGTCTTAGGATAGGGATGTCAGAACTGGCGTGTTTGATAGGGAGTTGATGTGGAGGCCTGGCTTTTAGATCCAGACAAAAATAGTATGGCGGAAGGAATCTTGTGCCAAATCTAGGGCTACAAAAATACGAGGGTGTCTTGTGTTTGATCGTAAAGGAGAATCAGGGATCCAAGCTCACCTACTAGATCCCGAGGTTTAAAAACATTTTTACTCATATACAACCTCTCTGTGTCCTCTATCTTTGATGCACACCGCACAGCTTGCTACCTTCAATAACATCTCCCGGGCAGAGATTCTCAAAAGGGGCTACGAGAGGAGACATGGGATGTGCGTGGAGACCCTGCAAGACTGCAGGAGACAAGCTCCATCCCAGCTTCCCCAGCCTGGCCTGAGCCTGCGCACGCAAAACCGGAACTGAGCGCTAACTCACGCAACTTCCTTCACGCAGAAGCAGCTCCGCCCAGATGAACGTAAGCAGTGTTTTGTTTTGTTTTACATTTAAAAATTAAAGTGTTTGTTTCAGTTAAATTCAAACATTTATTGATTACTACTTCCAGCTAAGTATGGCTGACAAGATACGGTGTCTGCCCAAAGGAAACTTCTAATTTGAGGCAGAACAGCTAAATACATAATTATACTGACCGGCGAACATTTTTAATCGTTTAAGTTAACTTTGGGGCGGAGGAGTTATGTTATTTTAGGCAGGCCCTTTAGAGCACAGGAGATGTGGCATTAAGTACCAGAAGGGAGGGTGGGATTCTCCAGGTTGAGTCTGCAATCCCGGGGGATGGTGAATCATAGAGCCTAGACCGGGAAAAACAAGATGTCACTCCAGGGACCCTGAGGGCACAGGGGCTGGAACTGGGTGAATAGATCAGATCCTATGACACAAAAGACAAGAATACCTATAGAAAAAGCTTCCTTGAAACGTTGTTAGAGGCTCAGGAATCTGACAGAGATTGACAGACCTCTAGAAGCTCTATCATGACGTGACTGGAAGTTTTAACATGGAATCAATGTTCTGATAGAGCCAGGAGCCTCTGACTTGCGTCCATTTTCCTGCAATTGTAGGGAATAGACAGTGTTATAGGAGAAAGAGTGGTGTGATGCCGTTTGACGAAAAAGGGTGAATCAGCGGCAGGAGTTGATGGTGGAGTCTGGTCCCCGTGCTCTGCTGACTAGCACAGAGAGCAGGACAACCCGCCAAGTGCTGAGCTCAGTCCTAGCCCAAGAAAAATGGCCTCTTGGCGCCGTATTATTGTCAGGAGAGGAGACAAATCTACCTGTCAGGTCCTGCTGTTATGAATCGGTGTAAAAGTCTTAGGGGGAGATTCAGTGTCATCAAATCTCCATACAATTACTTTAAAGTATTGGCTAGAGTTTAACCACAAGTGACATCTCCCTTAGATTTATAGGCTTTAGAGACCCTAAGGTAACGGATATTGAACATTGGAAAAGAAACTTGTCTTGGATGTGCTGACATAGGATATTTTTTCCTGAAAGACTCAACAGAGCTTTTCTCTTCCTCTGAATCATGTAAGTGTTAATAATTCATTTGCTTTGTCTTTCATTTCCTATTTCTATGACATATGTACAGTCCTGGTAAGGGCCATGGACGAGGCATAATTATGTCCCTGGCCTCTTTAGCTTGTTGGTAAGGACTATTTCAGCAATCTGACCAACATTAGGGAGGTTATGGAATGGTAAGTGAAGAGGGAGCTCTTCCTTTCCCTGAGCCCAGGTGAATGAGAGTCCAGCAATAGGGGAGACAAAAGTCTGGCTCAAGCTGCTGATAGAGAAAATGTTAATGGATAGAATGCAGGTAATTATGGCCTTGTCCCTTGAAATCCTTTTCAAGTAAAGAAACAAATGGGCTTCTTTCTAAAATGCCCATTCCCATTTAAAGAGGGAGTCAATTCTAGGAGTGGTTTCCAGGCAGTGGATATGTAATATTACTCCAACATGGTAAAACATTCTAGTCCCTACTGTATTTTAAGGTAAACAACAGTATTTTAAAGAAAATACCATACACAGGTTAAATGTGTACTCTAAATGTTAGTCTAGGGATAGGACAAGATTCTTTTTTGTTTTTAAGCATAACATTTGGAGTTTATAGGAGGGCTGTGGGACTGTATTTACTTACTCCCCTTTTGCTGGCTGGCTTTATCAGACTGTGAGTACACCACCGCAGGTCAAATCATTTGAAATGTACAGCAAGCAATTAATTAAGGGATGGTTGCTTATATAATGCTCCCTTCTTCTGCCCCTAAATAAATAAATACATACATAAGAAAATAACATGAAAGAAAAAAAAAAATCCATTTTATTCTTGGGAGCAACTGTATTTTCCCCACTGAATTAACCAAGTTTTGTTATTCAAAGACGTATTCCAAGGCAAATGAAGCACTTGGGCCTTCTTGGCAAAGCAACCTCCTGGCAAGGTTAGTTCACAGATCTCATGATCTGTAAGGCTGGTTTGGAAGAATGCAGGTATCCTAGCCGAGGGTAAGGGATGTCACCACATTAGGAATCCAAGTGAATACTTCATTGGGATTTAAGAGTCCGGGCATAAAATAGGGAATAAAGTGAACAAGCCAGGAATAGTTTGATAAGCCAATATGTTCCATTGGCATTTCAGGTTCTAGCACTAGAGAAGAGAAAAACCTGCAGGAAAACGGGGATGACAGGGAAGGAGAACGTCGGCGTTCTGTTCTTATTCTAGGTGGTCCAGAGGACTGTAATGAGGACCTATGAGCTATGTTTGATGTTTCTAAAAATCTATGAGAAAATATACATTTATTCATAATAAAATGCAGAGAGTAGTTAAAATGTTGTTTCTTTGCTTTGGGCTGGGATTATATAAAGTCGTTGTTGTAATATATTCATCTCAGTCTATCCAGAGTTCTGATTATTGGCAGCTGCATTAGTTAGGTTAATGAAAAGGGAAAATAAATTATGACTTAATATGTGCTGGTTTGTAGACAAAATCTTTCAAATCATGAGGTCTATGGGAGGAGATGATAAGAAAAATTTTAGTGGTAAAGTAGTTGATAATTACCACCCTAGAGAAGAGACACTCCATCTGGTAGATCTGATGAGTTTCTGCTGCATCGTGGGGCCCCAGGGATGCTCAGTCATTATGTATGTCTCATCTTTATTCTAGTTACAAGACAAATGTATCTTAGGCTTTCCGAATAGTGACAAATCTGAGCTAAGCAAATACACAGAAAGGTCAGCTTAGTATGAGCCTAAGGTGAGTGATATTTGCCATCTCTCAATAAAATTAATTTTATGAGGGAAATTCTTTTTGTAAGGTTCAGGGGCTTAACTACTCACAGCTGGGAATACAAAATGAGTGGTTAGACAATTGCTCTTGCCTTTAAGTGACGCCTGGGCTGGGAAAGAGGGCCTCACGGGCTTCAGTGGGTTTATGGGTCAGCTTCATCTTTTTAGGAAAGCGTTGTACCATATGGAGAAGTGTCTCTTCTGTTTCTATCCAAGACAGAATCCAGTATTAGAAAATACAGTAAGATTTCAGGAAAAGCACTTGGATCCCTCAGACCAAAAGTTTACAATGTATATTTATGTATCGGAAACTTTAAAAAATAGAACTGTCTAGAAGATGTCACCCTGGATATTCATTTCCTCCTAAAGTAAAATCTGTTTAGTGATGAAAAGTTAGGGATGATTGATGTCTAGTTCTTTCTGAATTTGATTGCAGAGAAGATAAGCAGGATAGTCACTGGATTGCCCAAAGAGCTTAAAAAAAAGGGGGAAGGGAAGAAACTGAAGAGAGAAAACGCTGAAAGCTGATGTCCTTAGTATTTGCCCAGAAAGGGCTCTGTGTGGTTTTCAAGGCCAATGGAGGCTTGAGAGAAGGTTAAGTACTACCGTGGGACAAGTGTTGGGTTCAGTGTAGAAAGACATGGTCCTCAGAAAGCTTCTGCTTCAAGCTTTTTGACTTTCTTAGTGAATTACAAACTTTCCCAAAGGTACCGGTTCACCTATAACAAATTTGGCTTCCAATCAGGATAGCATCTTGGATGTATCACACTTGGCTCCAAAGACTGCCTTGCTCCTCAGAAGCTCAGAGCTCAGTGAAAGTTCTTGGCATGGCATAGCCATGGAACACTTAATTACTACATTCTGCAGTTTTATTTTTATTTTTTTTTAAAGATTTATTTATTCAAGGGGTGGTGGGGCAGAGGGAGAGGGAGAAGGAGAGAGAATCTTAAGCAGCCTCAAGCTGAGTGCTGAGCCCGACTCAGGGCTCAATCCCATGACCCTGAGACCATGACCTGAGCCGCAACCAAGGGTCCGATGCCCAACCGACTGAGCCGCCCAGGTGCCCCCAAATTCTGCAGTTTTAAAGCCAGACTCCACTAATGATTTCTAGCTGTTTCTTTTTCTCTAAAAGTGCCAAGTTCTTATTTTTTTAAACGCAGAACTATTTGAATATTGCAGAGGAGTCTTTAAAAACAGTTAGGAGGTGTTTTCTTCACTGGGGACAGTTCTATCATCCTCAGATAAGGGGGAACTGCTACCTCTGAGATAATTCTGACATCTTTTAGCTGCATTAAGGAGATGCAGGAAAGGGTGATTTACTAACAGTGACAGCTATATTGGATGCAATGCCATTTAGTTACAAGAAAAAAAAAATCATAGATTAAGCATTAGGCAGAAGCCATCAGTCTAAGAAAGGGTTTTTTTTTGGGCGGGGGAGATGTAATGAGAACTATGTGTGCAGAAGCAAAGGGAGGGGAAGATATATATATGTATAAAACCCAAAACTTTTTTGTTTGTGTTTAGCCCCAGGTGAGAGATTGAGAAAAGAAACATTTTAGATTTTATAAAAACTTCACCCTTCTTTCTTCTGCTCTTCCCCCGCCCCTCAGCATCAGCAAAAAATCAGACCAGCCTTTGAGGAAAATTTTAATTAAGATTGTTCTGAGAAACATCAGAGTTTCTTTATTCCATTTTCTTTCAGAGGGCCTTTGGGAGCATGGTTATTGAGCACTGTAAATTCCTTTTGTTGTCTAGCTATACCTGAAAGAGAGTTTATCTATCTTCTCAGAGGCCCTCTTTAACTGAAGACTCTTCAACCTTGCCCCAGGGTCCTGACCTCCCATTGTGGTGACCCTGCCAAGTAGCTCTGTCCTCACCCAGGAGGGCCGTGCAGCCCTCTCTCATTTCCAGATGTAGTAGCTGTCAACCAGCAGCAGTTCGATATTTTTAGCTCAAGTTCTTTTGTTTTGTATTCAGCTCAGTGTTTACTTTGTAAGGAACAGTAAAAATGTAGGGTTCTTGCAAAGATCTCAGGTTATAAAACCAGAATTTTATTTGAGCTCTTAATCTTTATGCACCTGTAATGTCTTCAGCATTGTTCCAGTGCCTCAAGGTCTTATTGTTAGCATGTGCAGAAATCTGAGAGAAAACATTTTTAAAAGACATTCCCAAACATTTGCCATCTTTCTGCACAGAAGTAATGTAACAGCTAATGATTCAAAAGTCAAGCTTCTCAGTGAATGCAACCTAAGGGTTAAATAATTGTTGTTCTCTGTCTGGATGGGGAAGAGGAAGAATTCAGCTCGTTGAATGATAAGGAAGCCGATTTTTCAAAGGCAATAAAATAATTTTCATCATTATCATCTTTTGTAAAATAATAGTTGTAGCAAAAGGGAAGATCAGTGATGAATGAGAGTGATGAATAATGAGTTGTAAGATGATATTATGGAGATAATGGAGATTGGTTTGCTCTTGGAAGAGAAGGCTACGATATCTACCATCCAGGAAGAGTTTTCGTCACAAAAAAATGAACCAGTGTTCTGTCAGCTAAGGACAGAGTAAGATGAAAAGGGCTTACCATAAGGCAGGAGAGATTCCAGTTGGATCTGATGAGGATCTTCAGGACTAGAAAGAGATCAACCCCTGAAATGGAATGTTCAGGAAGGCTACTTATTTTCTTTCCCCAGTGTTCTTAAAGAAGAAAAGAGACAACTACTTGTTCTGAATGGTTTTCCTGCAGAAAGGCAGAGACATGGGCAGATTGTTTCTGGAAGTCCCTGGAAGCTTAAAAATTTCTATTTGCTGATAGTTCATTTAATGTTATTTCTTTTGAGACATGTTGTTATGCAATAAAAATTAATGTCTCTCATCTTGGTTAGAAGTGCTCCCATCCCCACAGTCCTCCATCTGACAAATCTCAAGGTCAATCTTTCATGCCTCCCTCCCTCTCACTGCACTCACATTTGTACTGGACTGACCTACTCCAAATGGCTACAACATTTAAAATGTGGGCTAAGTATCAGGTACCATGCCAAGTGCTGCTTTCCACAGCTAAATGCTAATTCCCACAGGCAACATTTCAAAGAACCATTATCAATCTTTCACTAGATAAAGTATAAATGAAGACATGGGAACTAAGAGGCTTGCTTAAGCTAATGATAGAAGAAAACTTCAAACTCCAGTCTTCAAATCTAAAATTTGCACTCTTTGAACATGTCATGAAATAAGAAACACCTAGAAGCCATTGCTGAACTTAAGTCCTCTGCCGTGTAAGTTTGGGAAAGTTACTTAACCTTTCTCACCTCAACGTTCCTGTTACTTTGAGGCTTGGTTCTTTTTTTGATTAGGATATAGAAAACGCTACGGAGAAGTGAAACAATAGCTTAGTTTTATATCACATGGGATCCAGCCTAAACTTAAGTTGATAATGTTTTGCTGCATGTATCTCTTGTTCATGTGTCCCAAGAAAGATCTGACTCCTAAGAGAGAGGACTCAGAGGGGTTGTCTTTCTTGTGTCCAGTTTGTCTGTAACTACTTTTGAATTAGGCACTTTCCTCTGATTATCATTTACGGCTGGGGGACTGGTTGGCATCACCCCTTGCAAATGGCAAGGCCAAAGGAAGTCTATATAAAGAATACAAGAGGTACTAAATATTGCTACAACGGCAGTCATGTTACAGTATATAAATATATCAAATTAACAGGTTGTACAGCTTAAATTTACACAACATTGTATGTCAAATATATTCAATAAAAAATACCGTTTGCACTGGCTTTTCTTAGAAAGGTTAAATGTTTGTGACTCCTCGCCAGTATATCATTCATAAAACTTAGAGTTTGTGGAATACTTGGAGATCATCTAGTCTAGATATAGCAAATTCTTATAACTTATAATCTTTCCCTAATTGCTTGGATGTGGTTTCTTGGAAAAAAGAGAGAAGGGCTCCAGGACTATATCCAGGCTCATGTTTGCCTTGGTCAGAAGGGAGAGGGGAAGCATCTGTGTCTCATTACTGTTATCCCTAATATTTTCAAGTTTTAATTTTATAAATGAGATAACTACCATCTAGATAGATTTCTATCTTGGCCAATAAAGTCTCCAGGGAGATTAAGCACAGTCAACCCTGTCACAATGCTATAAATAAGGTCCAAAAAATTTCAATTGGTTAACATGCAGAGGTTCATTATTGCAAGAATAATGAAAAACAATACTTTTCAGTCAGCCTTCTAGTTGCTGTCTGAAAAAAAAGGAAAAAACTTTAAAAATCTATCAGCTATATAGAGATAGATGGACAACTACAAATAAATATATACTGAGCCTCCATTTCGTGCTCTCTCCCCTCCCTACTGCAGAAGGTAAGGACATTAGCCTGGCTCTTTTGAGAATAGGGGTTGGGAGCCATTAGCCAATCACTTTGTGTTCTAGTTAACATCATCACAGGGCATGTTATGATAGGATTTTACTGTAATTTAGTGCTTTTCAATGAGAAGTATTCCAAATGGTAGTAAAAAATAAACGCACACCTTTGGGGACCCAGGAGTATAGATCATGGTGAATCTCTACAAGTGTAAAATTTCCAAGAAGACGGGTGTTTTATCTTAAAATTTCTTGAACTTTAGATTCATTCAAAAACATATCCAAATCTGTTTTAACATAATTATGTTAATTTTAAGTGAGATTGGTGCTCCAGGAATAACAATAACAATAAAAAAATAATAATAATAAAAGTTGATATTTATACAGCACTGGTACATGACTATATGTATTCCCCAGATTGAGAGTGATGGAAACTGGGGATCCCATAATGCAACTAGTATGTTTTTAAAAGACTAAAGTTGGTGAAAGTCTGAAAGAGATTGTATCTTGCCCTGATTCCATGTCCCTTGTTCAGATTTACATGTTTATGCCGAACCTTTTCATTTATGTATTTATTCCTCATTTCATCTTCATTTAATTCTCCTCAATCTCAGAATTGTCACCTGACTTTAATGCCTTTTTATTTTTTAATTTTTTATCTTTTTATTTATTTTTATTATTTTCTTAAATGAAGTTTATTAAGTGAAAAAAAAAGATGATTGCAATAAGGGGAGGGTGACTATGCATGGAGACCGCTCTGATCTTCAGATCTGCAAAATGACTTTAATGACTTTTTAAAAAACTGCTTGCTCTGATATGGAAGCAGCCCCAGTACCCACTGGTTGATGAATGAATAAAGTAGATGCAGTGCACAGACAGACACACACACACATAGGAATATTACTCGGCCATAATAAAGAATGAGATCTTGCCATTTGTGACAACCTGGGTGGACCTAGAGGGGATTATGCTAAGTGAAATAAGTCAGACAGAGACAGACAGATATCATATGATTTTATTTATATGTGGGATCTAAAAAATAAAACAAATGAACAAACAAACATAGTTGCCAGAGGGGAAGGGGGTGGAATGCACAACATGAGTGAAGGGGAATGGGAGGTACAGGCCTCCGGTTCTGGAATGAATGAGTCACAGGGATGAAAGGTGCAGCATGGGGAATACGGTTCAGTGGTATTATAATAGTGTTGTATGGCGACAGATGGCAGCCACACTTGTGGTGAGCAAGCATAACATATAGACTTGTCAAATCATTATGAAACTAATGTAACATTATGTGTCAACCATAGTTCAATTTAAAAATGATTGAAAAAACTGTGTTTGTTCTAAAGCAGAACTCCATTTTCAGGTAAAAAGTTACCTGGGATCCCAGTGCATAAAATTAAGTGTGGGATGAATGAAGCAGGAAGAAGAGAGCCTTCCTTACTTTCTTAAAAAACTGGGACTGCTAATTACAATTTGCAGACAGTTTTCTTAAGGAATCTAGTTAGTTATGAAAACACATGCTTCATTTATTTATTTATTTTTTGATATGCAGAGACAAAATTCAACCCTTCTTATCTCTCAGAAGTTTGGGAAAATGGATTATCTTTAGGTATTAGAAATTCTTTAAAAGTCACTCTAATTGTAGTCTTTGGTTAAATAATGAATAGAAGTGTTAATTAATAGCATTTTATTATTTTTAGGTGTGCTTATTTTAAAACATAGTGTTGTATTTCTTATATTTCTTTTTTTTTTAAGGTTTATTTATTTTAGAGAGAGAGAGCTTGAGTGCGAGTTGGGGGGGGGGAAGCAGAGAGAGAGGGAAAGAAATGCTCAAGCCGACTTCCAGCTGAGTGCAGAGCCTGATGTGGGGCTGGATCCCAGGACCCTGAGATCATGACCTGGGCTGAAATCAAGGGTCAGACACTCAACCGACTGAGTCACCCAGGCGCCCCTGTTCTATTATATTTCTAAAAGCACAGCGAGTGGAGAAGTAGATCAATACACAGGTAACAGTGTCAGGAGGGGTTTTAGCAATTTGGACAATAAGGCTCTCATTGAGACCCCAATCCTCTGGAAACAGCTTATTCAACTTATAGTCATAATTGCTAAGAAACTATAGTGAACTTCTTGAGAACTGGCCTCAGACCTAGACCTGTGATGCTATTGGTTGTATCACAACACAAAAGCTGTTTTAGAGTGTTTCTAAAATATTTACTCTAATTTATCTTTTTTGAAACATCCCTGCCTTCCCATTTCTGCTATTTTGCTTCTTCATTATATAATTTTTATCATCTGCTCAACAGGTTAAGCACCTGATAAGTACCTGCAGTAAGAATATATTAACTGATTCATAGCTTCTCTAAAAATATTTTAAAATTGTTTATTGTTTTGTTTTGTTTTTAATTTAGCCTATGAAACAAACTGCTTTTGAGGTGGGAAAATGGACATACACAATGTACTGATATATTTAAATCGAATTACTGTCAAAATATATTAAATGCTTTTAAAAAATACAGGAATTGGATTCCTTTAGAATGAGATGTCCTTGCATTGTTTGTTTCTTTTAATGTCTACTAGAGACCAGAAAGTTTCACCTAATAAAGCTGCTTTAAATACTTTCTTTTAACTTTTAAAGATTCATATTTAAGTTACAATTTTAGAACTGTTACTACAAACTATATACCTTTTCCTTGATGGTTTGTTAACACATTTGATAATAAGATTATACATTTTTAACTTATGGTTTAACTTCTACTGGTCTAGGATAAAATTTTAGGGTATTTAGGCCAGAGATTGGGCAGACTTCTTTCTCTTTGCCAGAACACAACCACTTGGTTCCCCCCCCCATTTTTTTAATGCAATGAGCCTTATAAGATACGAAGTTCCAGGTGAAAGTATTTTCCAGTGAAGTCCCTTTTATTTTGTACTTCCGTTAAGTAACAATCAGATACCCCATTGTTTTCTGAGCCCTCTGCTGGTGAGATTTCTTTTCTTTCAAACTGTGAGCAGTGGTAAATCCTCCTTAGTTTAAGAAGATCAAAGGAGGTTTCTCATGGTCTAGATGTTTGTTTTTGTCTTGACCACTGCTTGCCTATGGCTGGGGTTGTCCTTTGCTCTTTGCTCTTTTAAAATATTAAGATGATTGTCCCTTACAATCTCTAATTACAAATTTCCTTTCTCCTGAAAGGTAAGGTTTTTCTTCTCCTTCTCCTTCTCCTTCTCCTTCTTCTTCTTTTCAGATTTTATTTATTTATTTGAGAGAAAAAGAGCACTAGCGGGGTGAGGGGCAGAGGAAGAAACAGACTCCCTGCTGAGCAGGGAGCCCAATGCCAGACTCAATCCCAGAACTCGGGGATCATGACCTGAGCCAAAGGCAGACGCTTAACTGACTGAGACACTCAGGCGCCCCTGAAGGGCAAGCTTTATCTTCTAATAGAACACTACAAAGTAGTGTGAGTCATCAGTCAGGACAACGGCAATATTTAAGATCACAGAACTCTCATGGTTTTATTCCCTTTCTCTGTTGTAATTTGTAGACATTATGCTATGTTTGTAATGAAGTGGCCAGCCTTGGGGTACTGTGGAACAGGGTGGTATTTGACAGTTTTTAAGCCCACCCTTCCTAGATACAGACAGTTTATGTTATGTTATGTTATGTTATGTTATGTTATGTGTAATGATCGAGAGTCTTGGTCTGCAGGAGTTTTAAAGGTTCTTTTGGCATAGCTGATAAGGCAGATACTAAACGGCTGTAAATCTCATGAGACAAATCAGAGGACTGGAGAGAATAGACGCCAAATGAGAAACTCACGACATTTTGAAGCAGAACAAAGCCAAACAAATTAAGTTCCTTCCTTGAAACCACTTACAAGGAAACATGTACTAGCTTGAGCGGTACCCAGGAACCCACAACCAGTTATGTTGCCCTATTTAGAAATCACAATAGGACTATTATGTGGATAGAAGGATTATTGCTATTTTAAAAGAATTGCTCTTAGAAGGGCAAGAATTTTCATTGTGTGGAACACAAAGTCTGTGAAAACGCCATGTGATTAAATATATATTAAAAAAACCCACTGACATTGCATATCACTGATAGTGCAATTGGCCACTGAAATGAACAGTTTAAACATATGCAATCGATCATCCTCACCGCAGGAAGAAAACCCATGCTATTTATTGTTCGCTTCCAAGGACGCCACTGGTAACAAAATGGTTGTTGGAGGAGGTCACGGAGAGGACGTGACCTCTCCGTGACCTCGAGCCGGCCCCTGTCCTTGGAAGTACTTCCGCCTCCTGTTCCCACAGTGGGAGCGGTTTCTCGCGAGGTCGCCTCGAGGAGCAAGGTGTTCTTGAGGCCGGCGCTGACTGTGTGAATGAGCCCGCTGAAGGCCTCTTTCTCTCAACTTTCGAGATGCCGGCGTGAGGGTGCGGAGAGCAACTTGCGTGGTGGCGCTGGAGACAAGCCCTAAGTAAGTTCTTCCGCCGGGTACACCTGCCGGCTGGCAGTCTGCGCGCCCCGCCTCTCCCCGCCTCTCCCCGGCTCTCCCTGCCCTCCCCGCCGCGCAGGGGCAGGTTGGGAGCCTTCAGCGCTCCATACCATCTGAGATTATGTGTTAGCTCTATAGGTTCTATTTTTATCGTTTCTTCACCTTAGGTTTTGGGGGGAGAGGGTGGAGACGCAGCCCATGCTTGTCAGAAAATGGGAACTCAGCTCGAGATTTTTTTCCCCTCATTCTACACGAAGAAAAATTTCTGCTGCACTCTAAGGAAATGTTTCCAAGATTTTGTGTATGTGTGTTATGTGAATTTTTGTGGGACCGAGATCCATAGCTTGCTTCAGTTTTGACGGAGGGCCATGGCTTAAAAAATTTAACGTCCAGCTTACTTTGTTGTTTGAGGAGGAGACGTAGGTGATGCCATCCTATTTCCTATACAAGGATTACCTGAAAACTGTATGGAAAGATTCGAGTATAATTAGAAACCGACCAAGGCATTTTCTATGCATTAGGAAGGTCCTTAGGAAAAGTGAAGTGGCTCACGTTATTAGGATAAAATAAAATGTTAATCTGCAAATGACTTCTTTTTAGTATTAAAATAAATCCTTTTATCCAGAAAAAGCAGAGTCTGTGAAAAAAACGTAATTGCTATTGAAGCCCTGTGTCCCAGGAGCTATGTTGAGTATGAGTCAGTAACAGTAGCTGAGGTCTGTTGCAACCAAAGTTTATTTACTGTCCTCTCTCAGTTCAGGGAAGCAAAATCTGGTAATAAGATTAATAAAAACATATTATTAAAAGGGGGATTCAGCGTAAGCTAATAACACAGCCAAGAGTACTTCCTTAGAAATTTATTTTTTTTTCTGTTTAATTTGAAAACCAGTTAAAGAGGCAAGAATGCCGGACCGATGGGACTAGTACCGTAGCATAAACTCTTGCTGCATCCGACTGGTACTGGAGACCGAGTTATCTGTCATATACACACTGAATCACAGTAACCCTTACAATTTTGGCTACGGATATTTACGTGTTGTGGGGTTTTTGTGGTTCTTACAGCTGTTCTCTACTTTTTGAAGGAGTGTTATATTTTTTGTTTTGGAAGAGTGATCTCAAAATTAAAGAATTTAAGCACCAAAGGGAGTGTTTGGGATGAGACATCCTTGCAGCCACTCGACAGAGTGGAAAGACTGGAGTTCGGAGTCTCAGAGAGCTAGGTCTGAATGCTGGTC
The DNA here is from genome assembly GCF_017311325.1 of Ursus maritimus. Classification (NCBI taxonomy): domain Eukaryota; kingdom Metazoa; phylum Chordata; class Mammalia; order Carnivora; family Ursidae; genus Ursus; species Ursus maritimus. Next base: position 16,961,136 of record NW_024425563.1, on the reverse strand, counting down.
TTGCCACTTATTTTTTCAGCGTTCCTTTGTGGACTAGCTAAGTATTGGTCCAAGGTCAAAATTTAGCATTGGGTGGAATTTACCTGCGGCGTTGGTTTAATCCCAAAGACCAATCCTGGTGAGACTCGTCCAGAAGAGCCAGGAGCTGTTATGGCCCTCATACTTGTCAACTGCTTAATCATCTCTGAAATGTTGCAAACTTCCCTTATGGTTCTTATGCAAATTGTGTGACCTTGGCTAAGCTACTTAACCTCTGCATCTCAGTTTCTTAGCTGTAAAGTGAGGATAATATCCACCTTTAGGGTTTGGTTTAAGAGTTGGATATGGTGTATTTGGAGCCTCTTACACAGTGCCTGGCTTCAGCCGTTAGCCGTTGGGTTCGGCATCAGACATCTAGCCTGTACCTGAGAATGTTTGGGAACGTGGAGATCACACTTGTGAGGACACCACTTCCATGGTAGCTCAGGTCTCATTGGCAGATCAATTACTGGTTCAGATTGCCTTCCCAGCAATAATTTTACAGTCCAGTTCATTGAACTACCAGTGCAAGAGATGTCTCAAGACTCTTCATCCTTCTCCACACAACCTAGAATACGAATTTCTCTTTTCAGTGTGGCATCTATAACAGGGTACAGCATTCTGTAAGTGGCATGAACAACACAAGCCCAGAACAGATATTCTGTCGTTGGCAATCTGAGTCACCTTAGCAAACGCTGCAATTCAAATCTTAGGGACTCATTTTTCTCACTTATAAAATGAGTTGTTTGGGGTGCCGCCGTGGCTCAGTTTGTTAAGTGACTGCCTTCACCTTAGGTCATGATCCCAAGGTCCTGGGATTGAGCCCCACATCAGACTCCCTGCTCTGTGGAGGAGCCTACTTCTCCCTCTGCCTTCTGCTCCCCTGCTTGTGCTCTCTCTTTAATAAATAAAATCTCAATAAAATAAAATAAAATAAGTTGTTTGAGCCAAACAACACGCAAAATTGCTTTCTGCCCTAGGATTACATAATTTTGTGTTATTCATTTGTATCAATATTATGTTTCTTAGTAGTATAGCTCTTGTTTCTTTTCACCAACAATGTTTCTTTATATATATATTTTATTTTATTTTATTTTATTTTATTTTATTTTATTTTATTTTTTTAAAGTAAGCTCCAGGCCCAGCATGGGACTTGAACTCATGACTCTGAGATCAAGAGTCCCATGCTGTACTGACGAAGCCAGCCAGGCGCCCTATAACAATGTTTCTTTTTAATTGCATATCTGCTTTGTGCAAGACTCAGCTATACCAGAACAATCACAAAAATGTCTCTCCTCAAGGGGTTTATGCCAACTTAGGGATAAGACATGAAGCTGAGAATTTTTTAAAAGAAAGGATGAAAAAAAATTTTTAAAAATAAAAGGATGAGAAAAGGGTCTTGTGTATAGGCATTTTGCTTCCACATGGTGCATAGTTGATATCTTTAACAGAAGTTAAAGTTATTGTCAACAGCAATACTCTACTCATTAGCAGATAATAAAACACAGGAAAATGAAACATCTTAGGAAAACGTATTATTCATAGAGATGGGAGAAGAAGCCGATCTCTGTACCTGTCTTTGGCATTGTGTTTCAGAGCATCTGCTGACAGAATTAGGATAACAGCCACAATCATGGAGCACAGTCTATATTATTTACTTGAGTTTGGGAACTATTCCTCCTTTTCTAAATTGGAAATTGGCTTGGTTCCCATCTGGGTTAAAATGATGAACTCTTAGAATCTCGTACAAAGCTGAATAATGAGATAGTATCCCCACCCGGTCAGAGAAACCATGGTTATCAGAGGCCCGAGGGATTTAGCACATAGATGTGGTCTGACGAACCTCTCTCTTCCTCTCTGGTCGGGGAGCACGGACATGGATGATTTCTAGACAGCCTCTTACTCCGGAACCTGAGATTCTGCACTGCTCTGCTGGTTTCCTCTCTCCCCATCTGTTTGTGTTTGCCTGATACCGTTCTGGATATTAACAGGTAGAACTGATTGTTAGGAATTTGTTTCAGCAGCAAATGAGACAGATAAAAATTGTTTTAGAACAACAAAGGAAGAAAATCAATGACCTTTAATGTTTCCTTTCAAACAATGAAAGCCATGAATTCTTTGATGAATTTATTCCAGAAGTTTCTTTTCCTTAGGCTGCTTCTTCCCCTCATGGCCTTAGCAGTCTCCTGGAGGTCAGGATCCAAACAGAATTCGAGAGCAGAGCTACCTTTCCCAGGGGACCCTGATTGCTCTTTGCCTGGGGAGACTCTCATGTACCCTCTCCCCCAGGCCTTGCCTGAACTCAACGGGCTGAAGTCTCTCTCTCCAAGTGGATCAGAGCAGAGTCCTGGCATTTTTGATGACAGCACATTCTCTGGTGTGCTTGGAATTTTTTTCCCCCAGGCTTGTTTCATCTTGAGCTCATTTTGCTCTAATTTATTCTGGGCTGTGTGTTTCTGCAACTGTCCATTCAGATAAGAAGCGAGTGTGTGTGTATGTGTGTGTGTGTGTGTGTGTGTGTTGTGTTCATCTTTTTGTCATTTGTATAGCTGATTAGAAGCTACAGATAAATAAGCTATTCAGCACCAAGGAGGCTAATCGTAGATAACACGTGGCGACCTCAGAAGGTTTAATTCTGCCTCTTGTTTGAAAGGCAGAAAACTTGAAAGAGTAAGTATATCTCGGCCTGCTAGGAGGGATCCTAGTTCACACTGGCAGCATCTCTTTCTCGGCAGGCAGATTTGTGAGCCTTGCTGTGTTTGCTCTTTATTGGGACGGACCCTTCAAAGTCCCTCTTCTCTCATCTGTCATGGTCTGTTTGAGGCCATTGTCCTTCAACTAGCATCCTCTCGTTAGCAGTGAAACGTGCCCTACCATGCCAGCAGACATTTTACTAGTTTATAATTAAGAAACTCGGTTTTATAGGAGTCCTGTAAGATCTGTTTGTCAACTCTGCAGATAAACACTTCTCCCCTGGAGGTATCCCAGTGACAGGAACCATATGTCATCACCGCCTGATAAATGTCTAAAGCCACTTGGTTATGAGTTTTCCGCCTGCTGTAATATCGAGCCTTACCCTTATTATTACTTATGGTTCATAGTGTGCCCATTATGTGCGAGGCTCGAACAAAATGGAATTGGCTTCCTTCCCGTCTGGGTTAAAATGATGAACTCTTAGAATCTCTTCTAAAGCTGCATAATGAGTGGAAGTAAAGAGCCAAATAATTCAACTGAAAATTTGTATTTAAGAGCAGTAGTTTAATTTTTGGCATGTTTGGTCTAATTGATACGGATTAGCTTTGTGGAATAAATTCATTGGGTCAGTGATCAATGCCTCAATTCACTTAGCAAAGATGGTTAGGCCAAGTATTGTCAAGGGGCAGGTGGTGTTATGCTGGACTATGGGACGCATGTGATATATTATAAACCTATCTGTGACATCTAGGACCAGAAGACCAGCTAAATGGGAAGCATCTGGCAGATGTTATGTAGTACTTTCTTAATGGATCTGTTGCCACGTTCCCCACCTGTGGTGGCTGAATAGTCACCCCCGAGTTAGCCAATCCCTGAAACCTGTGAATGCAACCTTCTGTGGTAATAGGGCCTTGGCTCGTGTGATTAGTTAAGGATCTTGAAAGAGGGAGATTATCCCGGACTGTCTGGGTTAACAAATGTAATCATAGGGTCCTTATAAGAGGGAGGCAGAAGGAGAATTTTACCACACACAGAAGAGAGAAGACAACGGGGCGATCTCTGCAGAGAGAGAGGTATTTGCAGATGCTCCCCTGCAAGCTTTGCAGATGGAGAAGGGGCTCTAAACCAAGGAATGCTGGGAAGGGATTAGCTCTAGAATCCAGAAAAGGGAAGGCAGCAGTCTTCCCCTGGAGCTGCTGGTGGGAGCTTGACCTTGCTGGCACCTTGGTTTCAGCCCAATGTAACCGGTTTCGTACTTCTGGTTTCTAGGACGGTAAGAGAATAAATCTGTATTGTTTAAAGCCAGCCAGTGGTGGCAGTTGGTGAGAGTAGCAACAGAAAACGAACACACACCTTCTGAGTCATCCTACACATTTAGGCTAGGCTAACGTTCGTAAAATGTAGCTTAGCCCACACCCCCGCAGCGTTAGGTTTAAAGTTCGATTTTGCTTAAGAAGGACTGTTGAATATCTCCCAAGTGCTGAGCTCTGTGCTAGTTCTGGGGAGACAGACAGCAAGAAGTAATAGTTCTTATCTTCTTAGTGGCTTATATTCTGTTGAAGAAAATGCGCAAACTAGCAAAAACTTAAAAATCAGTCCGGGGTATTTTATGAGCATGCACAGGACCCTTTGGGAACACAGAAGAATGGCAGTTCAACTGGTATTCTGGAATACACGGTCTGGGGGGATTGGATTGCATTGCTGGGGATGAGAAATTACACTGGAGAGAAACTGTAGGAAAAGCATTCACTAGGGATTGAATTGTGTGCCCTCAAATTTGTATGTTGACGTCCCCCCCTCAGCCCCCCATGTGACTGTATTTGGAGTAAGGAAGTAAGTAAGGTCAAAGAAGTCATAAGGTTGGGGTCCTGGTCTGATAGGAGTAGTGTCCTTATTAGTGGAGACACTGGATTGCATGTGTGCTCTTCACATGTGAAGACACGGCAAAAAGTGGCCATCAGCAAGCCAGGAGAGGGCTCTCACCAGAAACCGAATTGGCCGGCACCTTGATCTTGGCCTTCTAGCCTCCAGAAATGTGAGAAAATAAATTTCTGTTGTGTAAGCCACCCAGGCTGAGGTATTGTGTTACGGCAGCCTGAGCTAAGAGAGCATCCATTCTCCTTTTAGAAAGAAACGGAGGATCAGAAGTATGACTTCACCCTTTAAAAATGGAAATTAGCTTTTAATCAGTAAAGTGCTTACTAGCTAGATTGACGACTTCTGTCAAATTTTTGACAGGCAGAGAGAAGATAAGAATTCTGGTGCTAATAAACTTTTTAATTTACTTTCTAGTTACACATTAAGATGCTTTATAAGATTCCCCTTGTTCCAAATGCTTGTAAAACATTGAATACATTAGAAGTCATGAAACAACAGTTATTGTGAAAATTAACGGTGGTTCAAAATTGCATCAGTTGATGTAAACATTAATTTTACTAAGTGTTTCTTAAAGGAGCATTATAGTCAAAGATTATAAATACCCCAGTTTTCAATTTTTTGTTGTTGTTGTAAGAGTCCTTCTACTGTTTATTTCCCCACTGCAGTTTACATTCAAAAATAAAATGATGCTTGACTCTTCGTTTTTTTTCCTGAAATTAAAACATAATCTCAGGCTTTTGGTTATGCTCACTTTTTCCACAGAGGGAAGGGGTCAGCTGTGGAGAGCTTTGCATGTTGCTCTACGGGGTGTCAAATTGATCCTGTTGGTGGAAGCCTATGAAAAAGATTTTTTTTTTAATTTTATTTTTAATTGTGATAAAACATACATAGCATAATATTTACTATATTAACCATTTTATTGATTGATTGAGGGAGAGAGAAAGAGAGGGAGGAAGGGAGAGAAGAGAGAGAGAGAGGAGTGAGGGGTAAAGAAGGAGAGAGAGAATCTCAAGGAGATTCCACACCCAGCACAGAGCCTGATGCGGGCTTCATCTCAAGGACCCTGACTGAGATCATGACCTGGGCTGAAATCAAGAGCCAGTCGCTTAATCGACTGAGCCCTGGAGGTGCTTCATCTTAACTATTTTACAGGTGTGTAATTCAGTCTCCTTAGGTACACGGTCATTATGTAAGCGATCTCCAGGAACTCATCATCTTGCAAATCTGAAGCTGTATCCATTAAACAACTCCCTATGCTCCCTTCCCCCAGCCCCTGGCAACCACCATTCTACTTTATGTGTCTGTGAACTTGACTACTCTAGGTACCTCATATAAGTGGCTCCATACAGTGTTTGTGCTTTGGAGACTGGTTTATTTCACTTAGCCTAATGTCCTCTAGGTTCATCCATGTTGTAGCATGTGTCAAAATTTTCTTTTTTTTAAGGATAAACAATATCCCATTGTGTGCATATACGACCTTTTGTTTATTCATCCATTGATGGATGCTTGAGTTGCTTCACTTTGCAGCTATAGTGAATAATGCTGCTATGAACATGGGTATGGGAATATGTCTTTGAGACTCTGCTTTCAGTTCTTTTGGTTGTATACCCCAAAGTGGAATTTCTAGGTCATATGTAATTATATTCTTAATGTTTTGAGAAAATGCCACCGAACTGTTTTCCACTGTGGCTGTACCATATTACACTCCCACCACCTGTGGACAAGGGTTCCAATTTCTCCACATTCTCCCCAACACTTGTTGTTTCCTGTTGTAGTGATAGTAGCCATCCTAATAGGTGTAAGGTGGCATATAACTGTAGTCTTGATTTATATTTCCCTAATGATGAAAGATGGGGAACATCTTCTTATGTGCTTATTGGCCATTTGTGTGTCATCTTTGAAGAACCATGACAGATCTTTTAAACAGTGACATGACATAGTCAGATTTGGCTTTTGGAAAGACCACAATGGGAAATGACCAACTGCAGGGCAACTAGATAGGAGGCTCTCGCAGTTTCTATAATCACGCTTCATGACTTTCAAAGTAAAGCTCTCACGTTGGCATTTGATCCCATCCATTCGCTGCTCTGTCTTCTTTCCAATTTTCACTCTTGTTACATCTTTCATGAATTCTATGTCCTCCTCAAGATGGGTCATATGTCCTATTAGCATTCCTATCTCACGACTTTGTGGTTTCTTTTTTTTCGTATCAGAAATGTACTTAACGTCTCCTCTTCTAAGTGCAACTGTATAACTTTCCTTTGAAATATGCCTCAGTTTCTCTCCTCAAACATTCTTCCAATGCTCCAGTATGTTGGGTTATCTTCTCTCAATTTCTCTCCCTCTTGTGTGGATGTTTGTGGTATTCACTTATACTTATGTATTACCCTGCCTCACTATAGTTACATGTGTATGGAATACAAAGTTCTTGAGAGTACAGACTTTTTTTTTTGGTATCTATATATATCTGTATGAATATATTCAGACCTAACTTTGTTTCATTGCTTTGTGATGATCAGTAAGTATTTGTTGTTATAATAAAAATGAGTTTCGTGAATACTTTGAATTAGGTCATATTTATACAACTGAAATTATCTGCATAATTTGGCTTTTTATGCACATAAAATGATGTTTCATCAATTCAGTCTCAAAATATAACTGCTTTCTCTCAAAAAAATTCAGATTTGGGAGGCAGTAGAGTATCAGTGTTTTAGGAAAGAAAACCAACATTACTCTTGACTGTCTTCTATGGATGAGACCCGATACTAGGCAGTCCATACATGTTATTTAACCCTGACATTAATCTTTTGTGGTAGGTATTCATTTGCCCTTTTAAAGATGAGGGGCTTGGGGAAGTTCAGGGACATTGGAGCACAGACAGACTGAAGTAGATAAACTGCACAGGTGGGTGTCATAATGGTTTTGGATAGAATGATCAAATACTGAATTAACCCCGGTTAGTGAGAATGGAGCGTGGATTCTAGAAATGCTTAGGAGATTGGATAAATGGATTTTGTATCTGGTTGAGAGAACTAGGAAGACTGGAATCTCAAGTTTCTGGCTTGAGTCACTCAGTGGAATTTGGTGCCATTCACCAATGTTGGGCCAAAAAAGGAGCAGACTTTGTGGGTCCAAATCAAGAGGGTCCTGTGGGGACAGTCAGGTGAAGTCAGGTGACAGAAATACAGACCTAGAATTCAGGAGAGAAGTCTTGCTGAAGAAGCAATTATTAGAATCATGCAACAGTTATGCTCTTTCAACCATTCAACAAGTACTTATTGTCAGTTCCATACCAATGGTGGGGTGGTGGGAGCCGCCAGCCCAGGGCGCAGGCAGGAGGAGAATGTATTGTCTGCGTAGAATAAAACTAAATTGGAGTTGATTTTCTTTTCTTCTTGGGTGCCACAATGCCAGTAATAAAATACTCCCTCCTGAAAAAAAAAAAAATCTTTTGTAGTTTAAGTGCCGAACAATTGCTATGGTAACTACTGACTTTGGACAACGTGTCTGCCGTCTTCAGTTGAGCACATTTTTATTCTTTTACAAACTTTGTCTTCTAGGTGGGGAAGTTAATTTGGAGATCTCTCTGTTATATATTCGACCCCTGGCACACAGGATCTCCACCACATGCTTTTGTTTCAGTAGTAAGTGGAATTGTTTGAGCTCACTTTGACAGCTCTTCTCTCCATTCTCTGTGATACTACATATTTTTGCATTTAGATAGTAGGTAGGAAATAAGCAATACCAGCAGAGTGAATGTGAAGACGAAGAGACAGTACTTGGGTTATGCCAATTTGGCATACCATTTGACACTTGGAGTTTTTAAATTTGCGCTTCTATTTAAAATGGTGTAAAACTGTTAAGTCTGAATTTTGGTTTACATATGAAATATTTTACTCAATTTGAACATTTTAAGATGGAAATTTACTCTTCATTGTGCATTGTTTTAAAATTAAAAGCAACTCAAGAAAATCATGATTACTGCTAAGTATTTTGTGATGATTACTGAGAACAATTTTGTGGGGTGCCTGGGTGGCTCAGTTGGTTGAGTGTCCAACTCTTGGTTTCAGCTCAGGTCATGATCTCGGTTGTAGAATCAAGCCCCAAGTCAGGTTTCACACTCAGTGGGGAGCCTGCTTGAGGATTCTCCTCCTCTGCTCCTCTCCCTGCTTACATGCATGTGTTCTCTCTCTCAAATAAATGAATCTTAAAAAAACAAACAAACAAAAAACCCCCAAACCTAGTTTTGTCATATAGGGGAGGGGGCTGTTAGAAACAGTCTACTCTTAATGTCAAATATGCTAGGTGAGCCACTGCACCCCTATTACACGCTTCCAGTGTCTGAAGAATGTTTCTTGGCTCTGTAGACTTTGCAGTAAATGAAGTCATGAGAGCGTCAAGGTCGGTGTGGATGAAGTGGCCCAGGAGAATGTGTAAGAGAAGGGAAGACTACCCAGTGTTGAGCTCTGGAAAACACCAGCTTCTAAGACACAGACTTTAGAAGAGGGGGCCCCTAAAAGATGGGCAAGGAGCAGAGAGAGCATTGGGGGGGGGGGAGTAAGAGAAAGAAGAGTCAGGGGCATTAGGGGAGAAGAAGTTTCCAGAAGGATGGGGTGGTCAGTAGTATCCAGTGTGACTAAGAAGACAAAAAAATGGCTAGCAAGTAAACGTCTTTGGGTTTGAGCATCAGAAAGTGGTTGGTGACAACCTTCCTTCCTAAGACCATTGCTGTGGTGAGGGACATCTGAGGAGAAGACGAGGGTGAGGTTCTTCAAGAAGTCTTTGCTCTCAATGGGGAAAATAAGACAGGGTAGAGGGAGAGTTAAATCATTTTTCTTGATTTTAAAAGACACGTTCGTTGTGGAAAATGTGGATAAAATTGAAAATTGACTATGCACTCTTGTTCCTTGGTGTTGTTAGCCTTTGACTCTAACCATATTCTTGTCTTGATCACAAAGCTTGAAACCTCTCCCTGGGTGGTGACAAAGCCTCAGGCCCCCCTCAAAGTGCCGACATCTGTTATTGTGGCGCGGACACCTGATGCTCTCACCTGTTTTGCTGTTCCTGCTTCAGGTCCCAGCAGTCCATGCCTGTTGGCCATACTATACTCTGAACGCCTTCACTGCCACCACTTATGAGAACACTGCTCTCTGTGCTGAGGGCACAGTCCAGAAATCTCTGGGCTCCATCCCTAGGCGTGCTCTGTTCCAACTCCAAGGCATGGGTATGAGGCCATCTGGACCTCCAGGAAGCTCAGCCTGGCTCAGAGTGGTTTCTAGTCATAGTGAGGGCCTCCGCCACCCTCTGGCCACCCCGTCCCCAGCATCCCTTAATCCCGGGTGCAGCATAACCCAACGAACTCACCAATGCCCTCTTCATTGGTCTCCTTGCCTTGATTTTTAACCATTTCCTCCCCAAAGCAATCTCCTCTCCCCAGAATGCTGCCCTCTCCTGTCCTTTCCATTCATTCTTTTCAGATTTTCCCACCTCAGATTTTCCAAACTTCTCCTCTTGAGCAGGCTTCTCTTTACTGATGCATAATTTAAAAGACTCACTATAGCCTTTCTTTTTCTCCAAAGGACCGGTCTGTCCTCATAGGTGAATTCAAAGGTGAATTCAAATACAAATTTCCACCTCTTGTTAAGCAGAGAGTACTTGAAACTGAAATTACACGTTTTTTCCTGACTTGTATTCTTCCATTATATCCTAGGACAAATTTTTATTCCTGACTGAAGTACCAAGTACTGTGCTATATGCCAGCCTGTTCTTTAGCAATTTCTGTGAAATAAACAATCATGGAAAAAATACAAGCTAATCTTTAGTCTTACCCAGAGATCTTACAGATGCTCTCTTTATAAGTCCCAGCACGTATTTGATAGTAAATAAGTATATTTTGGCTGAATATAGACACTTATATATATATATACACACACATATATACATATATACACACACACAGAGAAATTAGGATTATACTATAAATGCAAATTCTAATTATGTCATTTCTTCCATAAAAGTATACTAGTAGAATTTTCCTAGACCTTAACTGTTATTATTCCATAGCATTTTAAATATAGATGTAATATAAATTATTTAATCACTTTCCTATCAGCCATTTGGGCTGTTTTTATACTGTAGTGGATTCCCTGGACATGAATATTTGTCTGCATTTCCACTCGTCTTCTTTGGATACATTTCTGAAAGTGGAATTACTAGATTAGAAGATTCAGGACATTGCTCTGTGCTTAGTGAATATTCATTAAAAATTTTCAAATGATCAGAATGAAGATTTTGATGCTTTTTTCTGAATTGTCCTTCGGGAAGATTGTACTTCTGGGTACAACCCCTCAGGGGCTGAATTTCACAGTATCCCCTTTTGTATTTAGTATTATCTTTTAGTCTTTGTTAATTTCTTAGGTGAAAATAATGCCTTTTTTTTTTTAAACTTATTTCTTTGAATGCTAGTGAGGTTTCCTGTGCTTGTCAATTGTCTACTTGTGTGTACAGCTTTGCAAGTCTGTTCATAGGTTGGTGAGACAGGGCCACTCACATACTTGCCCTGAGTTCCTGCTCTTTTGGTGATGGGGTTGCCCCCCCCCCCCCCCCCCCCCCAAATATGTTCTCGATAGTTGTAGGAGAAAGACAAATGGTGGGACAGTTCTCTGTATGGAAAGTTAAAGTTATATAATGACGGACATTTGCTAGATGCTCACCAATTTCATTTCCTCTTCCCGAACACATAGGAAGCCTGCATTCCTGGCCTCACTTGAAATTAGGGAAGGGTCCTATGTCTCAGGTCTGGCTGGGGAAACTTGAATGCAAGTGATACAAATACACTTTTGGCCTGGCCCTTAAAAATGTCTCCAGCAAAACTTCGGCTTTCCACTTTCTCCTTCTGGAAAATATCAGAAGCCATATATTTATCATGCAGGGCCTCTGGATCCTAGGGTTTCTGACAAAGAGAACTGTCCAAACTACATTGAGCAAGAAGTGAGCAAGAAGGAGCTTTTATGTATCAAGTCTCTGAGCTGTTGGAATTATCCAGTACAGTAGCTATCGTTAATTACCCCACGTAGCTCATATGCCTGAGGGCTCAGGGATGGATGGAAAATCAAGAGGAACTAATGATTTGAAGGACAGATGTGCTCAAAACATTGAAGGCAGAAGGAGAGGTTCTGCAGGAGTAAGGGGCCTGGAGTATAGGTGTGTACGTCAGACAGCACTGAAATGCAGTATTTTGGAGTTAGAGTACTTCAGGGTCTGGCAATAGAATTGAATGTTGGGGGAAAACGTGGCGAAGGTCCATGAAGGGTAAATCACCCAAATGGAACGACACAGGAACCATTTCTAAATAGACATCTTGTTGGGTGTCATCCTTGTGCAGGGGCCACGCTAATCTTTTCTGTATCATTCCGATTTTTTAGCATTTGTGCTGCCGAAGCGAGCACTAGTTGGACAGCTTTTTTAACTGCCTTAAACTTAACACGGATGTGCTTGCTCGTCTTCATGTGTGTGCCCTAGTCCCAAGGTTTTCAGTTCAAAATCATAGCATTTTGAATACTTAGGAATACTTATAAGAGTAAAAAAAAAAAAACCTATTTAGGCAGTAATGTTTATATGTTAATGGGATATCATGTTATTGTTAAAAATTTCTCCTTAATAATTATCAAAATAGTAAAATACTTTAAAAAATAATGTTTTATATTTACAATTATAGTAAAATAATATATTTATTTTTATTTTTATAATTGTAGTAAAATAATATATTTTTATTTTTATAATTAAAGTATTTAAAATTAGTCATATAAAATATTAAAAATATAATTATGTATTGATGTAATCTAAACCCAACTTTTATAGGATATTGAACGCTTTGTGGAATGTGGCGGCATGCGTTTCATCATACCATTGGGCCGTCAATCATGCAGCCCTTTGCACAGCAGTTCTAGTTTACATTTATTGGCCCAGCTTAACTATTAATGGCACCCATTTTCACATGCAAAAAGTGTCTTGATGGTCAATCTGATAAATATTCAAAGACAACAATTTGACATGGCCCGAAGTTTGTTTTAATTGCTAAGCTAAGTAATTATTGAGTGCAGTTATGATGTTAATGAGGCTTGAAATTTTAATACTTTGAAATGTGCTTTAAGGTTTCATCATGGCATAATTTGCATATGAATTATTATTATTTTTTGAACTGTGAGCCCATTGTGCCCCCCTGGCAGCTATAGGACATTTATAGAGCAGGGCACTAATCTTTGAATGACTCCATTTCCAATTAGTAGGCAAGTGTGGCCTTGTGTGTGCCTTACCTTATTTCCAGCTCTCTCCAGCAGTGGGACATGCACAGGGACTCATTCTGGACACAGATCAAGTGAATATAGGCACCAAATACCCTAAGGGGGGCATTACTTTCTATTGGGAAAATCTTAATATTAGTGCTTTTTTAAATTATTATTATTCATTCTAGTCTTTCTTTTCAATTTTAATTGGACAATTCATTCCTGAAACTGTACATAAGGAAAAATATTTCTACTTATTGAGGGAATCAGACTCCCCTACTCGCACACAACCAATCCCCAGAAGGATTTCATAAGTAGGCCGCTGCTACATCAGCCCATAAACTGAGTTAAGAAAATTAGGCCTATAACTAAAATTGTTTGGCATTTTATTAATGAATACTTTTCTGTTTATAAAATGGCTACATGTTTATTATAGAAAAGGCTGACAATACAGAGGAGCATAAAAACGAAAAATGATTCAATTTTTAACACATTTTATTTATTTGACAAATACTGTGTACATTTCCAACAGTTTATTTTTCTATACCAAAATACACTTTAAAAAGGGGGACACCGGTTTTGGGGGACACCTGGGTGGTTCAGTTGGTTGAGCGTCAGACTCTTGATTTTGGCTCAGGTGATGATCTCAGGGTTGTGAGATCAATCCCCGCATCAGGCTCATTCATGCTAGGCATGGAGCCTGCTTAAGATTCTCTTTTTCCCTCTCCTTCTGCCCCTCCCCCTCCCTTTCTTTAAAAAAAAACACATATATTTGGAGTCATATCACATTAACATTTTTGTACATAGCTTTTTTTTGCTCACTACCATATGATCTGCCAATTGTACTCTTGGGAATTTATCTCAGAGAAATAAAAACTTATTTTCACATAGAAACTTGAGCATGGATGTTCACAGAAACTTTGTTCGTAATATTTGAGAACTCTACCCAAATTTCTTACAATGATTGAATGGTCAAACAAACTTTGGTCCACTTAGACCATGGAATACTGCTTAGCGATAATAAGGAATCACTGATATATGCAATAACTTAGATGCACATCAAGGAAATTATGCTGAGTGAGAAAAAGTCAATCTCAAAAGAATAGATATTACAGAGTTCCATTTATAAAATGTTGCTGAGTTATCAGAAGTATGAGATAGATAACGGATTAGTGGTCACCAGGGGTTAAGGATGAGGGGAGGAGGGTGTGGATATGGTTCTACCATGGAAGCAGCCTATGGTAGTGGAAGACTCAAATTTCTTGATTTTGATGGTGGTTAAGCAAATCTACACATGTGATAAAATTGTCTAGAACTACACACACAAGTGCACGTATACCACTGGTGTGGTATGAATAATCTCTGTGCTTTGTACCAATCTCAATTCGCTGGTTTTGACCGTGTACTATAGTTATGCAAGAGCATCTGTGTTGGGGGAGGCTGTATTAAGGGTACACAAGACCTCCCTTTACATTTCTTTGTAGCTTCTTGGGAATCTATAATTATTTTAGAATAAAACAATTTAAAAAATGAATTGCTTATTCACATTAAAATATTTGTGTAATGAAAAAATCTAGGAAGATATATATAATTTTTAGTTCTGGGAGGCGTGATAAATTGATATGGGGTGGAGCAAAGGATGCTTTCTGCCTTATCTAATTGTAACTACTTTTAAAAATGTGTTATGAGCCTGTGTCACTTTTGCAATTTAAAAAATGAAGAAAAGAATATTTTAAAACTAGGTATTCAAACATATACTCATTTCTTAGTTAACTTTTTTCCTATTGTTTTTATATTTAGTACTCTCCTTTTAGAAATTAGATATTCACCTATATTTTCTTACGATTTTTTATGCTTTAGGTTTTGTTCTTAAAACCTTTACTCCTTAGTCCATTTGTAAATTTTTGTAGTGTATAACATAGGATTTTTATCAAACTTGAAATCATTTAAAAATAGCCAACTGCTGCTCTAGCTCCATTTGGTCTTCTAATTTATTTTGATGCCACATTTGTTATATATTAAGTTCTGATATAGACTAGGGTTTGTTTTTGGCTGATCTGTTCAGTTTTTGTACTACATGGTTTTGATGATTGTAGTTGTATGATTTTTCCCATGTGGTACGAGAAAAGCTTCATTACCCTTTATTTTCAGGATTTTCTTCCTGGGTGGTATAATCGACCTGTCTTCTAGATTCATTTAGGAGCCCTTTTATGGCACCAAAGCAGCTTTTAATTGGCATTGAATTAAAATTATTAATTAACTTGTGGAGCATTTACTTATTTCTTACCTAGAATCTTGGAATATCTTTTGAGTTTTTAAAGATAACTCTTATGTCTCTCAGTTACATTTAGTAATTTCCTTTAAAAGTCTACCACATTTAAAAAATTTTTTTTTAAATTTTTTATTATGTTATGTTAGTCACCATACAGTACATCATCAGTTTTTGATGTAGTGATCCATGATTCATTGTTTGCATATAACACCCAGTGCTCCATGCAATACATGCCCTCCTTAATACCCATCACCGGACTAGCGCAATCCCCCACCTCTTTCCCCTCTAAAGCCCTCAGTTTGTTTCCCAGAGTCCATAGTCTCTCAGTTCATTCCCCCTTCTGTTTACCCCCTTCATTCTTCCCTTCCTTCTCCTACCGATCTCCCTGCTATTCCTTATGTTCTACAAATTAGTGAAACCATATGATAATTGTCTTTCTCTGCTTGACTTATTTCACTTAGCATAGTCTCCTCCAGTCCTGTCCATGTTGTTGCAAATGTTGGGTAATCGTTCTTTCCTATGACTTAGTAATATTCCATTATATATACAGACCACATCCATTCCTCTGTTGAAGGGCATGCAATTGCACTACTGGGTATTTACTCCAAAGGTATAGACATAGTGAAGAGAAGGGCCATATGCACCCCAATGTTCATAGCAGCATTGTCCACAATACCACATTTTATTTTTAAGGCTGCTCCCTGGTATTTTTATGCTTTGGGCTACAGTTATCAATGATGAATGGGATTTAGCTTCCATTTTCTAACTGGTTATTACTAACATATTAAAACTGGTTTTCACACTCTTATCTAGCATCCAATTATTTTGAAAACTGTAGATTTTGTTGTTGTTGAGGTCACTTCTGTTACTTCCTTTTGGTTTTCTCTCTAGTCCTTCATTTTCAGTAGATGTACTCAATTACTAACTTAAGGGATGATGGCCAGTCTTGTTCCTGATTCGAGAGGAAATGTGTGTAGTGTGCCACTATTGAGACTACTGCCGAATGGTAGTTTTAGATGCTCCTTGTCAGGCATTTGCTATATGTATACATATATTTTAAAATCAAGAACTGGTACAGAGTTTTTTGCAAATGGCTTTAGGGTCCGTTGACTTGATCGTGCCATTTTCCTTTGTCAACATTTAAAGATACATGTTGATAATTATATTCGTGATAGGTAGTGTTACTTATTTTGCCTGTATTTAATCAACTTCATTGAATTATAATTTAAGAACAATAAATCACATTCCTTTTAATAAAATATCAATGTGATAAGTTTTGACAGATGTATATGTCTGCAAAAGCCTAGCCACAGTGTAATATTTCGATCACTCTTAAGAGGTTCTTTGTGCCCATTTGCAGCCCACTTCTTCTTTTGCTCCTGACCC
This sequence comes from Ursus maritimus, assembly GCF_017311325.1. NCBI lineage: Eukaryota > Metazoa > Chordata > Mammalia > Carnivora > Ursidae > Ursus > Ursus maritimus. Next base: position 16,944,603 of record NW_024425563.1, on the reverse strand, counting down.
CAGGCAGCTGCTGACCCACTCTTGTCACTATAGATTAATTTACATTTTCTAGAATTTTATATAAGAGTAATCATACACCAGATACTCTTTGGTCCCTGGTTTCCCTCACTTAGCATAATGAAAAAGCACTACTGCATGTTTGTCATGTATCACCTTGCTGTGGTGTCAAACCAGTCAGCATTTCACATACACATTTCTGGCATTTGCTTTTTTTTTTTTAAAGATAGAGAGCATGTGTGTGATTGGGGGTGGGGGGAGGAGGGTGAGGGAGAGGGAATGGGGGCAGAGGGAGAGGTAGAGAGAAGCCTAAGCAGTCTCCGTGCTCAGCATGGAACCCGGGGCTCAATCTCAGGACTCTGAGATCATGACCAGAGCAGAAATCAGGAGTCAGATGGTCAACTGACTGAGCCACCCAGGTGCCCCATCTGGCATTTGCTTCTGTGTGGACTGAGTCCCAGAGAAATCACCCATAGTCACTTCTGTCTGGGGAGAGCACCGCATGCCATCAGCGGTCCCAAAGAACTTAAAAATAATTTCAGAACAACTTAATTGTTTGGATGCACTCATTATTTCTGTTCTCTTATAAATGATGTCCTAATGTAAGAACTCAGTTTTATTCAGTTTCCGTCTTTTGTCTTTATCTTCGACCTTTTTCTATGCATCTTAGATTAAAAATTGTGTGGTCTACTAGTGCAATTGTATTTTTGATAACTTTTCTGTGTTTTTATCACTTTATTTCATATGTTTTGATGCTTTTTTATAAGCTCTTAAAGGCAATAAATATCAAGTCTTAAGTAATATCTATTTATCAATTAAACAGATTCTTTTATAATATGACCTTTAGCCTACATTTCTGTTGTCATCCTAATATTGTCATTCCTAATTTCATTTGTGCTTGAATATAATTTTTTGATAATCCTTCAAATTTGTTGATTCTATGTGATTTTATTTTACATGCTTTACTGAAGGCAGTTGAGATTTATTTTTAAGTATAATTAAGGAGAGTTTCCTCCTAGTAATATAACAAATATAATTAACATTTATTTTTGGAACTTATTTATACTAATCTATAACATTTTTCTTATATATCCTGTTTTAAATGCTGCTAGAGGATGCTTTTATTTTATTTTATTTTTTTAAGATTTTATTTATTTGCCAGAGAGAGAGAGAGTGCACAAGCAGGGGGGAAGGGCAGAGGGAGAAGCAGACTCCCCGCTGAGCAGAAAGCCTGATGCGGGACTCAATCCCAAGACTCTGGGATCATGACCTGAGCCAAAGGCAGATGCTCAACCACCTGAGCCACCCAGGTATCCCTACTTTTTTTAAAAACCTGAAAAATATTTCTTTTTGCAAAATGTAAAAGAATTAATTAGTTTTTACTTCTCGTTATGCATGTAAGTTAAATAATTTTTCCTTTTCTTACTTCTTCCTGGCTTCCCATATTAGCTAGTTTAAGTGAGATTGTAGGTAGATTTCACTCATTATTTTAATATTATATATCTTTTCTTTTAACAGTCATTTTGCATGTATATCCATTATTGTGCCATGACTAAAACTGGTATTTAAGCCCATATGCTCACTTCCAATTCTTTTATACCAATTTCATCCTTTTAAAAGATTTCTGAATGCCTACATATCATAGACGCCTTCCTTTTCTTAAGCAAATATAAACAGCTTACCATGCTTCACAATTACTCTCATCTGAAACCAACACATTATTGTATTTTGTCTGGTTTGGGGGGGTGGAGTGATCTGAGTTCAATCTGAAAGATACTTTTTCTTTTGAGGATAACTGTGTCTTTCTCGCTTGGATGCTGACCTGATTATTTTCTTCAACTTTAAAAAAATCCACCAGGTTATACTTACATGTTTGTTTCCTTGTTTTCACTCGGTACAAGGCAGTCTCTTCCAGTTTGCAGACTTTGCCCGTTTTCTTTAAGCTAAGGACATTTTCTTCTAATGTAAATTATGATTTTAATTTTTTGAATTTTATTTTCCTTCTGATATTATGTGCATTCTCATATTCATGTAACATAGTTTTATAATATTCTTCATAAATCTTATCATTTGTACCTAAAATATATTGGTTTATATTCTAGAAATCCTTCTCAAGTTTGTCCTCCATATTACTGATTTTCTTTTCAGTAGCATTTGTTATTTGATGTCTTTATAGATTCCAATTCTATGACTGTATTTTAGGTGACCTTGTAGTCTTTCTTCATTTGAGCCAGCTCCCTTCTCAGCTCACTTATCTTTTGCACAACATGCTTTTGTCTTACCTTCTCTCTTACCAGAGTTGATAATTTAAACTTATATTTTTTGTGAAATAAGGGCTTTGCCCATACTAAGTTCTTTTCCAAATTTGATACCCTTTCTATTTTATTAATTTTTTAAGGAGAAGAAATCAACTCAAACTTGATAGTAAATAGTGTTTCTGGAATACCTTAGTCCCTACTGGTCCTTGAATGTATTCTTTCCCAAATATTTCCTTGAAATGTACCCCAGTTCTTAGGGCTCAGCAAGCCCTAGAAACTGGTACAAATCTACTGAATTCACTCAGGCTTTTTGTAGTATCTCTCAAGTTCTCTGACTGGGCCGCAGTCAGACAGAGCATGCCACCTTTCTCCATGTGTTCTGTAACAAGGCTCCTCGTTCCCTTCCCAGCACATGCTCCTCAAAGGGCTATTCAGTTTCTCATTATTTCTTCTATTCTTGTCTTGTTGTGTCATTCCACTTGAGGCTGCGGTGCATCAACACTCATCTTCTGTATCAGCATTTTATATTCTACTATATATAAAGTCCAAGGTCTTGAAGAGAGAAAAGCTAATATGATTCTTTCTGACTCAGAACACAGATCCCAGAAGTTTGGAGAAGTTATAGCTTAGTGTGTTTTCAAGGCAATCTTTAAGTCCTAAAAGTTCCTCAGGAACTATTTTTTAACTTAAATTTTAAACTTGTCATTAGCAGACATTACGGTGACATTTTGTATATTGTCTGTGTGATTCATGCTAGATTTTGTCTTTCTCTGTGTCTTCATATGTCTTAGTTTGTTCAGATTGCTATAAAAAATAGTAGCATAGACTACGTGGCTTGTAAACAACAGAAACTTTCTTCTCACATTCTGGAAGCAGGGAGGTCCAAGATCAAGGTACCAGCAGTTTGGTGTCTAGTAAGAGCTGGCTTCCCAGTTCATAGATGACTGTTTTCTCACTGTGTCCTCACATGGCAGATGGAAGAAAGGAGCTCTCTGGAGTCTCTTTTATAATCCTATTCATGAGGGCTCTCTCCTCATGACCTAATTACCTCCCATAGGGCACACCTCCTAATATCATTATATTGGGGGAATAGACTTTGACACACAAATTTTGGGGGAGGGAGAAACAAATATTCAGTCTATATCATTAAAAGTATGTAAATTGGAAGTTCGGTGAGGATGAATCTGAGCCTACACTTCTGTTTCCATGATAAGAGAGTTTGGGGTAGGTAGCCATATACGATGGTATGCATAGGCAAGTTAGCGCTGTGCAATAGAACTTTTAAATGAAGAGATACGAGAAAGAAAGAAAAATAATTCAAAATCACAGGCAAGGAAATTTCAAGGTTAGAATTCAAAATCACTATTAGAATTATAATTTGCAGTTGGAATTTGAACATATAGCAGTTTATTTTCTTAGGTGAACACAAAGCTCACTGCTCATGTTACTTTGATCTTGGTTAATGTGGATATCTGTTTCTTCTTGTATCCCTGGTGCCTTATGTAATGCTCACACTTAATTGATGTTTCACACAAACTTCTTAATAGACAGGAAATAGGAAGATGTTCCTTACTGTGATTACAGGGAAACTTTACCTATGTATTCCTTAGCCAATCCCTTTCCAGGTTAATCCAATGATTTTTGATCATTTGATTGTAGAAAAGTTGTAGAAAAAAAAGTACTTGCGTTTGGAGTGAGAGTAAGTCTGAGAAGGATATGAGTAAACCCAAGATGGAAATGGAGAACAGGATGAGGCACAGCAGTAAAGGAGAAGTGGGAAGTTGAGGTTGTATGGTGCCATTGCTTTATGTGTTTTGGGGATTGCAACAGATGGGATACATAAGAATGTTCTTAATATCCTAAGTACTATGGCCACAGTTGGTTCATTCAACTAATATTTATTAAATACCTTTAACATGCAAGCACTGTTCCAAGTGCTGGGGATATAACAGTGAACGAAGTCGATAAAATCCTACCCTCAAAAAGTGAATATTTGAGGAAAGGGGTGGTAGAAGGTCAAGGATACGTTCTAATTCCTGTCATATACTAGAAAGTAATATGGGCATGACAGTAACTGAGACAGTGGGTGTAGCTACAGTTCAGATGAATTGTTCCCTGGCAAAGTTGATTGCCTCTATTATTTGAATAGCATATTGAACAGTTCAGCTTCTCAGAGGCATAGGTAACTGGATTTGCACCCCTAATCTTGCTCAATATTAAAATATTTATTTACGTGACTATGATATAGCTTAAAACAGTTTTGAAATAAACATGCACCTGGCATAAGTTGGTAATTATTTTACTAATTTTTTACTGTTTTCCAAATTTACCTAATCCAGCCCTTGCTCCGTACCTGTATTTGAGTTTAGCAATGTACTGTCAACATTTTCTTGCTTGTTTGAGGCTTCTTCATGGCTCTGAGACCCCTAGCAACCCCTTCACAATGCTAAAGCTCCTAGTATTTTCCTTTAACTCAAAGTCTCTACAGGCTGTCCAATGCTGCTACCCTCTATTCAGCTTGCTTAATCTGTATTTATCTGAATCATGGAAAGATTGCTTTATGCTCTATTTAGCTTCTCAAAGGCCAGAGAGGAGAGATTACCACCATAGTATGCACATTGGACACTATCCTGAATCCTGACTTAATTGCTCTTTTCCAATCACTAGGGCAACCTCTCTCTTTCTATCAGGTATTTGTTCTTACTGATTAATTACTTCCATTCATTTAAAACTAATTTCCTTAGAAACTCCTCTAGCTGACTCCTTAATTATGTTTTCCCTAAGCCTGGCCATTGTCAGAGGACTTATTTGGTATTAAAGAGATTATACTTCTATTCTCATGAATATTTTAATACTTTAAAACTGATCTTAATGATGTTTAAGGCAGAGGTGACTGGTGCACAGAAAGTGAATTGCAGGGTGGTGGAGGTGTGGCAGCAAAGAGAATTTAAAAGAGAGTGGGGGAAATGAACAACAGTGAAGAATTGGGGAACACATGAAGGTGAAGAATGCAAAAATGATTAGAGGTAAATAATACATTAGGTGCAATTCAAGCAAGTTTTACATGTTAGTGTCACAAATTTTCCTGGGCACTCTATGTACCTAGTGAATTTCTGTAGCCAAAAACTCAATTAGTAGTAAACATGTAGTTTCAGTGAGTTAAAATTATATTTAAATCTCTCTCTGTCTGAGAGCCCTTCACATAAGCTGCCTTGTGAACAAGGAACTATCCCTCACAATCATAGTATGTGTGTGATTAAGCACCCCAGAGGTCCAAGTTCCTCAGTGAAGTGGTCCCGTGGCCCCTTCTGTAATCTACTTCCATCATAACATTATTATAAAGTTTACCTGTTAAATTCTCGAAGGAAGGGTAAATAAAGCAGAAGGAATTTTAGGTGAGTGTCCATTTAGAATATGGAATTAGGATGATTAAATGGGAAGGATAAACAAGTGAGAAGATGGGTGTCCATCAAATCACCCCTCTGTGAATTTCCTTGGTTCCTGCTGAGAAAGATAAGGTTGACAGTCTCCTTCTTCCAAGACACTGCCAGCAGTTTGTGAACATTGACTGGTGGACTTTATAAGTTTGAAGATAAAAGAGGGTCTTGTAGGAGTTTATAATGTGCTGATTACTAAACTAAGGAATATTGTGAGGATGTCTGGATAGTTTTTTTGTTAAGTAAACCTGCATTTTGTGGCTTGATGAGTTGCAGCTACACTAAAGGTAGAAGACTAGAGAGACCTCAAAACCAAGTGATTTCTCTGTGTAAATTTATAGGTCATGCTAGTCCATTGCATCTCCGTATGGAAATGGGAATTAGGGCCTCTCAAATATCTATCTGGTTGATGCAGTAGATCATTTTCGGCATTCCTTGCTAATCGTTAGCAGAGCTTGGCATCCAGCCGGCTTTCTATTTTGTGCAAGTACGATTGACAATTTGGCCTTCTGTGTTCATGGACCTGCTCATCCCAGCACCCATCCTTCTGTTAGAAGATGAGAAAATGCAGGTGGAGAGTCAGCCTAATTCTTCTGACCCCTTAATCTTATTCTGTCTTCTAGATTCTTGAAGGAATATCAACTTTTTTCTTCAAACAAAAATGTGTAAGAAGTGCAGTTGTATTAGCATAAGTTTATTGTAGTGTTCTAAGAGTGGTGGTTTTAAAATAGGTTCATAAACTCCTGGATATATGCCTTGCCTCAAAAAGTGGAATTTAATTCATCTCCCCTCTATTATGGGCCAAACTTAGGGACTCCCTTCCAATAAATAGAATGTAGCAAACGTGATGCTATGTGACTTCCAAAGCTAGGACACACAAAGCTCACAGTGCCTGCCCCCCTGGCTGTGGTTCTTGCACTGCTCACTCTGGGGTAAGTCAGGTACCATGCTATGAGAAAACCCAACCAGCCCTGCGGAGGGACCCACATGGAGAAAAACTGAGACTTGCTGAAGGCCAGCACTGACCTGGTAGGAGAGTGAGCCACACTGGAAGCCGGCCCTCAAGCCTCGGTCAAACCTTCAGATGATGACAGTCCTGGCTGGCCTCTGATGGCAACCTTAGCGTAGGTATTAAGCCAGAACCACCCGATTGAGCTGCTTCTGAATTCCTGGTCTACAGAAATTGTGAAAGGTAATATGTGATCATTGTTGTTTTAAGCCGCTGGTTTTTGGGGGTGATATTTTATGCAGCGGTAGCTAACTAATACAGATTTTGGTAGTGGGGTGCTGCTGTAAGAAAAAGCTAAGTCTGTGGGGTTGGTGTTGGGATTGGGTGGGAGGCAGATACTGGAAAGACTTTGAGGAGGGAAGACAAACTGCCTCCTGGAAGAGACTGTTACAGAAATGGGAATGCCCTCAAGAAGGCTTTTGGTGAGGGCTTTAAGGAACGGGAGGGCAACTGTTTTGGGAAACTAAAGGAAAGGGAATTCTTGTCTAGTAATGGCAGGGAGTTCAGCAACACCATCACCTGTGGTAATACAGAAAATGCACCATAGTGAATTGGGTTATCTAGTTCTGGTTTATGCAGTAGATCCAGTTCAGGAGATCTCAGAAGGAGTGTTGAAGGTACTTCCTGGTGCTTCCTTCTGTGGCTTACAGGAAAAGGCAAGAGGAGAGAGACAAGCCAAAAAAAAAAAAAAAAAAGTTGTTATACATAAAGGAAGCAGGGCCTGGTGAGTTTGAAAATTCCTAGCCTCTTCAGATGGCAGAAATCCTACAATGAAGAAATAAGATTTTGGGCAAAGATAAAATTCAAGCTTCTGAGAAAAACTCAGTGTAAAGATGAAGCTGAGAGTATACCTGCCACGCTCTTCACAATGAAGTCAGAGAACCATTTGGGGAAACAAAGGGCCCTCTAAAGAATGTAAGGGCATCCAGCCTTGGGGGGAACCCTGAGCCAGAACCACTTAGCCAGCTCTCTCCTGAATTTCCAACCTCCAGGAATCATGAGAGATGATAAATATTTACTGCTGCTTAAAGACATCAAGTTTGGTATAATTTGCTGTGCAGCTTACATAACTAATACTCTATTTCCCCACCAACATTTAATTATTATAAAATTGGTGACATGTCTGGCCTTATGGAAGATTGAAATGACATGGATAGGCCCAGTTCCCGATTTTCACATATGGAAATGCTGGAAAAAAATACACCAAATTACTTGGAAAAAAACAAAACAAAACCACATAACTGAGGAAGAAGGGGAATCCTTCAGTAACAGCCATGTGCTTGTATGTGTGCGCTCTCTTCACAGACTGTCATCCTCTACTTGCCAGCCTGGAGAGCAACAAACTTGTTGATTATTTAAAGGGACACTGATTATTGTCTTTTCTTAAGGGAAAGTTCTTTGAGAACAAAGCAGAGGAAGTTCACTTAAGGAATGCTGGATTCAGAGCACCTTGGTTTCTCTAGTTAACACACCTGGCCAGATTCATTCTCCTATTGCCTGTCTTCTATCCATCTATTGACCTATTGATTGATCAGTTGATTTATTTGTATACTTTAGTATGCAGGGGTGAGACGGTTCTCAAGACAATGTGTATGACTTGTTCATTTAAATCGAAAAATGGAAGTCATCTTTTCATGGAAATTAAATTTGATTTGGCTGATTCTTTTGACAATGAGGCAGGACTTGGACCAAATTGAAGGAAATTAAGGTGCCTGGAGCACAGAACGTGAGGAAACACCAAAAGCACAGGCAACAAAAGCAAAAAAGAAACAAGAGAGACGACATCAAACTACAGAGTTTCAGCACAGCAAAGGAAACAACCAACACAATGAAAAGGCAACCTACAGAATGGCAGAAAATAGTTGCAAACCACTATCTGATAAGGAGATTATATCCAAAATATTTACAGAACTCATACAACTCAATAGGAAAGGAACAATTAACCTGGTTTAAAATTGGGCAAAGGAACTAAATAGACTGTTTTCTAAGAAAGACATACAGATAGATGGCCAACAGGTATAAAAAATGCTCGACACCACTAAACACTCAGGGAAATGCAAATCAAAACCATAATGAAATATTATCTCACTTAGGATGTTAGGATGGCTCTTTCAAAATGTCAAAAGATAACAAGTGTTGGCAAGGATGTAGAGAAATGGAACCCTTGTATGCTGTTGGTGGGAATGTAAATTGTTACAGCCATTACTGAAAACAGTATGGAGGTATTTCAGAAAATTAAAAATATAACTACTGTATGATCTAGCAATCCCACTTTTGGGTATATATTCAAAGGAAATAAAATCACTATTTCAAAGTACAGAAATACCTGTTCTCCCTTGGTCATTGCAGGATTATTCATAATGGCCACGATATGGAAAGAAATGGGAGACACACACACACACACACACACACACACTGAATGGAATATCATTCACCCTAAAAAAAGAAGGAAATTCTGCCATTGGTGACAACATAGATGAACCTGGAGGACATTATTCTAAGTGCAGTAAGTCAGACACAGAAAGACAGATACTGCGTGATCTCACATAGATATGGAATCTTAAAAATAAAGAAGTCAAACTCATAGTAACAGAGAGTGGAGTGGTGGTTACCAGAGGTGAGAGGTGGGGGAAAGGAGGAGATATTGATCAAAGGGTAGAAACTTCCAGTTATAAGTTCAGTATGTCTAAAGACCTAGTGTATAGCATAGTGACTATAGTTAATAATAATGTATTCTGTACTTGAAATGTGTTAAGAGAGTAAATCTCCAGTATTAACACACACACACACAAACACACACACACACACACACACACACACACACACACATACACAGAAGGGTATAACTATGTGAGGGGATGGATATTTTAATTAGCTTGATTTTTGTAACCATTTCACAATGTATACATATATCAAAACATCACATTGTACACCTTAAATATATACAATTTTTATTTGTCAGTCATACTTCAATAAAGCAGGAGAAAAATACTCCCATTAAGACTGATTTCAAAATCCCAGCATGATGTTACTGAACACAGAGTTGAAATACACACGTTAGGCTCTGGCTGGCCGATGTGAGCCAGCTTGCACACGGCACTCAGTCTTTTTCCAGAGTGTCATGTCTGTCCAATTTTCTCAACAACTCAGATTTGTTTATATGTGTAGGAAAACAGACAGTGATTTAGAGCTCTTCCCCTGAGGTTCTTAGTTTTGTTGTTATTGTCATCATGATGTTACCTGCGTTCAGCTTTATCCCTCTGCCTAGAAGGTTCTAGTAATATAACTTCTGAGACTCTTTATATGGAAACTAGAATAATAATAACTACCTTTCCTACCTCATGATGAATTGAATGTAAAATGCTTCACAAATAATGATTAATTGCTGATATCCCATTATTCTCTTTTTTTTTTGGCACAATACTTCTAATCCATAGCCTTAGGTCTTTAAACTTAGTAAAACTCATATTCTGAGATAACCTGAAATTAATGAGATTTACCTGATGAAGACAGTTCACCTTTGATTAGCTGGTAAACACTTCTGTCTTGCTCTAAAAATGGCAGGGTTGTGTAAATTAACCATGCCCTAACCTTTAGCTTTGTGGTTGAATGCTTTCGTTGCTTTTCTTTCCAAATCAATGGAGCCAACTGGTCCATTGACCTTTATGAAAATGAAAACAGCAACAAAAAGAACTGTATTTTGTTTTTTCCTCTTACCTCTTGGATTGTTTGTCAAAATTGACTCCAGTTCTTTTTTCCTGAGGCATCAACAGGAATGTAGGGTGTGTGCGTGTGTGTGTGTGTGTGTGTGTGTGTGTGTGTATGTGTATGTGTATATGTGTGCGTGCACTTGAATTTATGTATTTGGGGTGACCATGGAGTATTAGAGAGGACTATATTCTACAAAAATAAACTTTATGGAGGAAAATCTAATGTTTCTAGAAGCTAGTTCTTTCTCGTGCTGTGTACAATGGCAATATATATATGCACATATTTTTTTAAAATTTTTTTTATTTTGCAGTATTTGCTATTGTCAACTGACTGCTTGAACACATTTTTCTGTGGTTTCCTGGACATTTTTCTCATGATTCTCCTCCAACCTCTTCATTGTATCCTTATCAATTACTTTAATAGACTCCTTTTTTTGGCAAAGAGTTAGTAGATCTCCATTTTCCTCCTCATACCTAAGGAACAACAGATAATTAGGAAGTGTAAATGAATAGGGGGAACAGGAAAAACAGGTTGGGGTTCCATGAGCCTACAGATGGTGAAACCATGTGTTTATGGGAATAGAGTGCGGAGCAGGGAGGAGAAGAGCAAGTCAAGTATAGCATCCAAGAAATTTCAGTATTACTGAGAAAGAATAATATTGTCAAATTATCATACCAGTCTTTATTAGTGTTGAGGTTTAGATTCATTTAACCATTACCTAATGTTTTCTCTTTTTAGTGACTAATACATATAAAATAGAATAACCACATGCTTGATGGGTGAAGAAGGATTTTGGTGAAGGTTAGTGCAAGGGAAAGAAACTTTGAATATTTATTCTGTTATAGTCCATCTTCTCGTTTTACTCGACTCCTCTCTTCCATTTCTTCTTGCAGAGAGCTGGGTCAGAGTTTTCATTTCCTTTTCCCCCTAAATTAAGTGTGAATCAATGAAACTTCAAATCAATCTTGTATTTCCAGGGATGATGGAAGCAGTTTAGAAATTGCTCTTCTTCCTAGGTAGCTCGTGTTAACACTATTCAGACAGTAATGTGGAAAAAATTGTGTGTGAAGAACATTTTTCTAACATCTATCATCAACTGACTGAGAGTTTTGGCTGCTTAAAAATTGTACAACATCCTACTTTTCTTCCCAGAACTGTAGTTTTGGTGTTTTGTTTTGTCTTTTTTTCAACATTCATTTGTATGCTAAGTGTGGTCCAGAATGTATAAAGTCATGGCAGGTAAATTTTCTTGTCTGCATTTTGACCTTGCTTTTTCAATCTGCAGAGGATCAGAGGAAAATTTCTTCATTTCTTAATTCCTCTCAGTTTCCTCTCAGATGCATCCTCAAGACTTAGAAATTTTGTTTATATTATTCTCATTTTTAAAGTTATCATCTAGTGTTCAATCCCAAATACCACCCTCTCACCTTCCCCTAAGGATGGAAGTAGTTCAGAATCCTCTTAATTCACCCACAGGTTTTCATTCAATAAACATGTTGAATGCCTTTCTAATGCTAGGCACCTTGCTAGGTGCTTAGAATACAAAGATGTATAAGTCATGGTCTCTGTCCTCAAAAGGACCTCATCATCCAGTAGGGAGACAGGCATGAAAACAGGAAATTACATTACAGAATGATAAGTACTGTTGGAAAGGAAAGCACCAGGGACAGTGATCCAAGGAAGAGAAATAAATTCTGCCTGTGGAGTAGGGAGAGCTTCACAGGAAAGCAGTGCTTGAATTATTCCTTGAGTGATGAGTGGATTAGTAATCTTTGTTCAAGAATTTTCTTCCAATTAATACGGAGACATGGACAAAGGTAACAAAACTTCTGTCCCACCCCTGCAACATTACAAATAATCCTGAGTTAGAACATAACATGTGGTCTGATACAGTTCCTCTAGAGAACTAGTCTTAAAGTTGTTTCAACTTGTAATTCCTAATTTAAACTAACTCTTGAGCTACATCTCCTCTCCACATATGGATTTTCTTCTCTCAGTCATCATTCTCTTAATGTTTTTTTAAAGGTTGTTGTGGTAGGTGGAATAATGCCCCCTGCCAAAGACGTCCCCATTCTAATTCCCAGATCCCATGAATATGTTACCTTGCATGGAAAAGGGGACTTATAGTAGCAGATAGAATTAAGACTGCTGATTATCTGACCTTAAGGTAAGGACGTTGCCCTGAATCAGCTGGGTGGTCCAGTGTAATTTTAAAGGTCCTGAAACATAGAAGAGGGAGGCCGAAGTCTGTCAGAGTGATAGGTTGTGACAGAGCCTCAAAAGGCTGTTGCTGGCCTTGAAGATGGAGGAAAAGACCACAAGCCAAGGAATGCCAGGGGTTTCTAGAAGCCGGAAAGGACAAGGAAATAAATTCTAACCTCCAAAAAGAGTGCAGACCTTCAGCACCTTGATTTTAGCCGCGTGAAATCTGGTTTGGCCTTTTGACCGCCAGGAAATGAAAGACAACAAACGTGTGTTGTTTTAGGGCATCCATGTTGTGGTAATTTGTTAAGAAGGGGTAGCGATAGGAAGCAGTTAAAGTCTGTCCTCAATTACTCATTCTTGTTTTACACAGTGTTCGCACACCATTCCCATGATTTCAGAGAGCTTGCCTCCTTCTCCATAGCTCTGGCTTTCCCATCAGGGCATGCAGTCTGTCCATCCGGCTCTCCAGATTCATTTGTTAATTAAGGAATCCTTCCCCAATGTCTATTTAGTGCTGTTTCAATACAAAACAGTATTCAACATTCCACATTTATATTTTTTCACATTTATTTCCAAATCTGACATGAGACCCCAATCTCCAATTATCCTAGACCTTGGCTCTTGCCTATTTCCCTCCCTGTTCAAATACACTAACCTTTCTTACTATCCACCCAAATCTCATTCTTTTTTTTTTTTTTTTTTGAAGATTTTATTTACTTGACAGCGAGAGACACAGCAAGAGAGGGAACACAAGCAGGGGGAGTGGGAGAGGGAGAAGAGGCTTCCCACTGAGCGGGGAGCCTGATGTGGGGTTCGATCCCAAGACCCTGGGATCATGACCTGAGCCACCCAGGTGCCCCTCAAATCTCATTCTTTTTTTTTTTTAATTTTTTTTAAGATTATTTATTTATTTATTTGACAGAGAGACAGCCAGTGAGAGAGGGAACACAAGCAGGGGGAGTGGGAGAGGGAGAAGCAGGCTCCCAGCGGAGTAGCCTGATGTGGGGCTTGATCCCAGGTCTCTGGGATCACGCCTTGAGCTGAAGGCAGATGCTTAACGACTGAGGCAGACACTTAACAACTGAGCCACCCAGGTGCCCCTCAAATGTCCTTCTTTTTAAAAAAGCTGTATGAACTGAAACATACAGAGGTACATTGGAAGCATTTGTTGACAGATCTGGGTGATTGATTAATTCAGGGTCCAAAGTTACTCCCCATCTACTACAAAATGAAGAAGTTCCTTATAAGACAATGGTACAGGTCACAGGAGCATGGGCAAGGGCAAATATTGGTTGAGTATAAACATGGTTCTGAACTGAATAGAAGGATGTGTTCATTTGTTTTGATGCATGTCCAGATCGTTCTTCTCCCAGGCAGTCTCCATCATTCCCCCGTCCCTGCGCATTATGTTATGGTATACCAAGCCATGGGGATAGGGATGTGTTCATGAGGAGGTGTGAAGCCCTGAGAAACACCACCAGGAGACAAGTGGGTAGAAGTTCCAATGACAGGAAGCTGAAGGAGAAAAATAATTCTTTGGGACATTTTTAGACCACAGACCTGGCCATTCTGGGATCTAAAAGCTCTTCAGATGAGTCATTTGTGGATGAAACACAGTAGCTTCATTGCTCTGAAAAGCTCTTAGAAGTTATGTGTTCTCTCAAAATTGCATCTTCTCCACCCAAAGGAGCAAGTCACTTCAAGTTGCAACTAAGCAGGAAATAACTTCCAAGCATGTGCTGGCAGGAGAGGCACAGAGTCAGAGTCAGATGGGTCTTGGAGGTAACATTCATCAGCATATTGAACTTATCATCCTCCCGTTGCTGTTTGGTTGCCACATCTTAGAGGGAATCTAAAGTATAACTCCTCCTTCCTGTCCTTATCTGGCAGTATCCTGTTCAGTTTCTTTGTTTTCATATTTGCACCTAAATTTTATCTTCTTATTTCCAGTTTGGGAAAACATCTCATGTCCTAAGAAGTGATTTTAAGTGTGAGAACTACCTGGAGTTCTCTGTGAAAATATAAATGGATAGTTTTAAGAATTTTTTTAAGGTATGGTCATGATGGCTTTTCAAAAGTCAGTTCAGATTTCAAAAGCATGGATAAAACATTATAAAGGGAAACAATCATTTCCTGGCTGTGGTAGGAGTTGGGAACCTGTGGCTCAGGTAGATACTGGCAGGTTGTCACTGAAGGAAGAAGCCAATGAGAATATAATGGAAGCTGAAAGGGTGAACTGGAAATCTGACAGTAGAGAAAGTGTCCACCAACCGTGATCCACAGAGGGATACAGTGGACATTTTTTAATGGCAGGAAGATAACATTAAGAAATAATCTCAATTTTAAGTAAATTTAATCAACAAAGAAGATAAAATTAGAATGTTGTAAGTTCTAGGCTGGAAGAAGAAAGACAAGGAAGGAATTTGCCGCTGTTGGTAAAGAGGGATGATTAGGTGTTTGCTTGGCCTATGAGTGTGATTCTGGCTAAGTCAATCTCACCAAACCTCAGGCATGGGAAAAGTATTGATATGTATGTATAAGGTTCTGGTCTACAAGGTAAAATATTTAATCCTCATAACAATCTTATGAGGTAGATACTATTGTTATCACCTACATATTACCAGTGAGAATATGGAAACATGGCTACTCGCCAAAGGTGTCAATGCTTATGAGTAGTGAATCTGAGATTTGAACCCAGACAGTCCAGTGCCAAGACCAATCACCTTCATCACTACACCATACTACTACGAGAGGAGGCTTTGGACAGTGGGAATTTGGTCTAAGAGTGGACGGATACATTAAAGAGAGAGCCAGGCTCTGTCATGGCAGCAATGGGATGGAAGTTGAGGCTCAAGCCTAGTTTCATCACAGCAAGATAACAACAAAAACAAAGAATAAAGACAGCAGTCAATATTTGCGAAGTAGAACTCCACTACATTTTCCAGTGGTTTTACACTCTCCACGATGCAAAGTTAGTGGTAGAGCTTGGGGATGAGAAGCAAGAGAAGCTTGGAGCAGGACTGAGAACCAGAGGTTCTCAGAAATTGATGATGTGATCTGAATGGAGAAGTGAGTTCCCAGAGCAAGAACCAGGAAGGATCCTGTTGTAAAATGTTGTAATTATTACTGTAAGTGATTTTGGTTGCTTTGAAGCTTATTCGTAGAGGAAGCATCCTTGTGTTACATGTGCTGTGAATCTTCCCACCACAGGGAACTTAAGGGCAGCTGAGTCACACAACTTCAGAGGACACCATTCCTGTAGAATATTATTCCCCCTGGAGTTGTGCGTAAGTAGCACTGCTCCCCCACTTGTCCGCGGGGAGAAGGCTGTGGAGTTGGCCGCAACTGCAGTTATACTTCTTGACTTTGGAAGACAGGTCTGCGTGTAGTCCTCATGCTCTGTATATCTCAGAACTCTCTTTAGTTGATAAGGACTTTCCAATCAGCCTTTTTCATTATCTCCTGCCTGCTTTAACTTCAGACATATTCACATTCATCAGTCTTGTCTTATCTGAACAACCAGCGGGGACCAGCACCGGGCACAATGGAAGAGGTAATATGCAGAGGCTTTAATTATATTCACACTCCAGGAGCCTCCAGACTTTGCGAGTTATAAACTGTCAGCACCAGAGCTGCCACACCTGACTCTGACTTATTGACGAGGGGCAGGTTCATTCACGGGATGCTTTTGGGGGTGCCCGTCAAGGGCTCTCTTGTAGCATCATAGTCCTGGCTTTCTGAAAGGAGTGGCTCTAGCCTGGTTACTTTGATGAGGGAGTAAGAAAGCATAAACACTTTCAGTTTGATGCAACAAACGTCCATGGAGCCCCTTATCCAGCTTCCATTGGAGGTGTTGGGGATGAGAGAGAAATGGTCCCTGCTTTCAGGAGCTCGTGGTGAAGAACTGAGGGCGGCTCATGGAAACAAACCAATGCAAATCAACACAAGAGTTGCTATAAAGGAGGTACTGTAAGGAATAGAGAGAGTGAGATATGGTCAACAAACCATGGGAAGTTTTGGGAGGCCTCCCAGAGGGGCGGATGCTTGAGTGGGGTCCCTCCAGTCCCAGCCTTCTAAGTCTCTGGAGCCCCACGAGACTCCTCTGTCAGAGGTTCTCAACCTGCGCTGTACATTAGAGTCCCTTGGGAAGCTTTGAAAAATCCCAGTGCCCAGGCTGCAGCCCAGATCAAGTGACTCACACTCTCCAGGGTTGGCACGGAGGCATCAGTACTTTCTAAAGTTCTTCATGTGATTCTGATATGCAGCCAAGCCAAGTTTTGAAAACCACTGTCCTAAAAGGACAATTTGGTAATTCAAATATAAGAGTTGGGAAGAAGGATCTTATTATGGTTTGGTTACTGTATTCTGAGAGAGCTGGTGGGAAAAGAGAAAGAAGAGTACTGTTTTGTAGTAAAGATCAGTGGTTGTATTTGTCCAGGTTCAAATACAGGGGCATCATAGCATCTAATATAATAAAATCCGGGAATTAATGTGAAGAGCAGAGCATGGTGTATTTGGTGAAGTGAATTTAAGGTAGTGATCCTTATATAAGTTTTGTACCTGCTTACTCTGGAAAACCTTGGGGCAGCTCCATTCTTAAAGTATGTTTAAGGAGAAGGCAGAAAAGTGTATCTAAAAGGCAGAGAAAGGACATACATTCAGGCATCATTCTTAAAGTTATGGAAATTGTTTGCACATTGTACCACCTTATAGACTCATTTAGGGTTTTTTAAAATTGTTCATTTATGTTTTAACCTACAAATTCAGTGGAAATAGGCCATCCAGGAATCACATATCCACGACTGCTTCAATTGTACAGTCCGAATGATAATATTGGTTCTGTTACATTGATAGCACACCTACATATGCCAGTCCTTAACATATATTATTCTATTTTTCACAACAGTCCTATAAAATAGATAACATGATTATTCCTGTTACTCAGATGAGGACATAACGCATGGAGAGGTTAAATAAGTTGTCTGGGGTTTCACCTAGCATCAGAGTTGGAATATGAGCACAGTAAATCTGATTCTTAACTGTTCCCTAGCCTACCTCTCTCCATTGTGTAAGGGAGAAGCTTGGTGTAGTTGCAAGAAAACGGGCTTGGCAGTAAGAAGATAAAGATTCTGTGCCTGATGAGCTGCTGTGTGATCTTGAGTTAGTCACTCAACCTCTCTGGACCTTAGTATTTTCTTCAAAGTGACCAGACATGAGATTCTCCATATCTATCTATCTATCTATCTATCTATCTATCTATCTATCTATCATCTATCTACTTTTTCTAGAACAAAAAGTACAGAGACTCACTTTGTTTTTTTGTGAAAATGTTAGAGGAAATATTTCTATTTTATCAGAAAATATCCTTCTTCCTCATCCTCCTAATTGTTGTGCAAAACTTTTTGGAAGGTAGGTGCAGCCTGACCTGTTTCTTTCTTTCTTTCTTTTCTTTTCTTTTTTTTTTTTTTTACATTAATCTGTACACCAGAGAGCATGGCTTTCTGGCTCCCTGATCCTTTGTGAGCTAGATGGGTCTTTTTAGCTCTTGGTCTGGAGCGAGATGGTTCTGCAACAAGTAGCTTAGTCTCTTTGGAAAATTAATCAGGCAGAGAAGCCAGTTCTTAATCTCTAACCGCTAGGTACATTAAGGGGAGTCCTGAAGCTTGTCTATTCTGACAGGAAATTGCCTGGGGGAAGTCTGAGGTGGAGGAAGAAATCCAGACAGGCTGAGGTAAGGCTGGCATTGAAGTTTGGAGTTGCTTAGATTGTTTTATGTTGTTGGAATGTAGAAAAAAATTCAATCCCAGAAGATGCACTCCATTTGCTATGGGATATTGATCATACTGAAGATAAAAAGTAGTTGGGCACTGAAAGACCCCCAGTTTGGCCCTACCCTCTTGTAGAGTCCTTGAGTTCTTTGACTCCAGGGTTCTCTCCCAGATGAATCAGACTTGTTGGGCAGGTGTGGGAATAAACCTGGAGTAGAACTGTCATTCTTGAGGACCTGGAGAAGTGATTCTCTCAGGAAGGTGGTAAGAGAAGAGTGCGTGCTTTCCTGGGAGGCTAGAGCAGGGGCTGTGAGGAAAGGCACTGGTACCTGCCCTCCTCCCTTGTAGCTCCAGAGCCTGTGATCTTCATAGTCACTGTCACTGCCACAGACTCCTGACTGTTTCGTAGGCTCTCCATGAGCTGCCCTGTGCTGGTCTGACACCCCCCCCCCCATAATGACTAGAGCCACCCTGCCAACTCCAGGTTGATCACTATCAGCCCCCATGGGCTCTACAGTAAAATCTAAACTGAACGTCCTTTCAAAATCCTTTAGAGTCTGACTTTGGTCTTCTCTGCCCCCACAGAAGGGTTGGCTCTTGTGATAGTCAACCACCTGGATTGGCTGCTGATCTGCTTATGGGGAGCTGGGAAAGACCAAGGCAGGGAACACAAACCAGAAGTGAGGCTAATCAAGCTCTTCTCCCTCTCCATTCTACCTGTCCTTCGTCAGCTCAGACACCCAGATGTTGGCGGCAGCTCCCACCTTCTTGAATCTTGAAGGAATTTACTTCTTTAAAATTCACAACTCCTGGGCACCTGGGTGGCTCAGTCAGTTAAGCGTCTGCCTTCAGCTCAGGGTCCTGGGATCAAGCCTTGCATCTGGCTCCACACTCAGCGGGAAGTCTGCCTGAAGACTCTCTCTCCCCTTCTCCCTCTGCCCCTCCCCCCACTTGTGCACACTCTCTCTCTCCCTCTCTAAAATAAATAAATAAGGGGTGCCTGGGTGGCTCAGTCGGTTAAGCATCTGCCTCAGGTCATGTTCCCAGGATCAAGTCCCACATTAGGCTCCCCGCTCAGCGGGGAACCTACTTCTCCCTCTGCCCCTCTCCCTGCTTGTGCTCTCTCTTTCTCTCTCTGACAAATAAATAACATCTTCAAAAAAATTCACAACTCCCATAATGCTTTCTCACTCTACAATCCATATATCCACCTAAGTCAACAAGAGATGATCAACTCTAACCTATGTAGTTTATATTAAAAAACAAAACAACAACAGTAGAGGGGCGCCTACGTGGCTCAGTGGGTTAAGCATCTCACTCTTGATTTCAGCTCAGATCTTGATCTTGGGGCTGTGAATTTATGCCCTGCATTGGGCTCCATTCTGGGTGTGGAGTCTATTAAGAAAGAAAGAAAGGAAGAAAGAAAAAACAATAGAAACATTGAATATAATTTCAAACTACTACATATACTTTTTTTTCCACCTCTAAAGGACGATCTAAAATAATCCTTGCCTCCTCTTTTCTTAGGAGTCCCTGTTAGTGGGTAATGTCAAATAAGCTTTAATGATAATCTATCAAAAATATTTATTAAACTTTTAATATGGAGTTGGAATCAAGCTCAGATTCTGCACAATCTGCTTCATGCATGGGTTCATGTTTGCCTCCATCTTTAGTCTATTGGCCACCACCCCTGAGCCCAACTATAGGGAGATTTACAGTGAGGACAATGGACCTTAAGTCTCAAGCCCTCTCACTTGCCTGGGTCCTTCCAAGTCTCTGGGAA
Organism: Ursus maritimus; assembly: GCF_017311325.1. Taxonomy (NCBI): domain Eukaryota; kingdom Metazoa; phylum Chordata; class Mammalia; order Carnivora; family Ursidae; genus Ursus; species Ursus maritimus. Next base: position 16,924,435 of record NW_024425563.1, on the reverse strand, counting down.
GAGCCCAACAATGGGTTACATAGTCATATGTGTTGGTAAAAGTAAGAAATATTAACTGCAGTTAGGATCATTGTCTCTTTCCATTCTGACTTCCCTTCTGTTATGCTTTCTTTGGTGTCGAGCAGTGCTGGAGTGGGCATTTTGGGGGCTCAGCTTAGGGGGAGTTGAAAGGAGGATACATTTAGTGAGTTTAGTGGGATATACTCATGCACTTAACAGTCACTCTTGTATACGGTGAAGTCACTGTCTGTGGACTCATAATATTCCTAAAGAGGGCCCACCGAATTTCTATAAGCTTCCAGTTCCAGTGACCTGGCAACCTGATTCCTTAATTGTTTCTCAGTGTGGTCTTTGGAACATTTGCATCGGTCTGCATCTTTAAATGCAGCTTTCTGATCTACCCCCAAGCTCAACTCTATCAGAATCTCTTGGGATAGGACTAGAGGAGGCAAAGTTCCTGAGGTCAGGAACTTTGGCTTTGTGTTTGTGTTTATTTGTTTACCACTGATTCTGCAAGACTGCCTTGGTGCAAATTAGGTGCTTAATACTCACTAAATTGAATTTTTATGCACATAAAGACTTGAATATCACTGCCTCTGCCTATTTAATGTCTTTTCATATTTCAAGACTACAGATCAAGATTTTCTCATATGGTGCTGATTTTTCTGAGAACAGAGAATATGAGAAATAGAAAGTCCTTGAGACCATTAGTGAGTGGCTTTCAAATGGAAGGTGAGGAAGGATAACAGTTACGTGGAGTGCTTTTTCGAGTTATTAATTTGCTACATCCCATATTCTGCTATGTTTTTATGGGAAAGTATGAGGGAAGATAATGTGTGACTCTTCTAGGCAATGAAATGGATGGTGTGATTTTAGAAATTCTTCATGGTGGTTCTGATTCTCCCTCTTCCAGTCATGAACATGGATTTAATTCAATCTCTCTTTTAGGAAGCAGGGTCTCTGAGACATAGAGCTGTTGGGGTAAGGGCTCCTATTTAGCTGGGGAACAGAGTCAGGGCTGAAGCTCCATTCTTTAAAACTCCAAGTATAGTGTTCTTTCTATTAGCTTACAGGTAGGAAGTTTAGATGTGGCTTCCTTTTAAAATTTTTTTGAATTCTGTAATATTTGGAGGCACATGTAACTTTTACATTTGTTCCACATTTTTTGCAATGCTTCTCATGGTTTCTTGTGCATAAATATGGGATTTTCTTACATTTTAAATTTACAAAGAACAGATAACATATCTTTACATTCTTTTATATTTCTAAAGTTAGCGTAATGATGGGCTAATATTAAGAGGGCAAATGTAATTAATGATTGATTTATTGATATCTCAAAATTATCTGCTTGGTATGGTAAGATGCTTTTATTTTTTTATTTTTTAAAATTTTTATTTATTTATTTTTAGAGAGCAAGAACAAGTTTGAGCAAGAGGAGGGGCAGAGGGAGAGAGAGAAAATCTCAAGCAGGCTCCACACTCAGCACAGAGTCCAACTCCAGATGGGATCTCATGACCCTGGAATCATGGCCTGAGCTGAGATCAAGAGTCAGATGTTTAACTCACTGAGCCATCCAGGCATCCTGGTAAGGTGCTTTTAGATACATTGCATTCCAAATGCAGATTAAATTCTTGTTAGAAATGTTGTCTATGTTGTGAAATTCATGTTAAATGAAAATGAACATGGGCTGTGGGGCATAAGGAGGGTACAGCATCAACATATCAAAGCCCAGAGAGAGTTATTCTTGAGGGTTCAAGATAAAGAGGTGGGGTGTTCTAACAGGGTTCTGGGGAATTCTAGGGTGGCTAGGTGACTCAAAAGTCAAGTCTTTTTGGTAGATGACTTCAGGAAATTCTGTGGGCTGATAACCAGGGGAGCCCTCCACTTGGGGACTACGTGAGCAGGTTCAGGGCAAAGACAGAAGGCCAATGACCAGAACTAGGGATTAGAATATGAAACCTATATATTTCGTCTAGAACTTGGTTGATTTGTTGTAAACTATATGCTCTTATATTTCTTCTTTCCTCTTATTTTCGTACAATAATGTGTTTATAATTTGCAGCCAGACTTTTAGATTACTGCCAGACAAATGTAGTCAATTTAATTAGTTAGGCAAATTAAAATAAAAATTATTTTTTAGGGGCTGTTAAAATTTGAAGGATGTTAACACGTTCTTCTAATGCACTTTAGTTATTATTACAAATGTTGCTTAATTATTAGCTCTGTGCTAATTGTTAGTTTGGGGAATGATTTACATGTTTAAAACCGTGGGAGAAATTATTTTGGCTACAGCTAAATCTTTTTATTTACTTGCATTTTCTTTCCTCACACATGATTTATTTGTTCCTTTTTCTTTTTTACAATCACATAAAATTTGATTTGAGGTAATTCAGTAAAACGGAGATTTTTCTCATCCTGCTCAGTCTGTGTATCATTACTTTCACTTCTCAGTTCTTGGTCAAAGGACAGAGAAAAGGGGAAATTATTATTTATTGCATCGTGATATCCCTTGTGTTGCTATGCTGTAATTTAACACTTGATACATTTGCGTTTTATCTATACTTATGCATTTTCTCAAAAATGGTACTGTCAAATACATGAGGGCAAGGACTATGTGTTATTAACATTATGGGTCCTGTAGCTGCATCGGGATCACCCAAAGTGCCCTTTAAAAAATGCAGAGTCTCGGGCCCCAGATCAGAGATTCTGAGTTAGAAGCTTTAAGGAGAGTCGAAGAATCTGATTTTTTGAAAGCTCATCCAGATAATTTTTTGTGGCCGGTTAGATTTGAAAATTACTGGCCTGTGGCATGGAACACCGCCTTACATTTAGTAAGTGCTTGAAATGTTTTCTTTACTTTGAAGCCCAAATCACTCAGGAGAATGACATAATCTGGTCCAGCCTGCTTATTTCATTTTTTCCTCATTTTTGTGTTTTACATGCTTCACCGACTACCTGACAAAACCCAATTCAGATGCATTCTTTTTGGTTTTATTGAGCATAATCATAAGCAAATGGCCAAGACTTTTCATTGCCCTTTCAAAAGTACTTGAAAAATTGGATAGTGCTTTTTAAAATTTGTATTAGTCCTTTATGGTAGAAGATGACCCTGTTGGCTGTGTCACCAGCTGGGAGGACTGGATATGGTTGGGAAGACTGATGTGTGACAAATGTGTGTTCCATATTGTGTATATCAAAACACTGTCCTTCAGATCTTGGCTGCTGCTATTTTCAGAGTCTGCTGGGGCTTTAAACATAATCTAAGTGATGTATTTATTCCAGAAAGCCATCCTATCTCTGATTACTCTCTCAGCTGTTTGGCCTTCTGATCACTTCTCTTTACAATTGCCCTTTTCCAGATCATCATAGAACAGTCATTCATTCTCGGTACATGGCCAATCCCTTGAAACTGTGACAGAAAGCTCTGTAGTTGTCACTTGAATGAATGACTTGCTTCCACATTGAAGAGTTCGATCTCACTCGGATATTTTTTGTATGTGACCCTGTCTTGCAGTTTGAAGTTTGTGACATTGAGGAAACTTCTCAGTAGCTTAACTTGTCGAGCCCTTGGTGTACGTAAGTGCCTGGAGCTGCATAGCAGTGGGTTCCCGCAGGTACCTCACGGGTCAGGAGAGTCACCGGTGGTCAGAGAAGCAAATGGAGGAATGAATGAACACAGCTGACAGAGGTGAAGGGAGCGAAATAACAGAGCCGAGAGAGGGGGCACCTGGGTGGCTCAGTCAGTTAAGCATCTCCTTCGGTTCAGGTCATGATCCCAAGGGATCTGGGATCCAGTCCCTCATCAGGTTCCCTGATCAGTGGGGAACCTGCTTCTCCCTCTGCCCCTGCTTATGGTCTTTCTTTCTCTGACAAATAAATAAAATCTTAAAAAAAAACAACAAAAAACAGAGCTGAGAGAGTAATACATCAGATGGAGAGGTTTAAAAAAATAGTGGGAACGCATAGGAACCTGGAGAGTTCCACTTAGTAGATTTTGCTGTAATGGGATAATTCCCTAAGATCATTTCAAAGATCATATCTGACCTGTGATGATAGCATCTTGCCTGCCTAGCCTATCTGCACATTCGCACTATGGCTCTCAGGACTTCATTCTCTGTTCTTATTTATGTCCTTTGCAATGTTCACAAGCAGGTGATTTCCTCTACACTCATCTCTCTCCTTTTTTTAATTAGTTGAATGCAGGGGTTTTTAATTATATGACTTGTGGATTTGTGAGTTTGGCGTTGCTCCATGGATCCCCTAGAATTTGTAAAAGTCCAGGAATTTATCAGATTTTCAAAGGGGGTCACTGATAAGAAAATGTTAGTTTTTCTTTTAATTAAAATTTTAGATTAGCTAGTAATGGACCCCGGCTGTAAAAACCTATCTTAGTGTAAAATACTTCCTGGATAAGAGGGAACAGAGCTCTGTGAGTTAGCCTGATGACTGGAGCTGGTTGCCCAGGCTGGCGCTTCTCTCCTCCACTTACCATCAGTGAATTGTTTGAATCATCCTCAGTGTCTCCTTCTGTCTGCTGTCTTCCCTTTTCTGTTTTTCTGTTGACAAAAAGACCAGTGACTTTTTTTAAAAACATGGGCAGTTGGCATCAGAGTCTCTTTTCAGGTCTGAATTTACAGGTGTAAGTCACTTGTATTTGGGGTTTCCCTCCAGCCAGCTCATAACTATGTTTTGCATTTGCATTCTTAGCTTTTTTAAAAAGTCTGTTGCATTAGCCGATTAGCAAAATATTTTATAACTACTTGGTTATCAATGGTTTTCTGGGGTCAGGTTTAAGAACATAGCTTTTTAGTGCATACTCACCTCTAGATGATCATGGTTTTCATTAGGACTTTTAATAATGTTATACTTTCCTGCCTGGAAGAGTTTTACTGATGACAGGAAGCATATTCTGATACAGCTTTCAGGTCTCCTGATAGCTCCTTAAGCATAGCTATGTAATCTCTCTCCTATGCTAATTTATCAGTCTGTGACAGAAACAGGATTTCCATCAGTCTGGGAAAAAACTTCTGAGCTAGTAGGTCATTGGCTCCGAGTTTATTCACCAATGGATGAGGCTGCCCATTTCCTCTAAGCCCTGAGTTCCCCGCTAATGCATGGGAAGGGGAAGGGGGGATAAGGTCAGTGATGAGGTGCAATACAATGGAACCTCCTAACCATCCTGTGCCTTTGGACGGTGGCATTGGATGACAGTTCGGAGAAGGAACAACAGGCTTAAGTTGACTCTGGCCATACTGCCATGGGCAAGTTTTTGTGTATCCTTTAGATTTTATTCTAGAGTCATTGCCCTAAAGGTTTGTCTCTTGAATTTATTTATATCCTCAATTATTATTAGTAGTATTATTCTTTGGCAAAGCAATTTAAAATCTCTATCGTGGAATATTTCATTGTGTGGAGTAAATTTTTTAAGAAAACTGACCCAGCTCCTGTTTAATACTCATTAATTATTGTCCTCAGACTGCTTACTACCCATTTCCTACTTCATATCTTAACTCCCTCCGGTTATTATTCAGATTTGCCTAATGGAAGCCATCTTCTCCCTTAATATAGCAGAGAATATCCATATGGGTTTGCACTTACATCTATTTCTAGCTCTTAGCAAATATCCATAAACCCACAGTAATACGTAATTCTCTCATGCCCCCTAAATCCTTTTCTTTATGTATATCACCACACGGATCAGAATAGCATCAGTGTCGGGCCTGACAATTATCTGGGCGGAAGGCTCTGACAGATACCGAGGTCTAGAGAAGTCAAGAAGTCCATGTACCATGGCAGCACACCAAGTGTAGGACCTTAGCAAGGACAAGGAGGAGCACGGAAGAAATAAAGGCCAAAGGAGTTCAGCCCCCGTCGGAGTCTGGAGGAGCAACCCTGGGATGCTGGAACCTGGGAAATAGAACATAGACAAGTTGAATGGCAAAGGCCAGAACACTGGCCCACAGGGTCCACTAGATGAAATCAGTGCCCAGACTCAATGCCTGGACAGCAGATAGAATTAGAACATACAGAGCAAAACAGAAAAAAAAAAAAAAAAGGAGCTTGCTAACACATATCATGAGCTTGATAAGTCCTCTATCACTTGCTCTCTGCAGTGGAGCAGGATGAGGCCAGCGGGTAGGCAGTACTGAGCCCACGGACAGAGAAAACAGGCGAACAAGCAGTTTGAGCAGGGAGCCGGGCCATGTCTGATGACACTGTTTTTGGCAGCATTTCATCCTGGATGGTCAAATCGCTTACATCTGCATTTTCTGGACATCCTTTCCCTTTTTGATTTATTGGTCAATAGCATCTATGTTGCACCACAGAGCTCAAGCTTTCAATCCTTCTGCACTTTTTAATTTAGAGAAAAGGAAAACTCTCTGGAGACGCTTTTACTGTCTGCTATTTTTTGATTCATTTCAACTGTATTTAATCTATCCAAGACCAAATAAAAATGCAACACTTTTGCCCCGTTTTTAAAAGATCCCGGATTGACGCTTTGCTGCCATTATCCCGTGAATCAAAAGGAGGAAACGGAGGCTGTGGGAGGGACTTTCAAGGTCATAGATTTTACCTCTGGGTTCTCCTTGCCTTTAGAAGCAGCCCCACCTGACCCCCTCCTGTACAGATGAGCACATTTAAACGAGCCAAGTGCAAACCTAGGCATTGGTTCAGGCTCTCACTGTCAGATGGATGATAAATGCTGTAGAGAGTCAAGGTGAGTAAGAAGCACACGTTCACATTACGGAGTGCTTCCCTTCGCCCACTGGTTTGATTCCTCTTCTGAGAAGCTTCAAGTGAAGAGCAGCTAACCATGTGGATTCCTCTCCTGCGGAGGTTGAAAAGGGATTTCACAGGATTCAAGCCCAAATGAAGAAGGGATGAGAACATCGCAGGAGTGAAAATGGAGCCACTAAACAGCCTGTTGCAAGAGCCTTGGGGAGTAAAAGCCTATTTTTGACATCTTGGCCTCATCCATAGAAAAATCTGATTTTTATATTCAGATGATACAAAAACTGGCTACAGACCCGGGCAGAAAGGTGCTCCTTAACAAGAGTGACCCTGAATGTTCCTCCAGGTGTGGGAGCCATGACAGCAGGAGGAGGCAGTGGCAGTGTGAGTGAGGGGCCTCCCAGGGGAGAGAGACCCAATTCTCCCAGTTTCTACAAATCCTGGCTGGTTCCGAAACACTGGAGTCCCTCTCAACATCTCCCTCTCATTATTGCTCTGTCTTTCTCCAAGCCCTTTTTTGTGGCATTGGCCTTGTCGCCTCTAGTCAGCCTTTGGAATTTAGCTATTTCCGTTGACTTTTGGTTGGAGGACGTGATGACCTCGCAGATGGTCCTCACAGATCAGCCACTGCACTCCTAGGAATGCTTTTATTCCTTTCCCCATTTCATCCCTTTGTGCCCCTAAGACCCGACTCACTCCGTTAGGTCATCCTGGACACTGGGGGGTTTTCAGCCACTCCTCACCCATGTCCCCGACCTCCTAATTTTCTATAAAAGTGGATTTTCATTTTCTATCACACCACTTCCTTGCTTTTCTTTCTCTGCCCCATAGCTATCAACCCAGCTGAATGCAGCCAACCCAAACCCTTTGTAATTTTTCTCTTCAGTAATTCACAATATATGTCCTCTCTGGTCTGGCAGCAACTTAATTTTAAGAATTCTGCACTTAAAATTTCATAGAGCATCATTGGCTCTGGGTTGAGGAGTAGATATTATGCCAAAGTACTCACTGTCCCTGTTTTGTGACTAGCAAGGTAGGAATTCTGATATAGGGCCATTTTCTACAGACTACTGGGAGAGTCTGAATGAAGTTTAGAATTAGCTTGAGAAGGAAGAAGGGGAAGGAATTTAAATTAAGGCAAGAAAATTTCTGGTTCCCACCCAATTAGATTGAGGCTGACAAATTAACTGATTTGAGTCTGTCCCAATATAATAAACAATAAATAAAAACGCCCCAGTATTGAAAGCCTTCTTTGTGGCCCTCCATTCAACTGGATGGAGGCTCCCAGGGGCCATAGCTACCTCATGGGACTAAGAGGGATTATAATCTCACATCGGGTCATGCAAGGGGCTATATAGATGTTTATCATTATATTGTGAGGGAGAAATTAGATGTGTGGGTATAGGTTTTGGAGCAGGAGGAAGGGCAAAGGTGCATACGAGTAAAAGGTTTTCTGTGATTCTGTTTGGCAAAACTTCTCGATGAAAATATCCTCGAAGAAACTGGAGCAAAATATCATCAGTTCGAGGGTTCTGAGTATAGCATTGTGCCATATAGATCAAAAGGAAGTCTAAGCTTTGATCCCTTTTCTCAGGTGGGGAATGGGATTCAGAGTTATGCTGGTATCTGCAAGTTCAGTCCTAAGATACTGGGAAGAAGCTTGGAAGCCAATAAAAAGCATAAGGCAGGGTTTCATTAAAAGTGATAATTCAGAAACATGGAGCAGTTGGGCTGGTGAGCATGGGATTGGCAGGAACCCTGGGATGTGCCTGCACCTGTCACACCATGATCTCTGAAATGACCGCCACTGAAAGGCAGTTGCTGCGGGATGCCAAGCAGACCTCATGATTTCTGGGACCACTGGCCTGATCTGATGCCTCAATCAAACTAGTCCAGGACTGATGGCCACAATCCTAACAGTTATGTTTTAAATCATCAGAGATGAATATGTTCTTTTTACACAAAGCCATTACAAAACCCATGGCCGTGACAATGCGGACAGTCACAAAGTCTAGAAATAGTGATAGAACAGCTACCAGAAGTCTGATCCCACGTCTTTGTTGCATAGGAAGGACTAAAAACTTGACCTGGTGATCATACCATATCATGGTGTCCATACACTCAGCATTTGGATTAGGAAGGGCCCTTTGCTTCACCCTTAACAATTTTGCAATGGTTTTTATGTAAATAACTAATGACTTATCAAAAGTAATAACTCTAGTACCTTTAGCTTAATTTTCCAGTTCCTAGAGCACTTTCTCATATATCACTTTATGAAAGAAATAGCTTCTCTGCCATCTAAAAAAAACAAACGGATGGTGTTCTGCGGTTGTTATGGCTTAAATTGTGTTCCTTCAAAATTCCTATTTTGAAATCTTAACTTCCAGTACCTTAGAATATGATGTTTTTTAGAAATTAAGTTGTTGCTGAGGTAATTAGTAAATTTAAGATGGCGTCGTTAGGGTAGGACCTAATTCAATATGACTGGTGTCCTGCTAAAAAGGGGAGATTTGGATACAACCACGTGCATGCAGGGAGAGTGCCCTGGGAGCACAAAAGTGGAGATCAGGGTGATGTGTCTGCAAGCCAAGGAAGACAGAAGTTTGCCAGAAACCACCAGAGCGAGGGGAGGTGCATGGAACAGGTTCTTCCTCACAGCCCACAGAGAGAATCAACCCTGCTAACACCTTGATCTTGGACTTCTAGCCTCCAGGACTGTGAGACAAAGGTATTCTGTTGGCTAAGGCACTAAGCTTGTAGTGTTTTGTTACATCAGCCCCAGCAAACCAGCACAGCCATGTTGTTTGTGTTCATACCACCATCTTGAGAGTTACAGTGTTGCTTTTTCTCACTTTGCCAGAGGCCTTGAGAATTGGAATTTTATTTCTCTATGGAAGGTATGAGTGCTGGGCTGTTGGTAAGGATAATGAAGGCCTGGAACAGGGGCCTGGGATGAGGGAGGGGTCTCATAAGGCTGGAGCACTGAGCCAGTGGAGGATGGCAAATGGTGTCCTGGATAGAAGGGGCAAGAGAGTTTAAGAGCTAGTGCTCCTTAGGGCTCTGCACCCTGCTCCCTTTTCTTTTTATTCTACCCCTGCTCCCCGTCTCTCTTTTCTTCTCTCATGTCAATCCCCACTCATTTGTTGAGAGCCCCAAACCTCCAGCTTCAGCCCACTCCTCTCTCCTGAGCCTTCAATCCATTTATTCAGTTGGATTATTGACCTCCTTACTGGAAGCCCCACAGGCACCTCAGACTCAGTAAATGCAAAATTACGACTATTGTCTTTGACCCAAAACTAACTTCCTATTTGAAATATTGATTAGTGTTAGGGTACTGTACATATCTCAGGTTGCCCAACCAAGATCCCAGGTGTCATCCATAACCCCTCCATTTCCTTCTCAACTGCATCTAAAAGATTGCAAATAACTATCAACCCTGCTTTCCTAATGTCCTTCAAATCCATCCTTTCCTCTGCATTTTCAGGTCCTACCTTGATTTAGACCCTCAACGTCTCTTAGTAACGTTCTCACTGAGTTCTTTGACTGAAATCTTTTCTTGCCCTCACTACTGCCAAAGCCATATTTCTAAAATATGTATAACATCACATTTTTTTGCTATGTCTTCAGTGGCTGCCCAGTACATATAGGATTATGTTTGAATTCCTTGGCATGTCACCTCTTCATTATCTGATTTCTGCCTGTTTTTCTAATTCTATCATTTATCTCTTTTTTTTCTCTTTCTGGAAAGCCATTCCTTCTTTGGCTTCCATGCTTGTTTGCTGAAGTCCACTTATCCTTTAAGATGTCCCAAATACATAGTTTCACCTTTTCTGTATGCTAGGCATATAACAGTGAGGCAGACAATCACAGTCTAGTGGGGGATAAATACATCAAACAGATAATCATAAATTAGTTTATTTTCATGTTGTAAGTACTGTGAAAGGGAGCATCCACAGGTAGCCTTTACCTGAAATGATGGAAGTGAGAAAGTTTCTTTGGGGAAGTGCCATCTAAGCTGAGCTGTAAAGGATATCCAGGAGTTCTCCAGGCAGAGAGTAGGCTGAATGTGCCCCTAGACCAAGGGAACAATATATTCCCCGAGGAAGGAAGAAACTCCACTTTTTTGACTCTCATGTCATCCTGAGCATAAGTTCATAGCTATAATAAATTTCCTGGCTTGTGAGTCCTTTAAAGGCAGAATCTATACAAACTATGGTCTTGCATATTTGCTTTCCGTTCAACGGAGTACAAATAAAAAGAGTAGAAACTGGTATGTCTTAAGATTAAATCAATGGAAATAGATTAGGCTGTTAGGCCTCAAGAAGTTTACCATGTTTTCTCTTGGTATAACATGAACCTATCTAAAGAAAAACTAAGGATTTACACAGTGACATAATATTAATGATTATGAATATAATAATATCATTCATTTATATAGATCTTTGGACTTGACAAAACAGATCCAAAAAGCGATAAGTAATGTGGGGTATCCCTTCTTCAGAGGGAAAATAAAGGAGAGAATGATTCTACTTCACCAAGGCTCGAAGGTCATCATTTCTCCCTGTCTTGTGAAAACAGGAAAATAACAGACATGATAGATGGCTGTCAGAGCTGTGATTGTCTCTTGCGCTATTGGAAGCAGATTAGGAAGGCCAAGTTGACATTGATAGATATGTGTTGTGACATGAGTTGGCACAGTATAATAGTGATCATTGCTGTGATAGGGATGTGTTCTTATACAATCTTTCCTGTAACAGGAACATTACCTTCTGCTGGGAGAATCTTTTCTTCCTCTTGATGCCTGTCTTGTTACGTGACTCTGTTTCAGCGGTCTCAGGCTGTTGTCTGACTCCCCTGTAGACTGAGGCAAGAAAGAGACAGCCATGGATGGTGGATGGCCCTAGCGATTCACCTGCCGGGAGGAAGGAAGTCTGGAATACATGATGATTCTTGGGCCCAAAGTCCGGGATCTCAGCCTGGAATGACTGAAAAGCTCTGCGACGCCAAGGGTCATTTCTTCTGCATATTTTGGACAGCAGCTATGGCACTACTGGGCTGTCAGTTCTTTTGTCTAATTGGGGAGAGGGGATTTCCTGCTCAGTATCCTCAAAATGGCACCAGTCTTCACTCTTCCCACTGCCATCTCTTTGAGTCGTAGGGCTCACGGCATACACTGTCACAGAGGTTCAAGTCGGCCTGCTGGCACATAGCTAACCTGATGTTATTGCCAAGTCAAGGACGAGTACTTGCAGGGCTAATGATGCACTTGTCATCAGAGGAATTCAGAACCGTTCAAAAATAATTTATATAGAGTAGGAAATGCAAACCACTTTGTTGGAAAATGGACCATATTATATGCTTTTCAGTGATTCTTTCCCTGCATGAGTGTAGAATGGCATCGCGAGAGCATCATTTGTTTCTTTTTATGGTGTTGACCATGCTATGTTCCTTGTTCTTGCTATGTATATTTTTAATTTTGACAATGAACAGATTGCTAAAAATAGAATTACAGAGTTATTTTAATTACAGCCATTTCAGTTGCTCATCAACATAACAATGAAAAATGGAAGAGTTGCTGCATCTTTGCCAAGTTGTCATCTTGTTTAATCACTTTTTGTGAAAGTAGCATGTACTACCAGCTAATTACGAAGACTAAGTGTTGTAGATGGGAGGCACAGTGTACCTATTTTTAATGCTTTGTAAACACTGAAGGAGGATGCCAGGATGAAAACATAAGAATCTTAATCTCAGTTTAATGTATTTTATCCCATTTACTCTCTTGTCCCTGTTGAACTATTGGATATTTAGTTTACTTTTTACCCCCCCTTTCCTTAATTTTCTTTAGTCTTTTTGTTGTGGTGGAGAAGAGATTGGGGATAGCAGAGGAAGCAAGCAATTCACGTTTTCTAGGAGTCATAGCCCAGGCTGTTTAGAATATATAAAGTCCCTAGAAAAGATTTTCCATATCTCCCAAACTCCACACGCATTATTTATGTATTTAATGCTGCACAGAGAGTGGGTTATTGATCTCTGTGTGTAATGGTGGGCAGGGAGGGAGGGTGGTGTATTCCTGGGGTCTCTCTTAGTCCGCAGGGAAAGACAAATGATCATTTGCAGTGTCTTCAGCTTCCTCTATTAATCTATCGGTGGCATTGAAGCAACAGGCCATGAGGCAAATGTTAGTTTTACATGACCTTGCTTATGAACATTATCATGGGTAAATGCTAGAAGCCCTTCCTCATGACATATACTTCTGTAACCAATGGATTATATTGAGATGCACATAACTTTGTATATGTATCTTCAAAAATCTTATGTCTAAATCATGCCATGGAATCATTTCCCATGGACACAACTTGAAACTTCTAGAATAGAGAGCAATATTTACTACTCCCAGCTTTCTTCATTTTAGAGAATTGTTTCAATATCAGCACACGATTTGAACTCAAGGAAGCTTCTCGTAGGAGATCTAGGTATGGGATACATTTTCATTAAATTCACTGGTAGTTGAATCAATATGTACATGCTATCAAATAACCAACTGGTCAATCTGTTTGAATGAATTCAGTTGCCAAAGTTTAAGAAAGGATGGAGCAGGGCGGGGGGGAGGGGGTGGTTTCCAGATTGTGTGGGGTCTGAAGCTTTTATGATTTGGGGAGCTTTCTATAAGAAAAAGAATACAAAGTTACAAGGGTAACTTTAAAGTAGGTATGAAAATAAATATTTATTTAGGATGAGAAATCACAAGTTATGCATTTTAAAAAGTAGACACATGCCCACATCATCACAAAATCCTGAAAAATAACACAATTTTATTAACATCCCAGTGCACTTTTATAATTGCTACATTTGTTGGCTGCATTCTGTTTGCCTCTTCAAATGACAATACATTTTTAAATATCATTTTCTATAGAGTAGGAAAATCAATAATAGTTTTTTCTCTTAGCATGGTTGACTCAAAACTGATTTGTGTTACTGATAGTTTAGAAACATTTATTTCGGTTTAGCAACCCTCTATTGGTAATGCTATGCTTAGGAATTTTGTCAAATTAGGAAAAACCTCTTTAAACTTTGCTTTGTATATAAACTTTACAATTTTAGACATTTGAAGTTTTATTAGGCCATCTAATCGGAAATATTATTTCATCTGATGACATTTGTTAAACACCGCAAATTTGTGTTTTCTGCAACATTCATTTGCCCCTTGGCTTTTCTACTTCTGGTTTGGGACTGTCTGAATATAATTCTTTTCCTCATGGTCATGATACTGATCTGCAAGTTTTAGTTTCTATCATGATATAATTAAGACTTTTGGTAATGATATGGTTTTGGAATATAGGTGAGGTTCGGTGGGGTGGAGTCCAGAGCCGGAGACCAAGAAAGAATTCTTGAGACGTCTTTGGTGCAAAATGGTGGTTTATTAAAGCACAGGGGACAGGCCCCGTGGGCAGAAAGAGCTGCTGCCCCAGGTTGTGAGGGGTGGCTGATTATATACAATGGGGTTGGGGGAGGTAAGGAAAAAGGGAGGTTGAGAAAGTACTTTCTTATGTTAAAGAACACTCACAGGAAACCGGAGGCCTTGCCTTTGTCAAGTTAAGGTTGTTTTTCCCTCTAGCAAGGCATTAACATTGAGATGGTTGGGGGCTTCCTGGAAGAATGTCACACAGGTCCCACCCAGGAGTGGCGGGTAGGGGGAGGTTGTAGGGGGAGGTTGCGGGGTGTCAGCTTATGCTTTGTCTTCAGCTAGCCTTCTGTTCCCTCATCAGTAATATTGAAACTTCTGCCAGTATTCTTTTTCAGTTTACATTTTGGCTTCTTTTTATCGTATTTGAATTTTGGTAATGTAATTCTGAAATAATATAAAATAAATCAGAAATCAGAGACTAACCGAGGGTAGTTCAATTCATTTTAAATTGTTGCTACACTGTATTGAGCTAACAGTGTTCTAATGAAATGAATGTTATGTCACATGCAGTGACTTATTAACGAGTATTTTCACTTGTTTTTTCCATCTTGTGTCACTAGGTCAATGACAATATTATGCACTATTTCACCTAAAAGCCACTAGATTTTATCCGGGTAGTATGTGAGGGATATTCTAAGATATAATCAAATATCTTGGGATGCGTAAAACATATAACGGCTGGAGGTTTGTGCCCTACAAACACAGAAATCCTGGTAAATGTCATTAAAAAAAGGATTCTCATCAAAGAAGGAAAAATATATGGTGCATGCGTATTTGTGGATGTGGCATAGTCAAGTAGATTTTTGACAGGAGAAAACTTCAATTCTGACTGTGGGTTAATGAGAATGGAGTCTTCTGTTTAAAATATCACACAAATTAGCGTTTGGTTTCCTGCACTTCAAACCTTGTTTTCCTTTTACAAACCAAATAGTTGTGGTGCTGGGTCAATGATAAGATAAGCTTTCTCCTCACCATGCTTTAGACCATGATGCGGGGTAGGGTAGCACAGTGGGCTTTTTGGAAGTCGTTCCTTCACTGGGATGGGTGATCACAATTTCACAGAAATGACTAGAAGCTGTGTAAACATATCCTAGTAAACCCAAACTCATTGTGTCCCTAACTCAACTTCTTAGCCAAAAACCAAAATGATTCATGATTCCACCAACATTACCCGACACGGTGTCGGGGTGGTGGGGGGCGGGATGTAACAGATGGCAAATCAGAGTGGAAAGAAATAGTCATCTAAACGATTGCAGTTTAAAGATTTGTTATTTGCAAATTTGATGAACATACATGATAATATCATACGTGGTTAGGTCTTCTCTAAGGGCCTGTAAGGTGCAAGCCCCATTAGCCTCCTGGGAAACTTCATTCTGGGGCACATTTTTTTCTTGTCTGTCTCTTTCCTTTTTCCCTCTTAAGTTCACTCTGCCATGGCCAGGGTGTGATTTCATCCCTTCAATATGAGACGTGACCCTGGCTTATTTTGGGAAAGGAAGACAATGGAACAATGGTCTATATGTAGCACAAACCGGGTACTTCCAAGATCTTAAAGGCCAGCAAGTTCCCATTTGCGAAGTGCCTTTAGTTGTGCTTGTCAGCTCTTTCTAGCATTTTCTGTAGGAAGTAAGGTCCAATACATCCACTGTAAAGAAGCAGCGAAGCAGTCAGGCTAAATAGATTTTCCCAGTTTAGATGGGGCTTTAATGGCTGTAGTTTTGGGAAATGCTCTGTTAAGTAGTTTTATTTAATGTAGGACTTCCCAGAGCCTTTGAGATGTTAATGAAAACATCAAAGGTGCTTCAAGAAGGGATTAGGGTATGCAGCATTTCCTAAATTTATTTGATCAAGAATCTTTTTCTTTTTTTTCCTAAATCCACAGGGTATCCCTTTAGAAGGAATCATGAGGAAAAACTTAATGTTGTATTTCCATTTTCCATCAGCCACCAGGTGAGGAGTCGAGACTGGTATTCCTGCTTGAACCAACAGAAAGTGCACATAAAATAACCCAATATTGTTCAATGACCATACCGTTTTCAGGAAAAACCTGTTCCTAATAAAAATCCTAATTACCTGTGAGTCTGTGATTACTAACATTTCCACAGGTAGATATAATTCAGAACAAGGTTGAAGTAAATTCAAGCAACTCAATACTCAAAATCATCATCTTTTTGATTCATCTCAATTGCAGATTGTAAACTCTTGCAGAAATCTTGGATGTCTGTCCCCTCTGTGCTCTCAAGGCCCATGAAGCCTTGAAGCCAGGTGTGAAGGTGATTTAACAGGGAGGAGGGAGCTGAGTTAAGGGTGAGGGTCAAGGAGCATGTGTGAGAATGCAAGGGGGTGGTAGACAGAAGTGTGATGAATGGGAGAGGACATCCACTCCTGACAGTGTCAAAGTTAGGACCGAAGGCCATGAGACAGCCGTGCTGTGGACCAGTCACTTACCGAGAAGCAGTGTATGCTCCTTCTTAACACAGAATCCATCTACTTCCGCAGCCATCGATCCAGTGCAGCCCTGCTCTGCATTAAAACTCCCTCTTCTCTTCCTACCTGCAACCTCTGCCTTCAGTATTTTCTTCCAGTATATTCTCCTACTGCTGCCAGAAATATCTCCCCAAAATGCAAATACAATTATGCTATGAACATCCGCACAAGCTCTTCGGAGAAAAACCATCATGCTTGCCGCGTGGGAAGAGAAAAAGGAAGGGAGATGAAAGTTGACCGAGGCTCTGATGATCAGGATGTATGGTGTGGGCCAGGGGACAGGCCGAGGCAGAGGCAAGCAGTGCCCTGGTATTGTGTCCTAGTAACTGCTAAGCTTCTCGTGGGGATTTCTCTACAAGTCAAGGTTTAAGGTCAACAGTGATTGAGGTATTAAACCAGTTTCCTTCCTGTGTGCGTCTGAGCCTCATCATCTGCGAACAGCCACACTATGAGGTGCAGAATATGCTTGCTCATCTACCATCAGTAGATGGTAGATAATTGTAACTCACTTTTTCTCCCCTTTCCTAACGTCATTTCTTTCCATTAAGAGTCTCTCCTTGTTTGGCCTGGTGCTTGACCCAAGGCTTCTGAAGCTCTGCTTCTGCCCACTGAGAGATGGGCGAAGAAAGGAGAAAAGGTACTAAAAAATGCCTATGCTCTGGTGAAGATTTTAACAGGGGTTTCTAGCTAGAATTAAGAATAAGGTAGAGGAATGAATGGAATTCCAGGTCCAAGGAATAACATTAGGAGATCACCTTTGCAGACACAGTGGTCTCTATTCAAGCCTTGCTCTCCTGAAGTTACAGTCAGTAGGGTCAAACTACCTTCCTGCTTGAAACAGGCCAGATCGTCAATGTAGCAAACAATCAGATCTTCTAGATAATTGTTGGGAGTGCTAGATGTGATGGATTTCTCCAGGATACTCTGTTAGGGATTATAGAAGTATTACCCAATTTTACTAGACCAAAAGTGAGAAAAATATGCTGCTTCTAAAATATTTTCCCTATAGATTGTGGTTTTTCTGTAAAATTACCCAGAGAATTTCCCATCTAGAGGACTCATGTCCAGGCTGGAGAATATTAATTTTGTTGGTTTTTTTGCTTTAGCACCTGAATTCTCCGGTTTAGGTCACAAGTATGGCAAATTATGGAAATCCTTATGACAACTAGAGAGAGGAGGGATGGTTAAAGATAAAAGGAAGACAGGTCATCATCACTGGATCATTTCTTACATCCTAAAATTTTTACTTTACATTCTCAAGAGACCATTTTAGGCTTATGTAGACTTAGATTTTTCTTCAGTCATTTACCATCTTTGTGCATGTAGAATAAAGAAAAGACGGGGCGCCTGGGTGGCACAGCTGTTAAGCATCTGCCTTCGGCTCAGGGCGTGATCCCGGTGTTCTGGGATCGAGCCCCATATCAGGCTCCTCCGCTATGAGCCTGCTTCTTCCTCTCCCACTCCCCCTGCTTGTGTTCCCTCTCTCACTGGGTGTCTCTATCTCTGTCAAATAAATAAATAAAATCTTTAAAAAAAAAAAAAAAGACGAGTAAAATAATTTAGCTGTTATCGCAGGAAGATGTGGAAATGCAGTCATTTCTCTAACAAAGAGATCTGCTCCACTGCTATTAGATTTCTACCATTGCTCAGCAGCTATGCGTTTCTGTGTGTACACTCTTCACTTTATGTCGAGTAATCAAACCAGTTTTAAATGACTCAGTGAAACTCATGATTTGTGTCACCAGCAACACAAATAGCTCAACTAAAATGACAACCATATGAAGATCTGGGACCAAGTTTGCATACGTGCAGGTAGTTACGACTTCATCACGACTGGTGATGGTGATTTTAAGACGCCATCAATGAGAAAACGCAGCTCAGTGTCAGAGATAGTGAGCATGTGTGGGGAAATGGGCATCGAGTTTTTGATGAAATATGGTAATTACAGAAATAGGAAGTGACAAAGCCCTGTAAATACTTTCTAAATCCATGGGACTAAGCTGAAGAAAAATCTTGGCTGGAGCATATTTACCTTTAGGTGAATATATCTCTAATTCTGGATGAACTCTGGCTCATAGCAGCTGCTCAGGGAGAGCCTTTTAAAGGAATGAATGGCTAAGGTTGATCTTTCTCCCCTGAAGGAGAAGGCAGAGTCTTGTCATTGCTGCTATTAATTCATAACACAGCATAAATTAATTTTGACGGGATGACCTCACAGTTTGACTATGATTGCTTTTAGTTTTTATATTCCATCCTAATGTTCATATATAGGTACCTTCTTAGTTTTCATAGTTGTAATCATAATAATGAATGTAACATTTTATACATTTTCCCTGAATATTATATCAAGACCATATAATTATAATTTTATAGCTGTGTAATATTCCATTGAATTATACACAATAATTTACTTAAAAATTCCTTACTGTTATATATTTAGATTGATTCTGGTACTTTGCAATTTTAGATGGAGCTGCAAATAACATTACTGTGCACTTGGTTTTTCCTTCTGTTGAGTTATTTCCTTAGGAAACATTCCCAGGAGTGGAATTTTTGGGTTGAAGGGAATGATGCATTTTTATAGCCTCAGTATAAATTGCCATAAGAAAGGCTGTAATAAAATTTCATTGGCAATTTCTCCTTGAAGCTTCTGTAGGACAGGGGACTGTTTTAGTCACTTTGCAATACTTGTCTTCTCCATTTTCTGGCATGTATATGTCATTGGAAGCTTGGCTTAAGAAGAGAGGGAAAACAGATGAAATGCATTGCTATGGCTTGGTTGTCACAGGGCTCCCAACTTTCTTACAGCCTGGAAGCTACAGTGCTGTTCTTGCCTCTGCTTTTCTAGCTTTCTTGGCTCTGTACAACTGGATGGAAAGCTCTAATGGGTTCTGGGTTAAGGCATTATTAGGTAGGACAGAGAGCAAGATTCCTTTTGAATCCTTCAGAATTGGATAGGAAAAGGTAAACTTTGGTTAAGAAGACTGGGTTGGTAACCGTGGAATTTGCATAATTACTTCATGAAATTACTTTAATTCCAAGGATCAAAATATTGATGTCTGTTTTGTTGGATTCAGGATCATGTGTAATAGTCACAAGTTATAAAAACAACAGCTACAACCCTCAAATGTAGACTGCAGCTAAAAGCAAGGGCACGTGAAGGCTATGCATGAAAAGTATGAAGAGGACGTTAGGATAAAAGCATGTCCTCACTGGGATGTGTGCCATTTTGGAATTTTTTTCACAACCCTTTACGTCATGTCTAGGCTTCTGTCATATCCTCTTCATTGTACTGAGGAAGTCAGTAACTGAAGTGACTGAGATATTTGAAGAGAAATAATTGAAGAGAAAAAAATCAGGCATTACAATTCCCATTGTTCTTACATGGGCTGTGTTCTTCATGTAGGAGGGTGGCGCTGTTGACCTACCTGTTAACCTAACCTACGTGAGCTCATGCTTTGAAATCTTTGTTTTCGAGTAAATAGCTCCATTTATCCATGTTGTTGCTCTACTTCCAGTTACAAAGGACATTAAGCTGCTTTTTTGGGGAGAAGGCTACCTGGCGCCGGGATGCCATCTGCAGCTATGGGAAAGCAAAACAAATCTATCTCTAGAGGATGTCATCATGGTCATTAGGACATGGAGCATGCTGTTGGCTAACCTGTGGTACAATTGTCATAGTACTAAATCTTAAAGAAAGTCTCAAGACACAATGTGATGTTGGGTTATCCTTGCATGTGTGAGTCTCGATGTGTTATTGTCCTTGAATAATGGGGCTTGAAGACCATAACCACCATTCTATTTGAATCTCCATTTCATGGTTCTGCTTTTTTTATGTGTGGCTTTTTTTTGTTTCATAAAGACTTTAACTGCATATTAGGGAAGATGGACAGTGGTAGCCCAAAGTATGCTCTCATTGCTTGGGACCCTACTCACCATAAAAAAGAGAGATCCTGTCTCTCTCAGCATCCAGTCTCAAGATACACTTCACTTGGCCACATTGAGGTCATATGCCCATCCTGGAACAAATTATTCTAGTTAAGAAAATAATGTCCTCTGATTGGTGAACCTGAGTGATACTTCACTCCTTTAGCAGGTAGGGCTGGACACCAAGATTGGCTGTCCCACAGAGAATACATGGAGTAGGAGAGGGTCATGCGATAAGGAAAGGCCAGGTACTCTTAGCAAAAGAGGAGGAAGAGATTCTGGGTAGACCCAACAGCAGTCATGATAAGGATGGTTCTAAATGCCAATAAGATTCACTAACAAGATGAAGCAGACTTTTCCAGTATTTTCTTTTGGATAAGCTTTGCGTTGCCTCCTATATATTCCGACATTTTGAGTCATGTGTTTAGAAGACTACATTAAGTATGTCCTCTGTCTTGTGCATAAATTAATCCAGCTTTAGATCAAGGGAAATAAAACCCATGTCTTTTTCTAGTGTTTGGAATGATTTACTAGTTTTTTTAAGAGCCTTGGTTAGTGGACTCTGATGTCGTGGGATTCATGTCCACCTAGAGTTTAATTCTACAACTCTGTAGTTGATATTCACTGGTCTTCACACCTGAAGTACTAATGCTTTTCTTTTCTTGTCCCAACCTCTGCTTAACATACCAGCATAATTAACAGATATACCAAGAACTCCATCTTCAAGGACTTTTCTCTTGAGAGAGATTTAGTTTCTATGTGAACCTTTATACGCACTTATTCTTATATGTGGATGATGAGACCAAGTGGCTGCTCTCTAAATTTTCCCTAAGGAGGGGCACCTGGGTGGCTCAGTCAGCTAAGTGTCTACCTTCAGCTCAGGTTATGATCCCGGGGTCCTGGGATCGAGCCCGGAGAGGCCTCCTGTTCACCAGAAAGTCTGCTTCTCCTTCTCCACGCCCCCACACCTGCCAGCGTGCTCCCTCTCTCTCCTGTTCTCTCTCTCAAATAAATAAATAGAATCTTAAAAAAAATAAATTTTCCCAAAGGAGTCATCAGCTTGTAGCTCACCATGTAGTCAAGTTTCCTGTTAGAATGAACATCCTTGTTCTTTCAGTGGTATGTTTGTATTTCCTTATGAAGTCTTGATAACGGAAGTTGTTAGCCACTTGTAAACACCTTTAAGTTTCTTTACTCTAACAAAGACTGAGAAAATGCACAAAGAGACCCATTCTCTGAAATTACTGACTTCTAGATACATGGAGTATCATGAGATTTACTCTAGTTTTGCTGTGGTTGTGTTGAGGATTTGGACTAAATCATGATTATTCTATAACCCTGGGGAAAGAAAAAAATTGTGTGTCTTGGGAATAGATGTCTGATCTGTGTGTATACAGGAACATTCCAGGTTTTAATAGTATTGCCTGAAGTTGACTTCAGCCCAAACTGGCTTAAATGGGTTCAGAATGAGGACTAATCAGTGTCTGAAACACTAGTGTTACACCCCACTGCCTAAGATAAACGATACCTCACGTCAAAGAGTAGGAGATTTTTCCACGGTTCATGGAGCAGTTGGTATTTATGTAAAAATCAGTTTAAAAATAAGCTGTAATTTAAAAAATGCAAATTCTGAGGAAAACCTTAGCTAAAAGGCTGGACGTGGCAAAAGAGATAATTTGCTGATGTTTTGCATTAAGATTCAAGTCCTAAGAAAGAGATGGACCAAGGAAAATTTCTTTTTAATTTGGAGGGCGTTTCTTTTTCTGAAAACGTAATGAATCAACCAATCCCAAATTCTGTCTGGATTGAAATGAAGACGAAAAAAGCATATAAAGTGGTCTCTCTCTTACCTCTGTGACAGCTGTTATTTTCCAGAAAGCAACCAGCCTGTCCCAAGTCAATAAGTCTACTTAGTGGATAGGGCTGAAAGCTTATTGATGAAATATTGCATCGCTGCAGTCTTCTTTTTATTCTTCAGAGGGGTTTTACACATGTGGTTTTGTTTATCCTCTTGGTTGTCACTCACAGCTCAGTTGTTTCCAAATTGGGTAGTTCCTTACACACACACACACACACACACACACACACACTCACTAACTTACCTTAAGCTTCTCTCTTTATAGTTTTTCTGAGAAATTTCTTTCATCTTTTTACTCTATTATCACCTTATCCTTATTCCATTGATGAGCTAATAGATGACACTTATATTTGATGGAGGTAAGAATGTTTTGATTGCATACACACATCAAGGAAAAAGTAAATCTTAAGTTTTGAGATGCAATAAGACGTGAAAAAGTATCATCATCCCCTAAGGTCGTATATTCTAGATGTTCTCTATCTAGTATTATTTACCTTTTGTATTAAACCTGCTTTTCATCAAGCAACATTTAAGAGAAAAACAATCTTGTATCAATTGCATCTTTCATCTTTGCTTAATTACTAGCATTATGAAAGTACTACAGTTTGTTATGCTTTTATTGCAAGTTTCCATTTCCACTACGTAGGGTTTTGTGGGCACCCCTGAAAATCTAATTGTTAAAAATATAATAAACACAATTAACATTGTTTACTTCCAACTAGCACAGTGCTTATAGCTCAATTGTTTGTTAGATGAATTTTTAAAATTCTGAGCCCCTAAAAAGGGATATAGAATTGAACTATAAGACTACATTCCTTCTATAAATTCACTAAGATTGTTAGGTCGAAAATAGGGTTATGATGGTCCTTAAATGAAAATATCAAGGATAAAGTTATTAACTTTATGATAAAAGCCAATTATAATTATTTATTAGTCAACAAAATATCACACATTATCTGTCAGATTTTTAATATAAAAATTGAAAATGCGTATATTCATTCACTGTTAATGACTGTGGCCACCACTCTAAGTATGTATTGAGTATATCAATAGCTTTGATTATATGTTTATAAATGGTACTTATAGATTACATATCTATATGCAAACACGGTTCTTAAATATTCTAGCAGATAATTTTATTATTTTATAGATAAGAAGTTATAACTAAAATACCCTGAGTGTTTACCATTTGCTGGGCATCACAATAATCATGTGATAAGCATTATCTCCTGTAGCCCTCACAAGAATGTTCTGAGAAGGAGAAATAGAACTGCAGGTTAAAATTAATCATTTAAGTTCACAGAATAGAGTCACTTAATAAAAAACCTGAGATTTAAGTCACAGTTTTCCTGTGACCATGAGTTGGGCATTCTCCATCACACCACACTGCATATGTACATCGCTAGCAGATTTAAAATTATTTCTACACAGTGGAGTGTGTGAAACTCCATTCTACCCTTTATTGTCAACCTGGGGTCCAACATGATTAAAATTCTCTTTGTTGAAACAAATAGTGATGAAAAAGCATAGGTAATTAAGTTGAAGTTGAGGGGAAGGGGAGGTGGGGAAGTGTTAGTCAAAGCATGTAAGTTTCTGTTTTGCAAAATAAATAATTTCTGGAGATCTACTGTATAGCATAGGGCAATGCTTAACAATTCTGTACTGTATACTTAAAAATTTGCTAAGAGAGTAGATCTTATGTTAAGTGCTCTTACTATAAAAGAAAACAAAAAACAAAAAACCCCCAAAACACAAAGGGAGGCAGGTGGAAATTTTTGGAGGTGATGTATAAATTTATGGCATTGATAATTATGATAGTTTCACAGGTATATACTCATCTCCAAAGTCATTAAGCTGGATACATTTTTTTTAAAAGATTTTATTTATTTGACAAAGAGAGAGACAGCCAGTGAGAGAGAGAACACAAGCAGGGGGAGTGGGAGAGGAAGAAGAGGCTCTCAGCAGAGGAGCCTGATGCGGGGCTCGATCCCAGGACCCGAAGGCAGACGCTTAATGACTGAGCCACCCAGGCGCCCCGATTAAGCTGGATACATTAAATATCTACAGCTTCCTATATATCAATCGTAACTCAATAAAGAGGTTACAAAAAAGAATTACGATTTTTTTTTTTTCAACTTGAACCTCTAACCCAAAGGGAAGCAATTGAAGGATACTCAGTGTCTGGGAGATTTGAATAAGAGAAGAAGACAACCATTTCTTATCAATTCCTTTACAAAGTGATCTAGAGTGAGAATCCATTTTGAAAGATGTGAGTGGTCACTGTTGAAGAAATCTTTAATAAGGAGTAAATAAGTAGTATTAAATATTTAATAATAAATTGCCATGTGAGACAGAACTCCTTCCCCACTAGATTTACACCTCAGTTTACTTCACATTTGGTCTCTAAGAACATGAATAAAACCATATAGCTGTCTATCCACGGAAGTAAACATCTGGTATTGGACAGTTTTGACTATTAGTTCTGCATTGAAACAGATGTTTGTAGATTCGTTTCCATCCCCCAGTTTCTTTGGTCTTTCAGTATTCTTGCTTGAAAATGTGCCCCCAAAGCAGCCATAAGATATATGTTTTTATCAATAACTTCACATTTGGCTACCCAAACTTCTTTGCATGCACTTGTCCTTTGACGTTAATATGCTTGTGTGGACAGAAATGTAAAGGAGCTCATTGTTAATATCTGCTCCAGAACAGAAAATCGAGGATTTATGAGTACAGCTATGACCTCAACTATCGCAGAGGGCTATAGAGGTTTCAATTTCCAGCAGAATACACACTCTTTTGAAAATGACCTGTGAACAGAGGAAATACCTTTATTTTAAACCTTACCTCACATTATACCCTGAAAAAATGTTAATTTCTGATTTTAAAAAAATAGCTATATCATTACTTTAGAAATCATTTGAAAAATCCACAAATATTTGTTGGGTATCATGTTTACGTCAGGCAGGTCACACATATGACCTTTGATCTTCGAGTCCTAAAAATTAGGTATGTCAGGCATCTTCACTTGCTTGGTCAAACTTGGGATTAGAGAGGTAAGCTTGCCCCAGGACACAAAGCTAATAGGTAGTGGAGATGTGATTTAGACAGGTCTGGCTGGTTCAGGAGGGTATGCTGTTTCCACTGCCATGTGCTGCCTGCCTCCAAAGGTTTTATTTCATATTTATTAAGTTACTGACATGGATTAGATGTTTTGTGGATCACAAACCTGGGCCCACGGGTCATAAGAAAAAATGAGGGGGAGCTGTAAATTATTAAGATATTTGCTGAGGTTATCCCGGAACAGGGTTTCCAAAGCTCAGCCAGCTGAGCAAAAGACAGAGCCATGGGGTAGTCGGCTTCTTATTCTCTTTAAGACATAGTCTACAGCAGAAGAGGGAAATCTTCATGCTTGTTTGTTTGTTTATCATTTGTTTTAAAATAATTATACCTAAATGAGGATTAATGAAAGCCCAGCCTTCTTTCATTGATTGATGCCATGATTGATGGTAAATATAAAGCCATAAATGTACACCATTAGTCCTGGGCATTTATTTCTTTAAAAAGAAACATTAACACTTCTCAAATTGTATTTCGCCAAAGATTAGTGTTTTGTTAGATGTTCGTAAGTACTCTGTGAAAACTTGTTGGTCCCATAGTGAAATAAATGGGTGAAGTTCTAGATGATACACTGTCAAATTTAATGTTTATAATTGGAATTTTTAGAACCTTTAGTAGGTACATTATAATCACTGATTCCCAGGTACCCCAAACCCATCAAATGAGAATCTCTAGGGTGAGACTCAGACATCAGTATTGTAAAAAAAAGTTTCCAGGTGATTCTGATATGTAGAAACACCATTGTAACGAAACATTTTTTTAGTACATATGCTCAGGCTGGAGGCTGGTTGTTTTTCATATGCACAATTATTTGCCGCAGTGGAGAAAAAATGATGATAAATGATACAGAGTAGGTAGGCTTTTGTAGTTTGTCATAGATTCAATTCTTTGTTCAATGAAAGTCAGTTTTGATCAGATAAACATCCTATGAATCACTGGCGATGGGAGAATGGCTGGAACTCCAAGCGGGAATGGAAATGACTGAAAATAAGCCAAATCTCACCCTGATTTCTGTCCACAATGCTTCTGCTTTTCAAAGGGCAACAGCCAGGAGCACTTCCCGAATCCAGTACCCTGGGCTGCCGTTCCCCTCTGCTACCCGGGGTGTCCTTTGCTGCGGCCGTGTGGAGGGCTAACGTCTGAATTTCTCCTTTCATCTTTTTGCTTTAGTCCTTTGATCCTGGCAGAGACTTCGGGTCCTATTAAGTGGGCTCTTGTTCTCTCTGAGTCTGTTCAGTATGTGTGGAATTTTGTGAAATGAGTTTATTAAGGATCAGGGCTGACTGTCCTTCTTAATTCCTTTCATGGAGCCCAGTGCCTCCAGGTAGGGACAAATCCAGGAGAGGAGACTCCCATGCCCTGGGCTTGCTCCCCTCTCCAGTCACAGCTCTCAGGACTATTGTGGTCTCCTCCTGGGAGGTTCTCTCCTCCCTGGGGCTCCTTGAACGCCACACGTTTTCTTTGCCTTCAAGCTTTTGCAGAGGTGGCTCTCTCCTCCTTGTGAGCAAATCCTTTGTGCTTTCTGGCTAATTCTTATTGACATGTCCTTCACAACTCAGCCCAGAGACCAACTTTCCTGTCAATGCCCCCTCTTCTCTCACCTACTGGTCTGGGTTAAGGGTCCCTCACGTCTGCCCCAAAGAGCACCCTCTCCATAGTGCCACACTGGTAACTGACATGTATTTCTCCCCAGCTGGGTTGTAGATTCCTTCAGGAAGGGTCTGTGTTTCATTGTCCAGTTCCCACCTGAATGCCTGGCTTATCAAACATGCTTACCTAAAGTTGATGAGAAAATGAAAATACTCTTTTCTTGTTTTCCCACACCCCACATGCCTGTCACCATCTCAGCTTCACAGCATGTAGAACACATTTTCTTCTTTTCTGAGCACAGTCTCTTTTCATAAATGGCGGCTCCAGTAGCATCTCCTCAATATTGACATCATTTGATTTCAACTTGCTCATTTATTTTTACTTTGTAATATGTTTTTCATAAAAATATCATGTGAGTTTTGTATCCCCAGATGGCAACCTTTTCAAGACCACCTGTATTCTCTCACTTCTGACTTCGAATAGATATTCAATGACTGTAGCGCTCTGAAGATATGGCGACTCAGGTCTATATTTTAACTGCATTCTCTTTAGCTGCATGGATGCTTCCTCTCGTGGTGCCTGCAGTAATGGTTCTGGCAATTAACTTTCTGCTTGCAGGTGTCTTCATTCATCCTTTATTTTAAATAAACTAATCTCTTCATTTAATATATATTACCGAGCACCTCTTCTAGGTGCCAGGAATACAGCAGTAAACAAAATATACAAAAACTCCTGCCCCAGTGGGTAGAGGTGCAAAGTAAACACCATAAACAAGTAACATATATAGTGTTACCGGGTAATAAAGACATTGGAGAAAATTGATATAATGGAAGGAGGACAGTGAATGTTGAGGGACTTGCAAATTAAAATAGGAAGACTCACTGACAATGTGGCCTCCTCAGGGAATGGGGCTTGTGCTGTAGGAGCAGCAAGTTATCAGTGTGGTTGGAGCAGGTGAAGTGGAAGAGTCATGGGAGAGGGAGTCAGGGAGGTGATGGGGTTGTGCAGAGACTATAGGTCCTAGAGGTCATGAAGAGAACTTTGCCTGTTTATCAGAGCCTTCATCCACTGTAGAACCAATGCCATTTTCAGTGCTTTGGAGGACACGAAGATGAATCAGACTCAGACTGTCCTCAGTGAGTTCAGACTCTGTAGTGCGGGTACAGCCCCAATTTGGGTGAGCAGCCTCTTAGATCCCAAGTACTGAAGCTAAGTGCTGACTCTCATATACTGTTGGTGAATGTCAACGAATACACTGTTTCCCCCCAACATAATTCAATCTGGTGGAATGTATATAGATTTAACATACGCTCTTTGACCCAGCAGTTTCACATCTAGGTTTTTTCCCCAAGTAAATAAAGAAGATATATAAGAAAGTATATTTAAAGATAAATATGGAAGATATATAAGATATATAAGAAAGTATATTTATAATGCATTGTTTATAACAATGGGAAATTAAACATGTAGCAGTGAGCTTAGATAGATAAATTGTGATATATCCAATGAAGGACATACTTTACATTTATTCAAAATGATGGTGTAGGTGTTGATACAGAAAGATAATCATGATTTATAGTTAAGTAGGATAAAGTTATAAAACAGCATGCAAAGGATGAATCCATTTTTATAACATATCAAAAGTCTGTGATTTAGGTATCATGGAAATCTCAATGAATGTGAACCAAGGTGTTAACAGTGCTAATATCTGCAAAGTAGAACTTGGAGTGATTTTCCTTCATTATACCTCTTTGGTCTGATTAATTAAAGGGAAAACTTTTCCTTGACAATTAGAAAATGATTATTTACAGTTTTGAAAAGGAAAAAAAAAAAAAAAGAGAGAGAGAAATCCTTGGGCTTCCACATACCCTGTGGCCAGCATGTCTTTTCACCTGATTACCCAATCACATGAGGTGGATTTCTGGGTCCCTGCATAAAAAGACTTACTGACCCTTTACCAAGTTATTTTTTTGGTTTGCCCAAGTGGGGCAGATCTAAGGACACATCCTCTTGACTCTCACTTCCTTTCACCCTTTCTTAGGTTTTTTTTTTTTTAATATTTTATTTTATTTATTTATTTATTTATTTATTTATTTACTTACTTACTTACTTACTTA